>NC_053163.1:112514373-112843539 GCF_016835505.1 Polypterus senegalus
ACTGATCTGTATCCTGCCTCTTTAGAAATAATGGCTTTTCAGTGAGGCCCATTTCCAGTTTACAAGGAGGCATCCACGTGACATTATGCAGCAGCATTGACACTTTATAAACTGATGCCAGTCTACCAAAACTTTATCATAACTAAGGAATCCTCTTCTACTCAAGGATTCAAAGGTTGCACTGCGCGTGGACGTGCATGTTTCAGGACCCATCTTTTTGAGAAAAAAAAAATGCAAAGTTGATGAGTATTCCTGCTCCTACTGACAAATGGAATTCGGAACATGAGGCTTAATTAGGCAGCTAGTTTAATTAATGGCATGCCTCTCATTAGAGAGTGTGACTAGAATGAAAACCAGCAGATACTGCAGCACTCCAATAGCTGAGCTTTAATGAGTTCTGAAAAACGGAATAATGGCTTCATTAAGAATGGATTTCTATCAGAAGACAGAATTAGCTTCTAAAGACTAAATGGAAACCAGGCCTTCAAGAAGATGAGGTCAAGGTCATGAGATTATAAAGTTTAGAAAACTCAAAAGAATGCAAAAATAAATAATATGTTTACTGGCCAATAATTCCATGAGAAATATTTGAATATTCTCATTATGAGACAGGGAAGACAATCTCTTGTTGGAGTATCTGCCTTGGCAAGCACTGCAATTTTATTATGCTTACACATTCCTGAAGATGTGATTTCCTCGAGCTTGAGAGGAGCTGTCAAGTCCTACCTTGGCTCTCTCTTTATAGGGTCTTCGAATGTCTCAACCCCAGTCAGAGTATGCTATACTACTGTAGCTGTATGTAATCTGGCATTTCTTTATAAGAAGGAAATATTTACAAAAAATTAAATCAAAATTTCCTTTCACTCCCCTGAGGCGCACTAGCATAGGGATTCATTTAACTGTCTTCACCATGTTCTATCCATTGACCTTAGTAATTATTCTCTGTGCATTGGCTTGCTAGATAAACTGAAGAGTTTCTGAACCACTTTATCCACTTAGTGATTTTCTGTGATTATTCCTACTACCTCTGCCTGGATCTTCTATAGCTCCTTCCATTCAGGTCCATGCACCATCATCTACCTCTGGCCCTGTCTGCATGCACGTTCATGCTGCAGGTTATGCCTTGTATCACTTATTTGGGGATGTTCTACAACCAGACAGATGGCCATAGCTTAAATATAAACATAATAGATGGATAAACACCAAACAGCTACTACGTTTCCTTCAGTAAAACTTGCAGTAAATATCTTAGTAAAGCTAGTCCAAGAATAATAAAATGAACTACTTTTAAATAGATAGATAGATAGATAGATAGATAGATAGATAGATAGATAGATAGATAGATAGATAGATAGATACTATATGGTGTCTGCCAGACTAGTGGCTTATATTTTTACTGCTTATTTACTCCTTCTCAAAGGTATCCTAGATGGCGTGTCCTTAGCTCGCCTGGATGTTGACAAAGACTTCATTTTGATGTTTATGAACGTGGATGAAAACTTGAGCTGGTATCTGGATGAGAATATTGAGATGTTTTGCAGTGACCATGAAGATGTGGACAAAGAAAGTGAAGATTTTACAGCTGGCAACAAAAAGCACTGTAAGGTCATCCCCTCTATCATCCCCTCTCACAGTATGTATATTACAATGATGCAGGTGCTGTGTTCTAACTTCTGCTTTATGTGCAGCTATCAATGGATATATGCATGGGAGTCTACCAGGTCTGGAGATGTGTGTTGGAAGTGCTGTGTCCTGGCATCTGTTTGGGATGGGCAGTGAGGCAGATGTTCACACAGCCTTCTTCCATGGACAGACCTTGACGGTGAGACATCAGCGCACAGATGTTGTCAGCCTCTTTCCTGCAACCTTTGTGACAGCCAATATGTACCCCAGCAATGCTGGAAAGTGGCTGCTGAGCTGCCAGGTTAATGAACATCTAGCAGGTAAACAGCTCTTATTTTTATATCAGCTTTGCATTATTTACTGTATATTTAACCATTCAAGGCAAATTACCTCTTAGTATTAGTATTTACTACATTTAAGTGTGTGTTTAAGCATGTAAATGATATGTTTTTTTACTCTACTGTTACTATATGAACATTTCAAAGGTAGATAGATAGATAGATAGATAGATAGATAGATAGATAGATAGATAGATAGATAGATAGATAGATAGATAGATAGATAGATAGATAGATAGATAGATAGATCTTTATTGATTCCTGAGAGGACCTTCACTTGCCCGGGCAGTCATAGTGCAGAATATAACATTCTCAAACCTGTTAAATCCAGTTCAGGTTCATGGAGAGGCAGAGCCTGTTTAAGCAGGACAGGGTGTATGGCAGGAAAAAGTATAATAAATGCAGATTATTAAATATGTGCAAGCCCTAGAGCTACACACAAAATATACCTGGTAAACATTTAATATATTTTATCTCTAAAGAAATATTGTCTCTTTTTCAATGTATCTTTTTTTATTGGCTGAGGAAAAGAAGAGTGTACACAAAGGAAGCAGACATTACACAGCCTCACAGCCATGCACAAAACAGTTTGTGAGTAGTGCCTTTTAACACACCTTTGTGTAATGAGCTGGAGGCTAAATGACCTACAGAATAACATGGAATGGAGAGGATGGGCAAAATTACTTTTGTTGCCCGGTAATTTTGCCATTATCTTCCTTCTTCTGTTTGCCCCCACTGAGTAAAGGTTTAGTCCTGTAAAGCCACTGGCCTACATGATCAGATTACTCAGACATCTGCTATCCCCTGAATTGATGTTACTCCTTCAGGAGCAGATTACAGACATTAAATGACCTGAGTGTCTCTTTAAAGAAGAGCCTGCTCTGACAGGTCTTTGCTATCCGCCCAGCCCATTTGACTGTTCAGATGAATCTCCCTGGTATTTATTAATCTGTACTACCTCTATTATAGTGACTGTCCTCCTGGCCTTCCTAACACATGAAATATCCCTTCCAAGTCCTTTATCTTTGTTTTATTCAGTTACAGGTGGTTGTTTCTGTGCGATACCTCATCAGCTTTTTATTCTCATCTTCCCCACTATCAATACAGCTTATAACATAGAAGACTATTATGACTGTAAATATACAGTGCATGTAATTCATAATTGTTGCATTTGTAATTAATTTGGGTCACTTATGAAGAAATCTGTTTTCACTTTGACATTAAAGAGTCTTTTTTCTGTTGATCAACAACAAAAAAAGCCAAATGAAATCCATTGTGATAAATGTTGTATAACCATTAAAGGTGACAACTTTCAAGGGATGAATACTTTTTTAGGCACTTTTAGCCATACCTCAATGAAAACTGCTATACAAGAATAAATTGAATTGAATATTTCTTTTATTGATCACATTTAATTAAGAGCTGTGCTATTCTTGGACCGCATGATGGCACAGTGGCTAGTGCTGATGCCTCATGGATCCATGAATTATTTTTGAATCTTGCTCCTGGTGGTAGACTGTGCAGAGTGTGCATGTTCTCCACATGTCTGTGTGTGTGTGTGTGTGTGTTTTTTTGTCTTTTTCTAGGTAGCTTTTTCTGCAAAATAATGGTGATGTGTATATTATGCTAATTAGTGATAATAAATTAGCCTTGTGGATGTGTGCATAAAGGGAACTTGTGATGGGCTGGTGGTCTTTGTGAGGCCAGGCTATGCTCCATACACTAGTGTCTCTAAATTAGATTTGTCATGTTTAGCAGCACAAACTATTCTTGCATAACTGAAATGTTTAGAAATTAAATAATCAAAGTGCTGTAACAAAAGTGAGATGCCACGGAATTCGAACATGTGTACTCAATGCCATAACATCCTTCACCTTTTGGAGAAGGAAGGTTCCAGATAAGAAAATGTGCTAGATTTTCAAGTAATATGTTCTCCATGAATCCCAAACTGTTTGGTAAAGCTGTTGTGTAAAACAAGTTGGTAGAAACATTAGAGATGACCCATTCGATCAATTACTGAGTGGAAACAATCAATTTTTGTTTATAATAGGTGGTGCTAATCAGTTTATGATTAAAAAGATAGATAGATAGATAGATAGATAGATAGATAGATAAAAGGCACTACATAATAGATAGATAGATAGATAGATAGATAGATAGATAGATAGATAGATAGATAGATAGATAGATAGATACTTTATTAATCCCAAGGGGAAATTCACATACTCCAGCAGCAGCATACTTGATAAAAAAATAAATAAATTAAAGAGTGATAAAAATGCAGGTATAACAGTATAAGGTATAACAATACAAGACCTGCATACACGTGCTATATAGAAATGGTGTCATATTTTAAAATAAAGAAAGTTTAAGAAAATGGATGACGCCTGAGAATTCTTCAGTAACTTCTAAAGGAAGCAAAGCAGATTTTCACAAGTTCTTGATGTGAATGGCACCGTGAAGTGTTTGTGAATGATTCAAATCAGTCATAAGCTTATTGTAACTCTTATTTTAGTTGGTTGTTTTTGTGGTCATGGAACAATCCTATATTTCCCTTAAACCTAAATTCTAATCTGTGCTCACTAACACCCACTCAGTTTTGGTGGCTTCCACTGTTTCTGGCCTCTTGTTCTTACAGGTCTGTACATTTCCTTTCCTTCTCTGTAGTGTTGCATTGTCTACAGATGAAAGACACAGGTAACTCTTGGGAGAGACATGCCCATTCTTAGCTTGTGCCAGTTCTTTTAGTACTTCCACCCTATTAGGAATTTAAAGTCAGTTAACAAGATGTCCATCTCCTCAATGCCAACAGTACACTGCCAAATTCTGAAACAAGCTGCAAATTGCATTACTTATTCAGATACAAATGATATATTGCCACATTTGCAAAGTAAAAGCAGCTGAATATTATACCTCCATTATCAGTAGCTGACTGCTTGCTTCCTTCTGCTGCAATATCAAGTGGAACTAAAGTAATTTTAGCAGTCACCCCCCCCCACACACACACAATCTCTTTTTGCTGCCATCAATAAATCTCTGAATTCCTGTTTTCACTCAGAAAAGAGCTATGCATTTCCATATCCGCTCAAACAGAATACAAGCCATCCATTCTCATGAATACTAATGTGTATTTAAATAGCTCATTATCATATCGGCTTCAATATCTATAAAATATTCCATTCCATTATCTGTTATATTTTCATACGGTGACCCACATGGGGAACGTAAAAAGTTTTATACACTTGGGGCAGACAATCACTCAATGAGATTATTTAGTTTGCTAATAATTAAACTACATACTTCAGAATCTCATGTTGTTTAAGTTGTCAAGGACTTTATTTCAGCTCCGCAACTCAGTAGTGTGTTTCAGATTTCTAAAAGTTATCACTTCCATTCTCACCACTCTCCTCAAGTACACTATAAATCAATGTAAACCTATAAGTATTATAAGTGCCAGGCAGGGTTATCCAACATCCTTCCTGGGAGAAAAGGGGGACCCTTGCCAAGGAGGAAAGTTGGAATGGAAGAACAGCAATGGACTGGCATCCAATCTTGGATGGGGATGGGACCCTTACCTGGACAGGAGTACAAAACAAAGGAGCAGTGGGGGAAGACTCCTATTTCTGAATATTTTTCTCTACTATTTGCTATGCCACAATATCCCAGGACCTCAATAACTTTGTGGACACCTGCAGGGCATGATGGGAGTTGTATTGTTGTGAGTCGGCCTGGCTGGGTCCAATGGGTGCAGCCAAGCGGTGCTGTGGAGATTCACGATCCCTGTTTCTCAGAGCTTCAGCTTTACCCAGAAGTGCTTCCATCAGGCTAAGCCCTGGCACTAGAAGTACACTTGGGTCTGACATTAAAAGAAGCTGTCCTGCATTCTCCAGTGGATTTTTAAGTTGGGAAAAAGGAAGGCAATAATCACTGGAGGGAGGTAGACAGAGAGAAAAGAGAAGGAAAGAAGAAGAATTTTCTGGTTATTGTGTTTTCGCAACCTTGGAATAAATCTTTGTGAGGTATTTTTATAATAAAATGAACCCGTGACTAAATTTGTATTGATTGTGTCCAGAGTTCGGGGCTTGGTGGCGCCACCTATCTGTCACAGTATTTAGATGAATTAATTCTGTAACATCCATCCATCCATTTTCTAACCCGCTGAATCCGAATACAGGGTCACGGGGGTCTGCTGGAGCCAATCCCAGCCAACACAGGGCACAAGGCAGGAACCAATCCTGGGCAGGGTGCCAACCCACCGCAGGACACACACAAACACACCATTAACCTTATCAATGCAGCTGACAAATTGGAAGACCTGGTCAATAGAGTTGACCTGCAATAGTCACCAAAGTGTTTTTCATAATGAATTCGCTGCAGACAATATTTAACAAATTTGTCCTTTAGAATTCAACATTAAGCCAGCTTAGGTGATCTTTTTTTTCCCAGTTCCCCATGATGCTGTATGAGGCCAGTGTGACTGTAAAAACCAGTCTTAGAAAGTTAAAAATGTTACATTCAATTACGTGTCAGCTTAATTTCAATAAGTTATCAGTTTCACATAGTTATTTGGACTACTGTATAGTCTTTGACCGCCTGTAAGTTAACATGAAATAGAATTTTCTTTGCTATATCTGTAAAACTGAGTGTTAATTAAGCCAGTTCTGAAATATTCTCACTGCTAGCATGAACTGTTAGATTAGTTTATAAATAGAGCATTGGAATACAGTTTTCTGACCAAACTTACTGTTGTACATGTAATATGACTGTAAGACCAAACACAGGGAAAAACAAAACAAGATAAATAAGCCTTAAACAGAACTTTCTTTAAACAAGAATTTTTCTTTTCTTTAATATCGATTTTTCTCTATTTTATGTGGTTGGATTTGAAATTTTACTTAAACTATTAAAACAAAGATATCTGATCTGTGCAATTATTTGAACACACATCACACTATTGCAGGAATTATCCTATGAAGCAAACAAAAAGCTGCAGACAAACATAGCTACAGCGATAGCACAGGGTTTTAACAGCCATGTTGGACAGGGGGTGTCACTACTTGAATTGCGCTGCCTGTCTAATTTGTATAGAGCATGCATAGAACTTTCAGACATGCATACACTTTACGGTGCTGCCTGATCTGCTTCACATACATGTGAATAATTTGCGGCGTATATATGCATTCTTGATGTCACTATCCAATTAGCATTTCAGCAGGATTTGCACCATGCCTGCATTTAAAAACAAAAAATAAAACAACCTGCAGTCTTTTTAAATGAGGTCTACATTAGCTGACCATAATGAGAATGTTATGAAACAACTTTGTTGTTCTGCATAGATTTATTGTTCATTTTATCCTTATTTCTGGCCATGTGTGTTATGCTCCTCGCTATGTAGTGCAGATCAGGTAGTGACAGACACTGTTCCCCAAGTACATATCGCTGATCCCTTTCATCATTGGCTCTGTGAGTGTTAGTTAGTCATAGTGACAGAAGCATGGGAGGCGCATAGAAAGTTAAAGCAGAGTATTTTGTTTCAGGGAGGCACAGTGGCGCAGTGGTTAGCACTGCCTCTACACAGTAGTCACAATAATCAGTCCAGCATACAGTAGTTGGCAGATGCTTCTCTAACTCTCAGAGATACTTAAAAAACATTGCAACATTATAATCCACCCAACTGGATTAAAATAAACAGTTTCTCAATTTAATGAAAAATTTCCATAGGCAATCTAACTGGAAAATTGTACAGTTGGACCAAAATGTGATGTATATACAACAGGTATGATGATATTACCTGGTATTTTTTTGCCTTGTTAACTACTTCTGCACAAATTTCAAATGGAGGGCCCTTTCACAGCATGGGAAAGGAAAGAATGAAAGGGGCAGGAGTGTGCGACCAGAAGATAGCAGAAGGCCTGTCATTTATAGTTAGTGCCCCAGATGTTGGTGTTTGGAGGGCACTAACTTAAGACTGGCCACACTGGGACCCCAAATGAAACCAACCTATGCCCTCCTATCAGCACCAGAGCAGCAGGAATTTCTAAGGGAAAATACTTTGTATTCATCTGGTAAGAACACTAGGCCTAAAAACAGTTTTGGGTGCAGGGTTCTTTAACGTCAGGGGTGATGGGATACTGGGAGCTCCTGGAAGGAGCTGTTTTGTCCGATCTGGACCCAATATTTTCTCTAAATTTGGAAGTGATCCCAGAGTCCCTGAGATAAAGAAACCTGTAAAAGCAAAATGAGATTAGAGTTGGTGAGACGGCATTGGCAGTTCTCTGTCAGAGAGGAAATGTTTAAAATAGTTTGAAGAGAGGATACTTATAAAGGCTCGGGAAATTGCAGAGAATGGGGAGAGGAAGAGGAGAGCAGGTTAATTAAAACTAAACAAGGATTCTGTGCCACTTTAAAAAGGCTGACACAGGGCTTATGGATATTGTGCTGGGTGCAGTTTTGTGTTTTGTACCCTTATTATCTGTACTTATTTGCTAGTTAAATGCTGTCAGATTATTTCTGCAGCTATTAGACTTTGCCGGTCATGACATTTCATAACACACAAACTGGCATTTTTGATAGCCTCCTAAATAGAGCTGTTAGGAGGAGCTCACCCCAGAGCATTTTAATGACAGGGAACGATGGTACAGGGACTCGCAGGATGGAGATGAGCAGGTGAAAATTCAAAAATAAACAAATAATAATAAAGTAGACTGTCAAGGTTAAAGCAGATCTAAAATAAACTATATTTTTATGAAGATAAATAGTGTTAAATTTAAATTCCTTAGTGTTTTAGTAACTTTGCCTTTGTAGTTTCCTTTGCCATTTTCTGTGATGTGCAGTTCTGTAATGACCCTAATAGATTATTTTCATGCAAAATCGATCTCAAGTCAGCTAACCCACAGGAGACAAAGAGAACAGATAAGTGGATACTATTCTCCATGTAGAATGAGGTCATCCCTCAGGGGTCTGTCCTGAGACCATCACTTTTTCTGACTTATATTAACGACATTGATTTCAGTATAGTTAGTAAACTTGTGAAATTTATAGATGATACTAAAAGTGGAGGAATGGACAGGCACTGAGGAGGAAGCAAAAAGAATTCAAGTAGAGTTGGTCAAACTTTAGAACTAGGCAAAACATCTGGAAAATGCAGTTTAATGTAGAAAAGTGCAAAGTTCTACATATAGACAATAGGAACCTCAAATATAAATAAATACAAGATGGGAGACAATGTCATACAGGAAGCAAGCTCTGAAAAGAATTTAGGGGTTTATATTGACACGCCATCTAATCAATATGCAGAAGTGTTCAAATAGGCAAATAAAATGTTAGGCTATATTGTAAAAATTGTTCAGTATAAACCAAAGGATAGTATTCTCAGATTATATAATACACTAGTGAGACCACTACAGAAAAGACATAGCAGCATTTGAAGCTATACAAAGAGCAACCAGGTACATTCCAGAATTTAAAGTTACATCCTAGTCTGAAAGGCTTAGAAAATGAAACCAGTTTAGTCTTGAGTAGAAGAGACTGCGTGGGGATCTAATCCAGGACTTCAAAATTCCCAAATTCATGGGTAAAGTAGATCCAGCAGAATTTTGTCAACTTATCGGTAAACCACGTACTTGAGATTAAGGACAAATGTGTTTATTGTGAGGCCAGGGAGCATTTCTTTACGCATAAAGTTGTGAGACTCTGAAACAAACTACCAACTAAAGTGGTGACACTATGGCAGAAGAAGCTCTGATCAAGAGCAACTTAATTTTTTTTAGTTTGTACAATTTGTTAACCCCTTAGTTTTTCTGATTTAAAGATCTGGCCTATTTGTTGACACAAAAGCAAAGTCTGAGTTAGTATAAGCCATCCTAATTTAGGGTGTTCATAAGAAATGTAATGATTTACTTCATGAGGTAGAAGTACATAATAAACAAGAATTGTTGCATCAGATATTTGAAATATTAAAATATGTGCTTCAGCTTAAAAGTCTACTGTCTAAAGATTGTAGATTGTAAAAGATGTTTTTTACTTTCATCTTCTGAGAGATATGCAACGGTGGAGCTGAAGCAGAAACCTTCACAACCTTTAAGAAGTACCTGGATGAGATTTCAGGACAGCTTAGGTATTAATTAAACGAACACGCTTGTTGGACTGAATGTTCTCATCTTGTTTATCATGTATTATGTTATTCTGTTCTAAAATCATTTTGTGAATTGTATTTATTTATGCATTAATGTGCTCTTCATATAAATATGTAGCTGTTTTAGACTGTTTGTCACGATTATGATGGCTTACGCTCCTTCCATTTTCTCCTTTGCGCTGTCTCATTGTACTGTATGTGCCAACAGATCAGTGCAGAATGGGCTCACACTATTATCAGCCTGCTCTTCTGCAGAGCTAATAAAGTTGGGCAGATTCAACAGGCCAGCCCTAAAACATGGTCTAAACAACTCATGTTAGCACAGTTCTGGTGTAAGAGTTACATCACCAGTCTGTCTTGTCATTGTAGGGGCCTTTCAAAACAAAACTGACCAAGCAAGGCTCTGACTTTTTTTTATGACCTTGTTGTTTCTTTAAAAGAATAAAGACAATAATGAATGTCAAGGGTGACTATGTACTTTATCTGTGGATGAAAACCTTTAAATATGGTTAATTTTAAGTCTTTGTGCTTTTATGTGAACATCATTAAAAAAAAGAAGGGTATGCTAGTTTCTGGCAGGACTGGCACTACACCAGCTTGGTGCCCAAGTAAAAGAAATATTCAATATCTATAAAAGCAATCCACAAATGACCCTGTCCAGGAACCTCACACCTAGCCCCCCCACATTATGCCCTTTAGTTTATTGCAGCATATTCTGTATCTGCTTTAAAAACTGTCCATTTCCAATCCTTAAATCAGGAGTTGGGTGGAAGGTTGAAATGAAATGATAGATGAATGGATGTATGGAGAGATGCAAGCAGATGTTTTGTGCATTATCCTGTGTTAATGTTGCATTTAATTTTTCATATTACATTTTCAAATACTGTATTGTGTGCTGGGCCTATCAGTGGAAAGGTGCTTAATAAGAATAAACTATAATAGAAATTGAAATATTACTGTCCATCCATTTTTATACCCTCTTTCCAGTTCGGTGTGTTTAGACCAGTACAAGTTACTCAATGCAGGTGACCTCTTATGCTGCTGACCTCCTTTAGTCACAGCTAAGGAATGCTTCTTTTCAGGGGGCATAAAAACATAATACAGTCTTTTATGAGCTAGTCAGTGTGGAGGAGTACGTAAAAAGCTGGGCTGTAAATCACAAGGCTACAGCATCAGCTCCACACACTGACTCACTCTGTGACCCTGAGCAAATCATTTCACCTGCCAGGGCTCACTCTGCATAAACATGGAGACCATTGTGATTGTAAGATGATTTTGCTACTAACCAGATCCTTCATCTTTTATGCTCAAATACTTTATGATGAGCAAATTAAATTATTACTTATATTTGACAACATAATTAAATTACAAATCCTCAAGAACAGTCAGTAAGGAATAGCAAAAGTCAATAAATGCTTACTGTATAAGCCATTGACAGTGTGCCAACTAAAGTGGTGACACTATGGCAGAAGAAGCTCTGATCAAGACCAATTTAATTTCTTTTAGCTTGTACAATCTATTAACCCCTTAGTTTTTCTGATTTAAAGATCTGGCCTATTTGTCGACACAAAAGCAAAGTCTGAGTTAGTATAAGTTACCCTAATTTTGGGTGTTCATAAGAAATGTAATGATTTACTTCATGAGGTAGAAGTGGATAATAAACAAGAACTGTTGCATCAGATATTTGAAATATTAAGATATGTGATTCAGCTTAAAAGTCTACACTCTAAAGATTGTAGATTGTAAAAGACGTTTGTCACTTTCACCTCCTGAGGGATATACATGAAGGGCTGCATCTGCAGTAAAGGACATGAGCGTCAGTAGGCATTGTGTCTTTGGAACCAAGTTACGCTAACTATTCTTTAACATTTTAGTAATTATTTACCACTCTGATGCTGATCTTTCTGATCGTAAAACAGGACATTACGATAGCAACTGAAGATAAGAATTCATAATTGATTACAGAATTACGGTATTTGAGGGTTCCTTTAGAGAGCCTCTTTCTCTTACACAAGTTGGCTCAACAACTAATCAGCACATTGTCATCTCATAACAGGCTTTACTTTTGACTTTAGTATTATTTCTGTCCAGTCGT
Organism: Polypterus senegalus; assembly: GCF_016835505.1. NCBI lineage: Eukaryota > Metazoa > Chordata > Cladistia > Polypteriformes > Polypteridae > Polypterus > Polypterus senegalus. The sequence goes on from NC_053163.1 coordinate 112,526,564, forward strand.
TTTAGCTCCAGACCGTCCTCAGGAAACTGTGACACACACATACACAGACAGACACACACCCATCATCAAAATATCGTTGTTTTCAGTATTAGGGGATCCTAAAATGTCAAGATCTGTTGAAAACCGGAGATCAAACTTTTTCACAAATTTAAAGCTTTCACTTCCTCCCATAGACGATAGGTACAAAGCAAAAATAACATCATATTTGTAATAACTGACCTTGAAATAGTCTAAAGTGATAACCACATGCTTATGTTTAAAATTTGTCATTTTCAACTTTGTGACTTTTAAAGGGCTAAGACCACTGGTAAAGAACCAGATATTACAAATTATTATCATTATGATAGCAACATTGCATAACATAAAATGACACTCCACACACCTATATTACCAATCTCCATTTTTTTCAAACTTTTGCGAAAAGTTACTTTGACCCATCATATTTACACTAGGGGGCTAACCACTAGTCCTTCAAGTCCTGCTGAAGATATCTGTTGGTTTATTCTCTATCCTAAGGATGCAATTTCCAGCACAAAATTTAGTCGAAAAATGGCCTACAAATGAATTTTTTTTGGATCTAGAAGGCCAAAACAATGGAACCTAAAAAGACTTGATGTCTTGCCTAACTACTGTAGATATCAAGATGAGTCAAACAGTATATCATTTGTGGGGGTTTTCTTGTAATGGTGATTTCAATTCATTCCTAAGTAATTCTTAAGAACACAATAGCAAGGTCATTCCACCAATAGCTTATGTTCTCTGGTAACAGTTGAGAGATTTTAAGACCATTGGCATAAATAGAAGCTGCAGTCCTCCTTCTGTAAAGGCACATCATCCCCTCAGTGGCAGGTCCATCCACTTCTCAAGTACACAATGCAATATTTTGTCAATACACTACATAAAATTGCATCCACCCATCCTATTTCCTGAACCTGCTCATTACATTTTAGGATTGTAGTGAAGATGAAGGCTTTTCAAGTAGCATCAAGCTTATTGGAGAAGTCACACAAGCATGGCCAATTAGAAGTCTCCAAGTACTCTAACATGCAGAAAACCCTGAGAAAAGCCATACCAACATGTGGAGTAGGTGTATACAGTGTACTTCACATACTGCAGGCAGTGCCCAGGCCAGGATTCAAAACAAATCAATCGTAGGGCATATACATTCATGGAGGCCAACTTTAGGTGCTTTAATTAACTTGACATGCACATATACACAAGTTTCTCTGGGATGTTGAAGGAAAGCCCAGACAGACACAAGATGAACATGCATAATCTTCTCAGGTAGTACCCAGACTGAGATTTGGACTAAAGTCCCTGAAGACATGAGAAAGCAGAGGTGACCCACAGCACACCATTATTCGTCAAATGTGTGTCACCACTTTTATCAACATGGTCAGCGCTGCTGCCCCAGAGGCCTAAAGTCTTGGATTCAAATCTAGGCCTGTAAGGAGTCTGCAAGTTTTTTACCTAAGTCTGCATGAATCGCCCTCTCATGTGCCAATGATCTACACGTCAGGGTAATTTTAGACTATAGATTGGCTCAGCAAGAGAAAGTGTGCCTCACAATGAGCTGGTACTCCATCCAGGGATGGTAGCTACCTTGTGTCATTCACTGCTGAGATCAGTGTTGTGCATGAACAAGTTCAAAAGAGCGCATTCATTAAACAAGCTAATTTTTCTAAGAACGGTGAATTTAATGTAACATATTTGCAAGTGAAGAACCTGAACGTGAGCTAGTTCAGTTTTATGTGACATTCTGGATCTGGTTTAGGTCCAGATTAAACGTTTTGCCTTACCCTGTAATGTAGGGGTGGAGCCGAATATGAACACGGTATTCGGATAAGCACAAGTAGTGGATTTTTACAAATATTTGTTTCGTACAGTAAAGTTTTAGCCATTTATTTGTATTCGGGAAGAATAACGTAAAATGAAATAGGCACTGCATGTGTCTGCCTGCTTGTGCTTAAGCTGCTCCCCCGCTGACACGAGCACACGGAGAAGTTAGTTAACCCTAACCCTTTTAGGAAAACCTTGTACTTCACAAGACCACTTTATATTTTTTCCTGTTGGACATGCAATACTGTATGTGACGCGAATTTTGACCGGCAGAGTAATAGGTTAGTTCACCTACACACTGGTTACACAGTCACATTTTGTGTTACACGGTTGGAAATAGAACAGTAATTTATATTTACACTTGCATCTATTTAATTCCTTTTAAAATGGGAGGATATTGGCAATATATGGTTATATGTGTTTGTTGCTTGATATAACTCAATAAAGTGTATTTAAATAAAAAAAATCTTAATAATTTTATTTTATTCAAGAACACTGAAATAGCCTAATATAAGGCATGAAAAGTTGAAAAAAGTAAACTCATAGGTCAGGAGTGGGCAAAGTCAGTCCTGGAGGGATGCAGTGGCTGCAGGTTTTTGTTCCAACCCAGTTACTTAATCAGAAGCACTTATTGCTCAAGTAACGCTTCTTCATTTTAGTGGTCTTGCTCATTAAGATTTTGAACCCTTATTGCCTATTTTAGTCTTACAAAGCTGTATTCTTGGTTTTTAACTGCTCCTTATTAGCAATAAGATTCAAATGACAAAAGAAACTAGCATTTCTCCATTTAACTTGTTTCCACTTATACCTGTGTGTATTTAATGTGCACTATTTGGTTTAATTAAATACTTAGAAAGAAAGTGAAGAGAAAAAGTAAAGGGCTGAGAATTACTCCTCAAGTTTAGACTTCAAATAATTTAGACGATATCCTTAGGAAAAAAAAATCTAGGATATGAGAATGATCTGATTATGGCAGATTTAAAACATTAACAAGTCATGAAATTAAATTATTGACATGGATTATTTTCTAATTAAGCAACTGGGTTGGAACAAAAACCTGCAGCCTCTGCGGCCCTCCAGGACTGACTTTGCCCACCCCTGTCATAGGTAATTTATTCTCACACCTTAAAAAATACAAAATGAACTGAACATGAACTAATTCAAAATTGAAATGGTGAACTATGAACGTGAATTTGTTCATTGTAATCTGTGTGAAGTGAACTTTGAGCTCGTTCTTGTGAGGTGTGAACTTGCATATCACTGGCTGAGATAGGCATTGGCTCCTCATAACTATAGACTGGATAAAAGGGTTACAAAATGGATGGATAAATAATTAAGTTTAAGATACACATGAAATACTGTTGTAGGTACATTCTAGTCGAGAATAATGTTTTTTTCCTATTAAAAGATAAAATGAATGTCACATGAAGAAAATTGTTCTTCCCCATGGAGGTAAATTGAAACAGTGGCACTAATGTGTGTCCTGCTTTGTCCCACCTATATATGTTTGGATTTAAACACTTTAAATTCCTCAGTTTGTCTGAGTTTCTAAGCTTTACAGAATTAAAATTGCCAGCTGCAAAGCCATTTAATAGCAGTTATCCTTGTAAGCCATCCATATTTTTCACTGTTTATTAAAAGTGCTACTCTTCATTCTTGACAACTGCAGAGGTAGCCGCAATCAGATTTTATTTTATTTTGTTCTATTTTATTCACTTGGAGCATGAAGGTTATTATATATAACCTGTCTAAAATGTTTTATTCTGTTGATGATTGCATTTGTTTTTGATTCCCTATGATTTTCATTTTTATTCTTATATGTTGTGGTGGACCCGGCCGGGACACCTCTTCATTATATATTCAGGGGGAGCAGCCCTGGACAGTGCAATACCTCCCCCTGGACGCTGGATGGCCACCCCTCTGGGTTGGGGCGGTTCCTCAGCCTCCTGCAGGGCTCCTTGGGGTATGGAGTTCTCCATAGCCCTGATGGGTTCTGCTGGCACCTCCAGGGGTGCTGCAGCAGGAGCTTCTGGACCCTTCTGGGCATTAGTTTCGCCACACCCGGAAGTGCGGCCGGATGTCAGCAATCAAACACCTGGAGCACTTCCGGGTGCCCAATAAAAGGGGTCAGCAACCACCACTTAGGAGCCAGAGTCGGGAGGAGGTGGACGAGGTTGCCTGGGAAGAGTGGTGGTGCAAGAGGAGAAGTGTATGGTGTTTTTGGATTGTGTTGTGGCTGGGGGACACAGGGAAGACGTGCCCTCCAGCTGAAGAAAAATAAAACTTTCTTTATTTTATACACGTGCCTCGGTGTCAGTCTGTGTTGAGTCGGCGCAATATAATGCCTTTTTTTACAATGTTTATATTTCTTATTATTTCAATCAATTTATTATGTTAAAATTTAGTAAATTTGCTTTATCATGCATCAAATCATAGAATGACACAATGCCATGCAACAAGGAGACCAGTGTTCACAAACTGAGTGCCCCCAGTGTGGAGTTTAAATGTTGTACCCGTGTCCTTGTTGGTTTCCTCTGGGTGATTCTCTCTCTTCCCACAGTCCAAAGACATGTTGGTTAGGTACATGGTCATTGTGTTCACCCTGTGATGGGCTGGCACTGTGTCCAGATGTTGCTTCTGCTTTACACCTGATGCTTAGTAGGATAGACCCCAGCTGCCCCTTGACCCTGCCATGGATAAGCAGGTTGAAGAATATGGATGTGTGCTACCATTATATGTTTTGAGATTCCTTGGGTGCAACCATTTTGTGCATCTGGTTGCTATGATTCTACATGGTTGCTAGGCACGTAACCTGCATACTATAATACCTGTGGCAATGATGTGTAAGAAGGCTGCTTGCATTAAGTAAGCATCTGAACTTTGAGATCTGGGAATACTTTAATTTAGGTTCTGCAAGAATGCATCTATTACGTATTTACTGTTATGTAACAAGGCCTTAACAAAGACTTCTTTTTGTGTTCATATCACTTATAAAACATCAGCATAGTGGCTATTCATACTCGCACAATGTGTGGTATAAAGACATGATAATAACACTACTTATGAATACGAAGGATTCACAAGTCTTATATTGAATTATGCAATATAAAGAGAAACGTGTTTCAGTTAAGCCACTTCAGATCACTCCAAAGTTACATTTTGTTAGTCGGTCACATTGCAGAGATGAATAAACACTTTACTGATGCTTTGTAAGTATTATGAACACCAAAAGAAGCCTATGTTAAGGTCTTGTTGCATAAGCACAAATGAGTAATAGATGGACTTTTGTAACACCTAAAGTGTTACCACAGATCTCAATAATGAAAGATAATTTATCAAAAACAAAATATTTAAGAACAATTCTGGTTAAGATACATTTTGATTTTGAATCTGGTTTTGGGAAAAATAAAACACAATTCCCCAAGTGAAGACCTGTCTAATGAGTGGACATTCGTTTTGCTTTATGCTTAATTGAAATATTTATTCATCTCTGGCGCTCCTCTTATTAATATTTTGTCTATTTGGACACAATTTTCTGCCCAATTTGAACATAACATAAATAAAATCAGGTCCATGGGCTGACACAAGAAATAAACAGCAACAAAACCTTTGCAAAGACTGTTTGGCATCAAGCAAGTGGGTGTCTTAAATTGGTTTCAGGACACTTAATCTGACAGTCTTTATTGTCCTAATTAATCTTCCCATAAATAAAGGGTCAGCATATTTACAAGAGTAAGGTGGAGGTATTTTATGGACAACTCAAGAACAGCAAATGAGAAAGGAAAGAGGATGATTCACAAAAGTCTAAGAAATCAGCAAAAAAGAAAGAATTAGATGAGCTCAAAGCAGTAAGCACAGCCAAGTCAGACTCCAATGTCAAACACAACCATGAAAACAATTTACAGGAAGAATTAGCTTTCTGAAACTAAGGATAATGTCTTCCCTTTTATTTAAATAATATGCATACGTATGCATGTGTATATGGGATATGCCCCTAACAACATGCATATACAGTATATGATATCAGGTTGGCTATCTTATTTAAGTACAGAGGAAGACATTTTGTTTAGTTTCAGAAAGCTAATGAAATCTCCAAGTGGTGGAGCGATCACATAATCAGCAGATGACACAAGAATGACAGAAAACAAATAGAAATTAAAAGTGAGGTCTAAAAGTTAAAACTGGAAAGGTGTCAATCTTTTAAAAATTTAGCCTGCAAGATGAGTAATCTGGGTTATGTTGTTTTATGATTATTTTCATTTTAATTCATCCAAACATCTATCCATTTTTTTTTGTATCCCACTTTATTCGAGTTGAGGGCCACTTCTATTGTATGTTACTGTTTAACAAGGACTCTCGCCCTGGTTTGGGTGTTTTTTTCTTTTTATTTCTGTGAATATGGTTTTGTTTATTTATTTAATATTTTGTTATGATAATTTTATGACTAGTAATTCCTTAAATTTGTACTGGCTCAAGGCAAGACAGTAAAAGATTTTAATGAAAAGGGATTGGGAGATGAGACGTGGTCGAGAAAACAGGCAAAAGTCAAAATCAGAAAAGACAGCAGAACAGTTGTCAAGTTTAAAACACTAAGCAAAAATCTAAGTTTTTTAATCAGAAAAATATTATTTCATAACTGGGAAAAGACAAGTCAATATAACTCAATGCACACCAACACGAATCCTAATAACAAATATGTACTCTGGAATGGAAAGCGTCAGTCTTCATGCCGACACTCCGAATAATGTCACATGTCGCATATTTCCAGGTGACTCTGTGAAAGACCACCAAGTCAATGGTCAACGCCCTACTATAACAATATAACGTCGCAATGAGACAATATCAAAATTAAACTTAGAATATAATTTATTAAATGAATGTGAAAGTAATATCCCTTGGGATCAAAACCCCCGTATTTGATATATACCATGTACTCAGATCCTGTAGGTAAGGCCAAATAAAAGAAAGAATATAGCACATAATGAAAGAATTATGTTGCTTGTACTCTTTATTTGGAGCCCAGGGGGTAGGATCAACCTGAATCTGCAGACTGGAGGTCAGCACCAGTGCCATTTCAGTGCAAACAGTATATGAAATGTCTGCTTCACCACAGATGTTACCCTGTGTTCTTTTGAGTTTTGATTTTGCATTTCTATTTGGATTTCCTGGGGCCTCATGTATAAACATGGTGTACACACAAAAATGTTGCGTAAGAAAGTTTCCGCGTTCAAATCGCGATGTATAAAACCTAAACTTGCCGTAAAGCTATGCACATTTCCACGGTACCTCATACCCTGGCGTATGCAAGTTCTGTGCTAGGTTTTGCAGACAGGCGGCACCCAGCGTCAAAGCAGTGCTACTGTTCCTGTGTGGTTATCCTTTCTTTTTTAGATCCACATCTCTGATGTGGCTTTATAAATACACTGAAATTAACCCCATAGAGTTTATTAGTATAATGCATCTGATTGTAATTAACCTGTAACAATATAATGGTCCACAGAATGGTCAAACTATTCCAAATACCATACTGCTTTAGCGTTGTTACTCTCACTGCACCTTATTTTTCTTCTTTCAGCTGCTCCCATTAGGGGTTGCCACAGCGGATCATCTTTTTCCATATTACTCTCACTGCACCTCTCGGAGCAGCTGATCGGAAGGAGAATTATCGGTATACAGCATCAAGCAAACGCTGCCTCAGCCATGCTTCCTATTTGAACTGCTTCACATATGACAAATGCTTCAATCTTTTCCTGTACGGACCTCGCGGTTCAGAAAGAGTTTCATCCCGAGAGCTCTAAACGCACTCAATGAAGTGCTCCTTGTAGAGCTGTCTGTATTTATAAGTACAATCACCTCATTGTAAACTTGCACTATAGTTATAATATTGCACAACCTGAGCCGCTTTATAAAGCGTGTATTTACATATGATGATGATATAATTTCTAAGATGAAATGCAGCAAAATATGTTTATTATATTATACAGATAAAACTAACTTCATTTAAATAATCTATATTGTTAATAATCAAAGTACACGGTGTCGCTACGCTAGCAAGGATCTGGTGCTCCGTTTACGAATTGTTCCTGCCTCGCACTGTATGCTTGCTGGGACTGGCGTGAAGGATAGAATAATTAAACATGTACTACGAACGATATTTCAATGTTCCTTAAAAGTTTTGAAGAATTGGAGTTATAAGCTGACAGATGGCTTAACATCTGTTACAGAGCTGATTGTGTGACGATTGGGTATTTGGAGAAAGAAAAGGAAGGACAGGAATTGGGGGTTAGTACGTTTGAAAGAGACAGTACTGCTGCAATAAATTATTTCATTGAAGGTCGCGCACAATCACTGCGCCACTGTGTTCCCATGTTTAATAACATGCTTTAACTCCTATCATCATAGAAATCATATCAAGTATACATCTCAGCATTTAAATTATTCAGAGAGCTATAATATTACAAATGTAATGGATTCTGTCTCCTGTCGGAGGAAGACAAAGCACGGAAGCACGTAGTGATTCACACACATAGAAGATCAAATACAAAACAAAGCATTAAACGTGCTACTTTAGTTACGATGGGATTTGAGAAACTAGTAAATTAAACGATTTTAAGATGAAGTTTATGATGTTCTACTTTAATGACAAAATAAACTACAAGATTAAAGTTGACATTTCGTGCTTTTTTCCCACTGTGTGCCTATATTATTTTTAATAAGCTTTCATATGAAACTCAGACGGTGGGCTACAACTCAGCTTTTCATGGTGAATTTGATATCTGACAACTTCTTTTTTTATTTCGCGCACTGAGCGACTTTGTGAACTTGAGCATTCGAGTTTCTCTGACACGTTATGTCACTCGATCAACTTCCTTTTGTATTTTATACCAACAAATAGTATGTTTTTCCTTGCATCCACTTGGTATTCGCTGAAATTGTTCTATTTTTCCTTGTGGTTTTGCCATTGCCTTTTCACAGAACACTGAGCTTAAGGGTTATTTATATTGATTTGCATATTCATAGAGGCGTAATTCTGGGAGGAGTTGGGGCGGGACAGTAGGCGCATGCATGTGCGTTACTTTTCACACTGACCGGGATTTATGTAGCGGAAGAACGTGGAAGTTTGTGTACACACAGATTTATGCATCTGGATTTTTCTGTGCATACGCACATTCCCACTTTTGTGCTTACGCTATGTTACAGTGTGAGTTCTATGCACAGCGTTATACATGAGGCCATTTGTTATTGACTTCTGACTTTCATTTCAAGGTATTGTTTGCAGGATTTGATTAGATTTGTTCACTTCCTCTGTTACCTTAGGGCCAACCTTTTATATTTTATTTTATCCTTTGCTTTTTTGCACAATGTTTGAATTGATTTTAAAATATTAAAGGAAATGTGTTTTATTTTAATGGGGTAGAGTTTTTTTTAAGGTTTTCCTCTCTCCTTTTGAGATTTTTTTTGATTTTGAAGACATTGTCCACTGTTCTTTGGGCCTGTGCAGCCCAGTAAACCTTCCACTTGAGCTGGTAGTGAGGCTAAGTCTAAACTTTGAATTCACACTAGTAGAGCAGAGCAGATCTGTTTTTTGAGGCCTTCACCTTTTCTAATGCTGTAAACAGGCAGAATTTGATATATTGTGCCTAAGATGTAAATTAGACAGACAGGATTAGGTGAAGAAGAGTGAAGAATTTGTAGGCAAAACAAAGGTATAGTTGGATAAACAGGTCAAGGTCTGAAGCCCAAAAAACCAGTAAAAACGTAAAAACGTAAAAATAGTGCAAAAGCCAAAAACATGGTGCAAAAATCAAAGTCTAAAATAACAATTAAATTCTAACTCATACCAATAAGAGTCATAGCAATTGTCACAGACTGTGCCATGCAAAGTCATGTACCACACCCATGTGACAGGCAAAAATTATCATTATTATAAAGAACATGGCTATGGCCAAGAAAACTAAAAGTGGAATAGAAAATATTGAAATTCAAGTATTATTACCCATTCACCTACTTTTATACCTTCTTATCCAGTTTAGGTTTGCAGGGAGCTGGTACCTATTCCAGTAGCACTTAGTATATATATGAAGACAACAGTGGGTAGGGTGCCTTTGAATTCTAAAAGAGATTAAAGTAAGATGGGCAGTGTGATGCAGTGGCTAAGGCACTGGACTTTGTTTTACCATGGAAGGGTTTTGGGGTGATCCTATCCAACATTGTTATGTAGACCCACAGATAAAGAACTTTTGTTGTCTTATTCTTGTACTGATCTGGGACCTCATGTATAATGCCGTGCGTAGAATTCACGCTAAAACATGATGTACAGACAAAAGTGGAAATGTGTGTACAAACAAAATATGCATCAATTTGTCCATACGGCAAGTTCCACACACTTTCCCTTTACAAATCCTAACGAACGTGAAATTTAACGCATGTGCACGCACCTACAGCCCCACCTCAACTCCTCCCTGAATTTCATATATTTTAATATGCAAGTCAATATAAATATCAAATTTTGTTCAGTGTTTGGTTAAAAAGCAATGGAAAAGGCACTTGAAAAGAAGAAGAATTTCAGCTAATGAGAAGTAGAGGCAAGGAAATATGTACTATTTGTTGGCTTACACAGTAATATAAGAAATAAAAGCGTGGTGGAGACACTTGAAAGTTCAAGTTCAGAAAGATGCACAGTGCCTGAAAGAAAAAAGAAGTGGTCAGATATCACAGTCGATGTGAAAAGGCGAATTGCAGCCCACCGTCTGTTTATTCTGTTTTAGACAATATTACAAAAATCCCCCGTGTGATGATGGTCAGGCAGTGATGATGCTGCTGTACCAAATACGTCTTGGGGTGTTTGCACATACACCTCTGCCTCATAAAAATCACTGGGAGGCCATCTGGCTGTGTGCTGATGGGACTGTTAAGCAGTCACAAAATGCAGTAGTGGATGCTGTAAGAGATGTGGCCAATGAACTAAGGAATATAAGGGCTGTAACATATGATGTTTACCACAAATTAAATGAATTGGTTAAAAAATAAATGCTGCATCTGATTACCTGTTTTTGCATTTTACTAATTACATTCAAACAAAGTGGTAACGCTGCCCGATCTGACTGATCATTTGGTGGGTCAGGGTCAGATTCATCCTAGCGCATCTGTTCAGGTACATAGCACAACACTATAGAGCTAGGATGTTGTACTGTGTTAGACATTATGATGTGGAGAGAAGTTAAGCAAAATGACATATTTTATTGGCTAACTAAAAAGATTACAAGCTTTCAAGGCAACCCGGGCACCTTCTTCAGGCAAGATGTAATTTGTGCACTATAGAGCAGCACATTAATAAAGTGGAAATGCTTTCTATTTACATAATGAAATTAATTTTCTGAAGGTGCCTTTATAGTGAAGTGACGACATCAAGCTCCACAATGGATAGAGTCTCTCCTCTTTACTTGGAGCTGACTCACTGTCCTTAAAAGGACTGTTTGCCTTTTGCTGCACTAGTTGGAAGAAGCACCAGTGACTGTGCGGTTGCCATTTTTATAAGCTTTCCTGCTATAGATGATATAATGCCAGCTCATTCTTTTGGTGATTCATCCCTGGCTTATGTAGCTTGTCCAAGCGTTGTTGCAATAGCAATGTGTGTGCAGATGACCACACATTGCTACAAATTGCACTTTTATGTTTTCCAGTTCATCTACAGTTTAAGGAAATATTATATACCAGTAACGGCGTACTGCACGATAACGTGGAGTGAATGCACTTGACTTGAGAATTCCTAGTTTTCATCCTTTTTTTCTGTAAGTTTACCATTCATTTGCTCAGAGGCTGATGCGCTTGCTGCTTCCTGAGCAGCTCTTCTTTTCTCCACCCTAGCGACCCGCTACTTCTCTTCTTTCCTCGGCATCTTGTTGCGTTAAAATCGATTACATTAGTTTTTGTGTTGCAATTACTTTCTTTAATTTTTCACTTAAACTGGCACTTAAGTCTTCAATCTGCCTCAAGAATGATTAGCGAAGGTGGTAGGGAATGACAATGGCGCCCATAGGCATGCGCCACACAGCCGCCCTGCTGCGTGCTGCCAAGAGTGGATTCTACATGTACAATAAAATAAAAATAGAATAAAAAGAGTAATAAAAATCATCACCCCGAAAGCAGATAGTAGACGTCACATAGAATATGTGTGCCAAATTTCAAGTCAATAGGTGAAACGGTTTGCGAACTACAGGTGATTTTAAATCCTGGACAGACGAATGAACAGCCACAGTAGCTTATTAAATAAGAAGACCTGGATGACAAGTGTATAATACCATCCTATACAGCTGGCATGGCGTGACTCAGAGATGATTGTGAAAAACCAATTAGTCAACAAGTTCAGGTTGAAAAGCTCCTGCGGCTTAAAAGCTGAAAGTGGACAGACCTTGCAAAGGAGCATGCAGAGCACAATTCCACAAAGTCTGCCTTTGTAAAGCTGGTGCCAGTTCAGCACAAGGGTCCAAGAGGATAGCTGTTGGAAACTGAAATTGACTTAAAAGCCAATCATCATCATCTGTAAATACCCACTCTCTTCTAATTCTTACATTTACTTTGTCTTCTAACAACACTAAAGTAGCCATGATAGTTGGAATAATCTGGCCATTACATGCATCGTCATATTGTTACAGAATGATTACAATCAAGTGAATTAAATTTGTAAATGATATTCAATTAATTTTTGTGTATGTGATAAATCCCACATCATCGATATAAATCTTAAAAAGAAAAGTGAACCACGGAAACAGTAGCACTGCTTTCACCATGGATACCATCAATTTGCAAAACAGAGCAGAAAAGTTATTATGCATCTCGAAGTGAGCGTGGAAACGGGCATATGCAACACTTTTGTGCGTCTGTGCCATTTATACATGAGGCCCCCCTGGTCTGGAAGGAGACACGGCAATGTAACTTTAACACATTGGGTGTGTTGACCAGCATTGTCTATGACAACTCCTGAAATATCCAGGATGTATTTTGATTTGCCACACCCGTTTACTTTAATTGTTTCTGCTTTTTGACACACTAAGAATATTTAAGAATGTTAAAGACTATAATAACTGAATGAAAGCTTTTTACCTGCTCCCCTAGCTTGCATTTAATATTTGCTCTATTATGCTGCCTTGGGTATAAATGAATAAAAAGAAGACATCTTTTACTAGGGAAGTGAAGCAGCCAGTTCTGTGTGCAGAGCGAATCCATTAGTTCCAAGTGGAAGTGCATTGTGATTCCTGGGCTGTGTCTCCTTCCAGGCCAAGTTAAGGAGATATTTGTGTGTATATATTATGAAGTTAGGATAGAGTTACCCCAAAAAGCTTCCATGATAAGCAGACTCTAAAATCTAAGGCTCTAGGTTCAATTCCAGCATCTGCCTCTTTGTGTGACTTTAAGCAAATCCCTTGAAGTTATACTCAACCTAAAAACAATATTTTGTTTAAATATTAAATACCCCATGTTCTTTGAAGTGATAGCCAAGAAAAACATTTTAATGCCATATTTTGATGCAGAACAAGAGAAAATACTTTATCTTATAATGGAACATAACAGCCACCAATTCCAGTGAGAAAAGAAAAAAAAAATTACGTTACTTGTGTGGAATAACTTGTATACCTATCATCCAGTCAAATGATATGCATTTTTTTGTTAAGCTGTTGTTAACATTTACTTCTATTAAAGAGAGCAATACAACACATTCCCATAATTCTGTGTTTTTGAATTGAAGACATGGCTCTTGACCAATGAAAGAAGGGAAGAGGCGGGTCCTCATGTCTTCCGCTCATTCACAAGTGCATATGCATTCCTTTCTTTTTCACAAGAGTGTTTCCCTGAAGTGGAATATTGAAAAATATTTTGGTAAAAATCCATGCTTGGAAGGCTGTGAGCAAATTAATGGATGACTTTACGTGTGGAGAAGTAATGTAAGTTTTTTCATTGGATGTTTTGATATCGTTTGTTGTTGTCCTGTGTTGGTCACCTACTGTGCCCACTTAATCATGAACTTTCTTACCTCCTTTCTGCATGAAATCATTAGATTGAATGTTTCTCTCGGTTGTCACTATAAAGCACTTTGGTCATGTAACATTTCAAGAATACATTTTTTTTTTAGGTGGAGTATTCCTTTAATCTGACGATAAAAAATATCTATAACCTGCCATAACATATTCTGCTCTTGTGATTTGCATTGAAAAAAGATGTCATCCAAGTATATAAGTTAGACAATGTACTGTATGTATTGCATAACATTCAGAAATGTTTAAGGACTGCGCAAGCACTGTAGTCTTCAATGGGCTGAGTTTAGTAGGCCAGTTCTAGAAGCTTCTCAATTGATTTCAGGGTTGCAGGGACCAAAGACTATTAAATTAGGACTGGGAAAAGGTTTGAAAACAGGCCTGGACAGGACTCTAGTTTATCACAGGGACCACTGTCACTCACACACATATTGTACACTCACACACACACACCATATTCACACACTGGCAATTAACATAACCTAAATAAATAAAAAAAGAAAAAGGAAAAAAAACCCTTTGTTATTTTGTAATTCTTTATAGCTTGTGCATGTCTAGCCATTGTAATTTTCATGATATGGGACTTGCAATGCTTTTCATTTATGATAAATTTTAGGGAATGACAAAAGTGAAAGGCAAACTTTATTACTTTGAGTGACAGTTATGGATACCAGGTGAATGTAAATTACAGTGTGACCAAATAGGACTCCACACCTTGTTTGAAGTGGAAACAAATAAATGTCAGTACTGTGTGTTTTTGTCTACTTCTTGGTCATCCTCGTGATGCTATTCAAATTTAACACACAAACTTAATCAGTAATTTCCTTGTAGGATTTTTGACTATGCCATTATATGTATATTACATCAAACTGGGAGCTGAAGTATTGGTCAGTTATGGTCCCCTTGGAGTTTTGTATGTGCTTATCAGAATATATTTTGGTAGAAAAATGTTTTGTTAGATGGGCAGCTTTTTAAAATATTTCGATATTCTTCAGTTATTTGTCACAATGCATTGCCTGAAATTAGAACTGTCTTTGTCATCTGGGTGTCTGTCCACTCTAGTAAATTGAACTGAGAGTAAAATTGTAAATTATTATAACCTGGAGATAATGGAGGTGTGAGGTTGGTTTAGTGTATGGTAAATATTGACTAAATGTTTATTTGCTTTGTGCACAACAGCATACATTCCTCAGGGTACCTCGTTCATATTTAGATAACCATTTGTTTTTCTTGGTTATATTTAATACTTTGACGGTTAATAAAATCATTTAAATTACGTATTACAAGTTAAAGCCTTGGCTGGAGTGGGATGCAAGCAGAGGTTTCTCCACATGCCCAGCTGGGTTTGCCAACAGAGGACTGCCGTCTTATGTGTGTGCAAGCAGCCAGTGACAATAACTTCCTTCCCACACATACAGTTTCTTGGCTTTTTGTTAACTTGTATTGTAGATCTGTTTGCTCTCAGTGGCAGCTATTGGATGTGACAAAGAAAGAAATATACAAAATATTCAAGTTGGTGTAAATGCCATCAAGATAAAATTGAAACAGTGAACATTCATAGTTGAGGTCACACAGAACATTTCTTCAGTTTAAGATAGACGAGTTTTCAAATTATTGCTTTGCAAAGGTAGATTTTGAAATTTCATGACTTTGTATAGTGTGATCTGTATAAGATATCTCAAAAATGAACTGCTTTGACAAATTGCCCTGAAGAATTAGCATGACACATTTCAACAAAAGTAGTCAATGTGGGGCCAAGTTGTTTAACGCAGACAGACAGAAAGACAGACATGGCTATTACAATAGGTACTCAAGGCATTATATGCATACACACCTAATAATGGCAGCAGTCCAAGGCAGTGTACAGTATGGTAACGTCTCTACATTCACAGTGAGTAACTTGTAAATCTTAATGGTGTGTTCTGATCTTATTGATGGTGGACACTTACTTGAAGAACGGTAACATATTTAAAAAGCTGGAGGACTTGAATTCAAAAACAAAAATATTTAATTGGTGGTACTTTTACAATTTGACTCTTGCTGTTTGGGTGGCAGAAAGAGAGAGGAAGATGTGCAGAATTTTTCTTTTGTGCAGTTCTTATCATTTGTTTGTCTTCTTATATTCAATGTATCAGTGCATGCTACCTTTGTATTATTCCCCATTTGGCTAGTTAATCTATACTGTGATGTCATGTCATCCTGCAAGGCTCATTTAGGTACCAGATAATGACTTTAGCACAGGAAAATGGAAACTCTTTGTCTCAAAGGCCCCAGTCACATCTTGCAAGGACTGGAGCTTAATCGAAATATTTTTCTGGAGAACATTGTAATCGACACTCTTCTGTGCTAACTGACATTTCCTGGCAGTTTGCCCGCTCACTCATTATGACTTTGTTTCAAAAATAAAAGAGCCAATGGGCTTTTAAGCATGCCTGATATTTAGACTGTTAGATAAAATGTGAGGGTGTTTACAAAGGAAGGGGAATAATGCTTTGCATTGATAATTTTTTCAGCCCTCACACATGCATAGATTAGTACACAATGATGGGCTGTTAACACACTTACCTATTCCTCGAGTGGTAGTTTAATTGTCCAGTTCTAGCTTTGAATGTGATCTTTTTTAAACATAAAGGGATGCCGTTATCAATGGCTACAGATGAAAGGGACAAATGGTGTTTTAGCATTCCCTTGTGAGGCTGAAAGGAGTGACAAAAAAAGTCAAAGAAAAGTGACTCATTACTGAATGACAATATAGAGTTAAAACTAAATGGACCTGGTTGAAAACTGTCAGACTTGAGCTGATCTACCTGTCTACAAGTTGAACAAATTAATAGACTGCATTACCACCATCTTCAGATGGTAAGCGGGTAAAAAGACCATAGACCTATCATTTAATCAATCCGACAAGCCACAGCACAAAAATACCAGCTAATATGTCACCACAAGAAGCACAGCCAAGAAACCCACAGCCCATGAGCTGTGGCTAAGCAGTGTCCACAGTTATTAGACTGTTCAAAAATAACCTGTTCAAAACCCAAAGTCCTACATCCCCAGCTAAAACGTTAAAGATGAATGTAACTCAGATGTGACTCGACTAACAAGTCACATGTTATTATCTTAAGTAAAACTGAATTCGAGCCTTATAAGGCAAAACCTTGAAACCACACTCTATTACTCCGGGGTGAAACTGGTCTATATAGCCTGATAGGACCAAATACGCCACATCTCTGGTTATACCCAATACTCATTCCAGTAGGACCAAACCAATAAACCAAAACTAGTCATTTCTAGGTAAACTTGATGCCGGGCTGAATATAAACCAACAAGCCATACTTGAACATTGTTATGGTCAAGCCAAGGTTCTTCCTCAGTTTTTATTGATTCTTTTAGTTTTGTTTGTTCACTTTTCATTATCATTCATTGTTTTTACATTCTTTATTATAATGTTGTTTTGTTCATTTAGTATTTGCCTAATGATGTTTTACCTATTAAATTTATTCTGTTAAGATGTTTTGTAGCATCTACAGCCCTTTTGGGATGGGATTAGTTTAACACCAGAAGGATTAGTAGAGTAATAATTACCGGACGACCTCTGTAACTTGAAAGGTTTATTCACGTGGAGGTGTTATAAAATCAGTGATTTTCCAGCAGTACTTTACTCTGTACCAGCATTTCCCTGTTCTCTTTATGTCAGTTCAGACCACATGAGCAGGGGCATATCTTACATCTGCTTAGCTAGTGAACGAGAGAATTACTTAACGGATTTAGATTAGGTTTTTTTCTATAATTTGCTTGAACATTACGGTTGATTTTGAGACTTCCCTCATTGCACTATGTATCTTGGTTTGCTTGCGGTACCGATTTATTTGCACAAATCTGAGAGCAGCCGGCCAAGGTTACCTCCTCACTCACATGCCAGCCTCGGGGCGTTCCTTAACTCCGCTTAGCTAGTGAACAAGAGAATTGCTTAACAGATTTAGAACAGGTTTTTTTTTCTATAATTTGCCTGAACATACATGATACATTTCTGACTTCTCTCATCGCGCTGAGCATCATAGTTCCCTTGCAGGAGCAATATATTCGCGCTAATCCGAGACGGAGGCTTCAGGGGAAAGCGTAGCATCACGAGTAGGGATCTGGGCAGGGCTCTCCTCACTGTCCTGTTTCACTAATATGGGGGACGAGCCACAGGGGACGGCTAGTTATGTTATAAAATGGAGTCTCAAACAAAGAAAAAATGATTGTGATGCCTCAACAATGCCCACAAAGCTGGTCGGGACTTTCAATTACCTGTTTATATATAGCCTGTCCCAAAGGCAGTCTCCAGCTACCAGCTTCAGGCTTCAATCTAAGCAGGTGCCAAAAAAAGAGAACTGGCTTTAAAAGTTCAAAATACGAAAACAGTCTCAAAACATATCAGGATGTCCCAGAATAACTATAAACTCTGACTTGTAGAGACAAGTTAAATAAGAATCCTTATAAATTAAAAATATAACAAAATACTCAAAAGGTCAAAAAGGATTTGCCTAAAAATCCCTAGAAACAGCAATAGCTACGCTAAACTCCAAACAGCACTCAATGATCTGCTGCTGAGATTCCCTCTCTAGCTTAGTATGTAGCCAGCAGCAGTGACGTTAGACTGGTCCTGCCTGTTATGATTTGAATTCTTTTTTAATTTTTCTTGAGCTTGCCTGAAGCCAGAATAATCATCTTGGTGTTGTTTTCAGAGTTTTAACATCCAAGGAATCTAATTTTGCAAGCAGAATTTTAATTAGGGCATCAGTTTATAAGTTGATTATTTTTTACTGTCCTTCATGACGATATTTTGCTTCGACTATAAGCACCGCCATTTTGTGGCTTTTGCGTCACCTGTTTCCATGGGGATTTTCCCATGATGCATCAGGTCTGCACTGTTTGTGATGTCATCGGCAAAACAGTATAAAGGTCACCCCTAAACACCCCTCTTGATTACCATTTATTTGAAACAAAACTCATTTTTTTTTGTACTTATTTTGGGTTTACGATTTGGTTCTGATATTTATCAGTTGACATTCAGTTTTGACCTTTGCTTTGCTCTTGACTCCATTTGTTCCCTTATTCCTCACTCTTCACTTTTTAAGTGACTGCTCTTTTCTCAGTCAGTACCCTACCTTTTTGGGTATCACCCACAGAAAACAAGGAATGTAAGAACTTTTAAAGACACAGTATGTAAATGTTAAGTTATAAACAAACATAACAGAAATGACATCAAAATATAAAAAAATAATATTTCAAAAATAACTGAAACAGCTATAAAACATAAAATACACCCAGACTGTCACATAACAAATCAGGTCTAGGGTTTTTATACATAAATGCACATGAAGAATTCAGTTCTTATATTTGCTTTACATTTTGAATTTAAATTAAAGTCATAATGCTTACGATCTTGATTTTCATTGTTGACTGGGTTGTGCTTGTGGCATCATGAGATAATACATACAGTATAAATATAATGTGCATTCAGGTTATCAATTTAAGAATACAAAAACCTTTTTGTTATTAGTGGTTTCGAACTTCAAAACAAGTAGGCCCTAGTGTCAGGTTTCAGTCTTCTGGCTTTGAACTCTTTGATCTTTGCATTCTTTGACTATTGATCTTTCCCCCTTTGGTTTTCACTACTTAGTTTCATTTTGGTATTTCTATTCTATTTTCTATTTTTGACTAGGATCACTGTCTCTCACATCATCTTTGAGTCCTTTAGCTCACAATAATCCACAGCACCTTAACTATCATAACCAGCCAGAGATATGAGCAAATCAAAAGTACACAAAATGTCAGAGTTAGTTGTTCTTTGACCACAACCTCAATAGTCATACCAATCATCCTTAATATGTCAGTCCTAAGTACACTTAAATTCAGCCAATGTAAGAGACAGCCGGCAGCTCAACCTGGCCGGGATGCCCCAGCGATGGAAGGATAGGGGAAGGCAGATTTTCAAGGACACTGCCTCCTCCAAAATGCTAGATGGCAGCTCCCCTGGAATGTAATGATGCCCCGGATTCCTGCAGGGCATCTTGGGACTTGGAGTTTGGTTGCTCAGCCCTGTTGGGTATTGTGGGTACTGCCAGGAAGAGCTGTGAGAGGACTACCAAATCACATGGATGGGAGCCCTGAAGCTGATTAAAGGACTTTAGTTCTCTGTCCGGGTCAAGAACTATATTAAGGACCACTGAAGACTCAGCAAGTGAGCTGGAGTTGGGAGGAGCAGGACAGAGCTTGCTGGGAGGTATGGAGGAGAGAATTATAGTGATTTGTGTTTATTATTATTATTATTGAATTGCTTGACTATTGTGGCTGTGGTGCTTGTCTATTGTGGCATTATTCAGGAGAAGAAAAGCATTAAAATATTTCTCATTGCTTTTACCTTGTGTCCTGTGCGTCTGTCTGTTGGGCTGAAAGGGTCAGCAGCGACCCCTAACATCCACACCAGATGTAGCAAAATCAACCACCCATACCATGTTTATCCTACATACACTTGGCCATCAACTCAGTATTCTTGGACATGCAATGTCTCACCATACCCACAGAATCAGGAATATGTGTGACTCTCCTGTAACAGCTTTTCTGACAGCCAAGAGTATGAAAAAAGACACTCTACATGATTTGGCACTCTGGAAGGTTTAATTGATCATGTGCAATAAATTTGACTAACAGCTCTGGATGATGAATTAATATTGCAGATATATATAATTACAATTTTGGCCAAGATTAAGAATAGCAACAGGCTACAAGCTCCAAAATCAACATAAAGAAATCTGCAATTTCATTGTAATGTTTTTTTTTTACAATGACAATAAAGGATTTTTGTTCAAATGTAAATTTTTGTTTAAGTAAGTCCATAATGTGGTATCAGACTGGGGTTTAAAAAACAGCCAGGTTATATTACACTAGCAAACAGATGATAAAATTAACAAATCCATAAGTGCAAAATACCAACAAAAATAAAACAAGGCCTGAAACAGGAAATCCACAACTTGAAAACCCAAAAATAAAGGCAAAGTTTAAAACACAAAAGGGGGGGCTCTGGACAGAGTCTGTTGCAAAAGTAAAAATGCAAATTGTTTAAGCTGTGCCACTAACTGAGGAGCCTTATCGCCACCAACCCCCTTTAATAGTCCACAATCCTCATTCATGTTTTTCAAGGTGCTAAGCAACATCCACAATAGGGGTGTGGGTCGGAGGCTAAAGACAGACAAGGGGAGGGGCTAGAGGCAGTGCCTTAGCCCATTCCTGACCTATAAAACCAAATCCAAAAGCCACAGTTCATGATGTTCATCAATTTCTTGGTTAGCAGAGCTAATCTAGGGGACAATAGTCGTATCTTCCAAAAGAAGCTAGGACAAAAACCAATAGTCTACATGAGAAAGCTAATGACTGTTAGGGTTCCAATCAGATCAAAGCAGTAAATATCCATTCTGTGAACCTGAGCTAAATCAAGATGTGGCAGAGCCAACAAGCTACATTATCATCACTCCTTGCTGGTAAGGGCCTGAAGTGAATTCATCTTTGATAAAGATCCCTACATTTTTCTTGTGTCTTATAGCGGGCATGAAGGCCATGATGGAGGTGAAAGAATGCTTTAGAACATTTTCAACCAATCCTCTTACAGAAAAGATCCGCCACTATTATATTGCTGCCAAGGAGGTCATGTGGAATTATGGGCCCTTGGGCATTGATGGAGAGACGAAAGAGAGTTTACTGAAAGAAAACAGGTAGATCCATATTTCTTGTCACTGCAGAATGTCTTTGGTAATCTTATTAATCATTTTTACTGTTTTGCATCATACCATGCAGTATATCTACCTTACCTAAAGGTGAAAAAATGTACCTAATAAATCCATCTTTGACACTTTGCATCTCCCGTGTTGACTCCTGTGATCTCCATCTTTTTTGTTTTTTTGTATTAAATTAAGGTTTTCTGCCATTTTCACATCCTGGTCATTGCACAGCATCACTGCAGTCAGCACATAAAGAGATTTGAGGTGAAAGGATCAACACAGTTCTAGTTTAAATACAGGATCATTAGTGGAGATGCATCGCATGCTTTACTGCTTTCACTTATTATATATGACAATCAGCGCAACTGTCCTTCTATAACCTGTTTTATAACTTCCCATTTACCCCTTATGGTGCTCTCTTGCAGCTATTCAGAGATTTTTTTCAAACATGACAGCAGCAAGGTTGGTGGCACATATGTAAAGGCAAGATATGCAGAATTTACAGATGGGACATTCAAGACTGAGAAAAATCGGACAGCATCTGAAAAGCACTTGGGGATTCTGGGTAATATGCATTCTAATCTAAAGTAGCTCTATTCATTGACTCATACAACACACAATTTCAAGTGCAAAGAAAAGACAAGTCTCTTCTTGTGAAAACTGCTAACAGTGATGAAATTGTCTTCACTAATGGTGTCTTTGATATATTCCCACCTTAGGTCCTGTGATACAGGTGGAGACGGGGGACAAGGTTCTGGTCACATTCCTTAACATGGCATCTAGACCATATAGCATCCAGCCACATGGAGTAATGTATGAGAAGAAATCAGAGGGCACATCATATGAAGATGGTATATGTTTTTGCATCATTTTTCTTATTTGAGAAATTAGAGTGCAGTTGTATTTTCAAATTAGTGTCTGTTATAATATAATAGTTCAGATGGAAAAAGATTGTGGAAAGTACAACATAAGTGAGACCCCTGTGCTCCAGTTTTTGAGATAATCTGATCATCTCACATTTGCAGGAGTGAACTAGTGAAATTAGTTCTAAATTAGCAGAACAATGTGGACAAATGGTACTTCTAAAAGATCTTTGGCATGTGTGCATCCTAGGAATTAAATGAGGAATGTGAACCTTGGTATAAAACTAGTACAAGGGTAACCAAATCACATATCAGTCCCAATGACTGAGAGGCCTCCTCCAACCTTTTAGTGCAGCTCTTCCTCCCTATCCTGTATAATGGTGTACTCATTATTATCCTAATCCTTCCGGCAGAATTACTATATTGGACACTGTCTCTAATATAAAGGTGACCCAGCTGCCCAGTTTGCAATGCCCTGCTGAGCTGATGACTGGCATCATGTCAGTGAGTTTATTCAGTAGATACTCTGGACGCATTCCACGAACTACCAAGAAAGGTTTTCCTCCAGATTTGACTTTGTTTTTTTTGGATTACTCACATCTGCCTACCACACCAACACAAACAATCTTAACTCCACTTGAGGTAATTTATCTGGTGCTTTCCTTGAACTTCCATCAGAACTGGGTGTAAAATATGAACCTGTGGGATTAGATGCTAGTCTTATTTGGACTAGACTCTTGCATTTGCCCACATTCACTTATATCAAGTCTATTAAACTCACTTCCATGCCTTTTGCATGTTGGATGGAATCAGGAACAAACCATTGCAGACATGGGGTCAACATGCTGTCTTTAAGCAGAAAAAGACCAAGCTGGGAATTGATGTTAGTACTCTGGAGCTATGACGTAATGGTGCTAATTACTCTTCCATCATTTTAGTCTCCTTTAAATTTCTTATGGTTAACTTTACTGTTTCCTTTCAATGCCTAGTAGAGAAGAGCCAAGCAAAATGACACCTTTTATTGGCTAACTAAAAAGATTACAATATGCAAGCTTTCGAGGCAACTCAGGCCCCTTCTTCAGGCAAGATAGTTAGCCAATAAAAGGTGTCATTTTGCTTGGCTCTTCTCTACATTCATAATGGCTAACACGGTACAACACCCTAGTACTACTTTCAATGCCTGTAACATTTTCTAAAACAGATTGGTGAGTATACCTGTATTGTTCAATAGTGTCTTACTATTAAAACAATGCTGTTCTCAATTGGGATGTACTGAGCATTTGGTTTTCTCTCTTTTCCAGGTGTTTACAAAAATGGAGCTTCTGTTGCACCTGGACAGTCTTTCACCTATGAATGGACAGTCCCTGATGAAGTTGGGCCTACAGACAATGATCCACAATGCCTGACCCGACTGTATTACTCGGCAGTAGACCCTGTGAGGGACACCAACTCTGGCCTTGTTGGTCCACTAGTGGTGTGCAGGGCTGGTACTCTGAATGCAACCACATCACAGGTCAGATTATTTACCAAATAAACTACACTCCAGAGTAAAGCAGGTTTAGAAAAAACTGGCAATGAGTTACTTTTAAGCTTTCATCTCTGATAGGGTCCTGTCTGCTACTGGTTACACTCTTGGGTAAAAATTGCTTATCTTTATAATTATTATCTCACAAAAATGAATTTTTATGATTTTTCCAACTAAGAACTTCATTAGGAATACAAATCCTTGATGCAGGCCTATTAACAAAATAAGCGAATTATCGCAAGCTGGTATGGTGCAGTGCTGTGGGCTGCTTGGCTGAATCATAGATGCTGTTTCTGTATTATTATTTAATTTCTGAACCTGTTCATGTACTACAGAACTATGAACAACTGGACTCTGCCTTATTGAAAAACAGTATCTGTGCAAGAATTCAATCCTGTTCAATGTCACACTGATCAGAAGCTATGTATCCAACCCAAAATGTGTCCATTAGAAGATATACTGTCACTTACACTCACATACCTTCACAACGGACAAATTTACACTAGTAAAGAAAGTAGAATCTCTTTAGGCTCTAGAAGAAACCACAGGAACACAAGCAAAAATGTCTCTCAATCGTAGGGATCCTAACTGCAGTGCTACCCTGCCCATCTCTGTATTATTTTCAGGAAACAAATATAATTATTTGTTTATATCCAATACATTATTGCTCTTATTGCTGTTGCTTGGGAACATCTGTGATGGCTGCTAACATTCCTCCCCATTTCCTTAACCGGGCTCAATTTCTGCATTTAACTAGGCGCCTGTTTTAATTAGGTGTGCTATTATTTTTCTGATTCTACAGCTATTGCCAATCACTAAGTATCCAATAATTGGTGTTATTTTTTCAAAGTGTCAGCAAACAACTTGGAGGCTGCTCAGCTGTTTAGATGACCATCACTGGCTGTTAATTGGCATGGGTATTTTATAATTGGAATTAATTAAGATTTAAATTAGCTCAGCTGGCCATGCAAATACATAAGATTATCAGGGCTAATTAGGATGTAAATAGTCTCAGGTGGACAAGCAATCCTTTAAATTTCATTGCATGCCAACATAAAGTAGTCAGGGAAGAAACTGGAAGGAGTGGAAATTAGGATTAAAATTAAAATTAAGATTGAAGATGAGATAAAATCAAGACTAAGTGTGAGATTAAGAATAAGGTGGAATTTAAGATAAAAAATATGTTAAGATTAAGAATTATCTTGAGGTTGATAGTGAAATTAAAATCATGGTTGAAGTTAAAATAAACATTAAATTACAATTGCAATTAAAATTAAGATTAAGATACAAGGTTAAGAATAAAATTAAGATTAAGACTAAGGTTAACATTAAGATTAAAAAAAGGAAGGTGCCTGCATACAATTCAATAGAGATTAGGGTGTTATAATTCAGTATACTCATAATGATGATAGAAGATGAGGCCTCCCAAAATACTCATAAACTACTCCATGGCCTTTCATAGACTGCCCAGAAATAGGCCTCACTTCAAGCAGCCAGATCCCACACTCTACTGTACTGGCTGGCTTCAGCCTACATTGGCCTGAGAGGGTTTTTAGCTTCAAAAGTTCAAAATATATTACAAATGTTTCAGAAATTTTAACAAAACTCCCGTCTAACGGGATGAAGTATATAATCACGAGCTAGATGAGACTTGTCCCAAACAACATTTTTATAAATGAAGAAATGTTAATTAGCAATTAAAAAAAAAACAGCAAAAAAAAAGGAGAAAATGATTTGGCTCAAAAAGTAATTCAGGACAAATAATTGCCAATATGTAATCAAATAAATAAAAACCAAGAATAGAAGCAAGAGACCCCAAAAATAAAAATAAAAAATATTGCAAGTTATGCACTCTAGAACAACAGTCAATGAACTCCTAAATGATTTGAATCCCAGCCCTAAATATATAGGCTGAGAGAGGTCCTTCAAGTGGACACAAGGGTGACCCAGCCTTTTGAAGTTCCACCCACAAAATACAATGAATAAAGAACATCACATAATACATAGACCAAAAATAAATAGTAGAGAAAAATGAATTAAATAAAATAAACAAACAAAACACAGAAAATGAACATAAACATAAGCCAGGGAACGCACCTGACTGAAACATTACACAAGGAATGTGTAGATACTGAATGCTGTTGGAGAACATCTGGTGAAAACAGGGTGCCTGCAAAATCAGACGTAACTACTGTGAAAGAAATAGCCGGACACACAATGAAGGTTTGGGGCCGGCACCAGTGTAGTTTCCCTGGCTGCAAAAGCCTTAGATTTGAGTACAATGTGTACAGGTTAGAGTCCAAAACAGAACTGCCCAGGAATAGAGGATGGAGGGTTTTTAAGATGGTTGAAGTGAAATGATGTCATCGGGACTGAAGCGGAAGTGACATCCTTGGGGCCGGGACAAGAAGTGATGTCCTCGGACTGTAATCGGACACAGACAGAATTTCAAGTGTTTGATCTGCGGATAGACAAGAGAGAGGTTTAATGCAACCCGCCACCCCCTGGCCTGGGGTGCAATTGGCATCTTCTGGTCCCTTTAGTTGACTCTCAAACGCACGTGTGTGACACCGCTAAAAAGTATAATGTAGGGTCTAAAGAGACCCCTGAATTGGAAATCATGTTTCATGAGATAGTTACAGTAACTGAAGGTGTTTTTGTTTTCTCAGTTGTGGCAGGACAGACAGATAGATAGATAGTGTGAAAAAATAACTTCACAAACTCCAATATTAAGTGTTGGGGAATTGCCCCGTATAATCTCTTTGAGATGTGGTGGTCAAATTAATAATAAAATATCATACATTAGACCGAGAATAGATGGAAAGTGGATGGCTTTTATACAGAATACAAAATGGCTGCAGAAAATGAATAATCGGAAGTGACGTAATCATCGGAGGTTGGAAGTGACTCATCGGGGAGGGGCCGGAAGTGACATCATCGTCGGAGGCTGGAAGTGACGTCATCGGGAAGGGACCGGGAGTGACGTCATCAGGAAGGGACCAGAAGTGATGTCGTCTTGAGGAGCTGGAAGTGATTTTGTTAATGAGGAAGTGGGTAATGAACCGTCTTCTGAATTATTGTTTATGGATGGTAGGATTGATTCATTTTTCTTATTTGGTTCTGAGGGGTCAGAAAGAGAAGCATTACTACCATACAATAACCCCCCATCTGTTACGTATTTGCTCACCTTTGGGCTTGTTGACTGTCTCTGAAGCGTGCGTGTGTGACAATAGATAGATACTGTAGATAGAAACTTTATTATTCTAAGAAAACTGCAGGGTTACAATAGCAGACAAAAAGGCACAAATATTCATGAGTTATAATAGTTTTAGGTAAGGTAACAAAGTACAAATACACATTTAACATGAATCGTCTGTAAGTAGATTAACAAAGTGCTGGTATTTACTAAGGGTAAAGTAACTGGAATTAAACAATTCTAAAGTACAGGATGTCAGTCATTGGTATAGTGTATTGCACATAACATCCATCCATCCATTATCCAACCCGCCATATCCTAACTACAGGGTCGTGGGGGCACATAACATTATTTTCTATTAACATGTCTGCTAGACTAGCTCAGCACTTTTCAACAGGCAGGGAACAACACCGCCTCTGCTAAGAGGTAACTGATTATAGAGACCTTAAATGGTGTTTCTTGGAGCAATGCACTTTTATCAGTCTGTTACTGAACGTGCTCCTCTTTTTAGGCTAGATTTCATACACAGTAGGTGGTTTGATTCATTGTTCAGGATAGTTAGTAGATTCCTGAGAAATCGCGGCTCTACCACATCCTTCAGTGAGCCCAACCTTGCTAGCAAGTATGAATTAGCTTTTATGATCAGTTTATTTAGTCTGTCCGCATCACCTGCAATACACTGGAAGAAAACCTCAGCCTTCTCAGGAAACAGAGGTGACTCCATGCTGGTACTCCAAACAATCATATTGTGCAGATGTCCCCCAGTTTCCTCACTATCTCCAAATTTTCACCATTAACAAAAACTGGGGCAGAGTGAGCTTGGTCATCCTGAAATCATCAATAATCTCCTTTGTTTTACTGATATTGAGGTGAATGGGAGGACTGTTGGTTCAGATGACATACCTTTTGAAGCATGGAGGTGTTTAGAAGAGATGTTAGTGCAGTTTTTTTTTTTAATTGTTTAATGCAATCTTGGAAAGTGAGAGTATGCTTAAGGAGTGGAAAAGAAGTGAACTGGTACCAATTTTTAAGAATAAGGGAGATGTGCAGAACTGTTGTAACATCATAGGTATAAAATTGATGAACCACAGCATGAAGTTATGGGAAAGATTAGTGGAAGCTAGGTTAAGAAGGGAGGTGATGATTAGCGATCACCAGTATGGTTTCATGCTAGGAAAGAGCACCACAGATGCAATGTTTGCTCTTAGAGTGTTGATGGGAAAATATAGAGAAGGAGAAGGTGCCTAGAGAGGAGTTGTGGTACTGTATAAGAAAGTCAGGAGTGGCAGAGAGGTATGTAAGAGTAGTACAGAATATGTATGAGGGAAGTGTGACAGTAGTGAGGTCTGTGGTAGGAGTGACAGATACATTCATGGCAGAGGTGGGATTACATCTGGGATCATCTCTGAGCCCTTTCTTATTTGCAAAGGTGATAGCAGGTTGATAGATGAGATTAGACAGGAGTCCCAGTGGACTATGATGTTTGAGGATGACATTGTGATCTGTAGTGAGAGTAGGGAGCAGGTGGGAGGAGACCCTGGAGAGGTGGAGATATGCTCTAGAGAGGAGAGGAATGAAGATCAGTAGGAACAAGACAGAATGCATGTGTGTGAATAAGAGGGAGTTCAGAGGAATGGTGAAGATGCAGGGAGTAGAGCTGGCAAAGGTAGACAAGTTTAAATACCTGGGATCAAAAGTACAGAGTGTTGATTTGTACAGAAGTGATTTGTGACAGACGAGTACAAGCAAGAGTGAAAGGGAAGGTCTACAAGACAGTAGTGAGACCAGCTATGTTATATGGATTGGCGGCACTGACCAAAAAACAGAAGACAGAACTGGAGGTGCTAGTTAAAGATGCTAAGATTTGCATTGGGTGTGACAAGGATGGACAGGATTAGAAATGAGTACATGAGAGGGTTAGCTCAAGTTGAAAGATTGGGAGACAAAGTCAGAGAGGTGAGGTTGTGTTGATTTGGACATGTGCAGAGGAGAGATGCTGGGTATTTTGGGAGAAGGATATTAAGGATAGAGCTACCAGGCAAGAGGAAAAGAGGAAGGCCTAAGAGAAGGTTTATGAATGTGCTGAGAGAGGACATGCAGGAGATGAGTGTAACAGAGCAAGATGCAGAGAACAGGAAGATAAGGAAAAAGATGATCACCTGTGGCGACCCCTAACAGAAGCAGCCAAAATAAGAAGAAGCTTTACTGATATTGAGGTGCAGGAGGTTTCATTTGCACCATTTAACAAAGTCCTCCGCAAGTGTCCTGTATTTGTTATGCTTCCCATTGCGGATGCACCCAACTATGGCTGTGCCATTATAAAATGTCTCTGGATGACATGATTCAGTAAAGGATGCTACATCCTTTGATCACAAGGACACTATTAAATTCCATAATCTTCCCAAATCTAACACAAATTTGAGTGTATTATGATATGCACATTAATAGAGTTATTATTTAACATTCTATTCTACCCTCTATTTGTGTATTACTACATAAGCAAATACTTGAGCTAATAATTGTGAGAGTGTTTTTGTTTAGCCTGCATCTGTGGTTCTTTTGGCTGTTTTATAGATAGATAGATACTTTATTAATCCCAATGGGAAATTCACATATTTCAGCAGCAGCATACTGATACAAAAAACAATATTAAATTAAAAAGTAATAAAAAATGCATGTAAAAACAGACAATAACTTTGAAAATGCCGTAACTGTGTAGCTGCATTAAGGAACTGAACTCGTTTTACCTGTTAAACTCCTCTTTGGGCATTTTTAGAAAGATTAATTACTTACTGAAGCGTACAATATTTCTCAGTCTTCATTTGAAGGCAGAAGCAAGCTGATTAATTAGCAAAGACTTCAGTTACACAAGAAATCAGCCTCTGGTGATGAAAGTGATTGGCAACTGCAGGGGTCCTCTAGGACTGGTTTCAGAAATGTGTATCTTCAAGCTTTTGTATTGTATTCTAGCAGAATTTAGGGCACAGCTCTTGTTCATTTGAAATATTTTTCCTTCTCTGATGTAGCAGGAGATGGATAAGCGGTTCTTTCTTCTGTTTGCCAAGTTTGACGAGAACCTCAGCTGGTACCTGACTCAGAGCTTGGTGAACGCATCCCTGAATCTGGAGGAGACAGATACAGAAGACAGCAGTTTCAGAGAATCCAACCTTATGCATGGTAGGATGCTACATCTTTGGGTCATAAGGACCCTTGTACATGCCTGCCCATTTATTTTACCAAAAATAATGTAACATTTCTTAATGCTATGGATCTACAGATATCCTAAGAACAAATGTGTAGGGAAAATGTTTGGAGCAGTATACAATAGGTGCATAAAACAGTATAAAATAAACTTGAAGAAAAGGGCCAGAACTGCATTTAGTTGGCATGTCTGATAGATGCTAATGAATAACTGGCATTGTCTTTCATACAGCAATCAATGGTTTCATGTATGCAAACCTTCCTGGACTGGAATTGTGTTTGAAGAACAATGTCTACTGGCACCTCATGGGTATGGGTAGTGAAGTGGATATTCATGGAGTGGTCTTCCAAGGAAACTCAGTGGAGATCAATGGGAGACATAAGGACTCTGTGGCGCTTATGCCTCACACCTTTGCTACTGCCTTCATGCAGCCTGACAATGTGGGTATGTGTTATCTCCTGCTCTTTCAACCTTATGAATACATTTGTGTACAGGAATATCTTATAACCACCGAGCTCCAAACTTTAGACACCAACACACTCAACACTGGTTTAAATATTGTCCTTTTTATTCATCATGGTCCCATAGCAAAGAGATGAACACAACCAAAGTACCACAAACTCTCTCCTTCTACTCCTTCAAAGAGTTTTGTCTTCTTCCTCCCAAACCTTAGTACCTAGGTAAAGCAGAGCGGCTCCTTTTATACCAGACCCAGGAGTACTTCTGGTGCCAATGCATCGTCTGTTGGAAGCACTTCCGGGTCAATTGGAAATCTGTGAGAGTAGGGATCACGAATCTTGGCAGCACCCATGGAACCTACTCCACTGTATTACAGTTCCCAGTATGCCCTGGATGCTGAATTCCAGGGATTCTGCCATCTAATATAGAGGGGGAGCAGATAGTCAGAGCTGATTGCCTCCCTCTATCTCTCCATTATACTGGCTTACCATCCAGGTAAGAATCTTCAGTTCGTCTCAGCCGGGATGCCCGTGAAACCACGTTCGCATCTCCTGTCCTTTCTTCTTGCACCTTTGATGGGCTGGCCTCTCAACCAGGTGAAGAACCTCACCCAATCCCGGATGAGACCACGCTCATACTTTTACAGTAGGAGTATCTATGTTACAGACCCCGTTTCAATTTATAAGACACCAAATTCATGAGCCTTCAGCAGCTACACTTTATTCTTTGATTATAAGTTGAGTCGTCATATTTCTTGTCTTCTTTTAATAAGAATTACTAAGTTTGGAAAATGCATTGCAAATGTTTAATTTACTTCATATAAAATTTGGTCTGTTCTCACTATGTGGTTTGTTTTATTGTATTTATTGATTTAAACCCTGATGTGCCCTAAGGCCAGACATGACAGCATGTTGACATATTTTATTCCTTTATGAATTAGACACAAGCCTCTACACTGATGTTTATGGGGAGCCATCATTTATTGTGTATTCATCAGTATGTTGTTTGTTCTTTTTAATGCCTTAGGTGTTTCCCATCTGGGACATTTTAATATGATAACTTTACTTGGAGCTGCAATGTTGCTTACCTGAGCTCCTTTTCTGGCAAATGAGTGTAACGCTTAACAACTTCAGTGAACAAGGCCCACTTTTCACCTTTTCTCAGTGAAATCCATCTGCTTGCCCCAAAAGCTGTCACTTTCATGAACTTGGGGCTCCAAAGCACAAGAGTCGCAAAAATAGCTCAAAATGACCACCACAGGTGGACAACTGTTAAATCCCAGCTAGTAATGAGAGGGCAAATGTTAAATCTTTCTAAATTAAAAGATTTACTTTTATTTAAAAAAATGCTTGTTAACAATGAAACACAAAAAGCAAAGCAGGAGTTGCCTTAAAATAACAAGACAATCGAAGGCAAAGAAAGTCCCAAAACACAGTCCAGTAGAAAGGTCAAAAAATGGGAAAAATGGTTAAAAACTCATAAATACACAAAAGCCCAATAAACCACTAAGCCTACCAAACCACCAAGCATATTCAATGGACTTTAGGGCTGAGAACAGTCCATTGCAGGGATGGGTAGGTGGATCTGCCTCTTGGGGAACCACTTGTGAAACACACACACACACAAAAATGAAAATAAAATAAAAATGGCTGTTGAAAAACAGCTGTTTGGACCCTGGCTGAAACTCAACAGTCACTATCAACTGTTGTGAGGTTTTCCTAAAAATAGTGCACAGCTTTCATATGTTGTTCTTATTGTAAGGGTGGTGCTACACATTGGCCTCTGTCTATTTTTATAATGGATAATGGTGTGTGTTTGGTTACTTCATTGCACCCATTGAATAAAGGAACCTAGGATAACCGCAACTTAGCACCTTTGGTTATCATTGCTACTTTCTTTACTTTGCCAGAGCTGCTTTATTAGACATGACAGACTCATGTGATGAAACTGGCACCAGGCTAACAAGTGTTAACTGCCTTGTACCCAGTGCTACAATAATGGACTTTAATTTTTCATAAATCTTCCATAAACCTTAAATGACACCTCTAGCAGATGAATTATACAAATCTTTGGTGTTCCTTGGCATTTTGCTAAGGGTCTATCAGCAAATTAGCACTCAGTTGGAAGGCATCTTAAATTATAATGGCTCTCGTTTACTTTTTGCATGTTGTCCTCCCACCATGCTCTCTTTCCACAATGTAACACTGATTGCACACATTTCAAAGTGCAATGGATCCTTAAAATGCTCAAATAACTAGCATAAAGGGAGAAGAGGCTGATGTGCTGAATTACAAACTATTATAAACAAAATGCAAATTACCTAATAGACACAAAGCAGAACATAATAGCATCCTCAGCAACTATGATATCCAGAAGGGAGTACTGCTGCCTTGAGATAATGAACTCCTGAGCTGTAGGCTGTGTAGAGTGTTTTTCAGCCTGCTGTGCATTAACAAGACACGCAGGCACACAGGAGTCCAGGCACTGCTGAGCCATAAGCTAAAGACTATTATTATTATTATTATTATTATTATTATTATTATTATTATTATTATTATTATTATTATGTGAGCCATGCCTAAACCCAAAGAAGATTTATTAAAGGAAGGTTAGACCCACAAAGGAGACATGATGTAATATGCTATCATGTGAAATCTGCTTGCTGACAACTCTTCAAAAAGTCCAGTCTTTGGTCTCCTCTTCCTCCAGCCAGTTGATTTTTTTTTTTCAACAGTTGTCCCAAAACCAAGCTCAGGTGTCTACTGACTGGATGAGGCCTTTATAAGCAAGGCTTCACACTGAACTATAATGGCTCATGCCACTCCTCTTATTTTCAAAGAAGTCCTGACACTGACCCACAATATTTGTAACAGGGCTTACAAAACCTCAATGTCCTGGTAGTGGTGTTCCTTCCTGGTAGGCAACAGACTCTTGAACTGTCTTCCTTTCACAGTAGTTAACAGCACTTTAAAATTAAAGAAAGCTCCACTTCACTTTTGTTCTCTTGTTAGCTTTGTTATTAAAATATTTCTCTGACTTCTGGTGATGGCACTTGCTTGTAAAGGAGATATGTATAAACTAAAAAATTGAGTAGCTGTCACATGCATCTCCTGGTTTTGCTCAAAACTTTACCTACCAGCTTGGTGTCAGGACAGTGGGTGTATGCCTGACTGGTTAGCAAGATGGAGTGACTTCATATGCTGGACTGTTTACTGCTGAAATAGATGTTGGTCTTCTGTGAACCTTAAGTATCTTTGATAATGTAGGTATGTGGCTTATCTACTCTATACAGTATATATAAAGTCCTAATCCTAAAAGTGCAATGATTTTGTGTAACAATTTTATGTGATGTTTTTATGACATGTTTTCTATCACACGTTAAATCGGGCTTATTTTAAAACCTACATATATATGTTTGTATCATTCTTTTCAGAATTTAATGAACTTTAATATGATGTTGTTAGATTTTCAGATTCTTATTCCGTTTTTAAATTATAAATTAACAAATATCAAGAACGCATGTCTCGCAGTACGAGACTTTGTGGCAAGAGATTTGACCACGCCCGGGGCCGGAAATAAAAGTCAAAGAGTAGGACAGCTGCTGTACAGGCTTTTAAATGTTCAAAGTGCTGCGCGAGATGCAGATCACATGGCACAGCAGCAGCAGCAAGGCAGCAGCTGATCGAGCAAACAGGAGGTAAAGAAAACTGTATTTGTTTCCCATTGTATTACCATTTAAGAGGAGGTTTTCAGTCCCCCTCTTCACAATGCGAGGGGCAGAGATGCAGAGTGGCTGGCACATACATAGTGCAGACTCGGGGTGATGGCGAGCGAAGCGATCAGGGTGCAAACTCTTTAGTAGAGTCTATAACTACAGCATTGATCTTCAATTAGATAATGTGAGGCAGCATTTTTGATATAAGCATATAGTGTGCCTGTCATCCACATACCAGAAATCAAAGGGAGTGCTACGACAAAGGGGTCCCTAAAGTGACTCATTCAACAAACTCTGTTCGGTGTGGATGGCTGTAAAATTTCTTACTATCATGTCCTTCCTGTTAGTGCCAGTCAGACTGGGGCATACAAATGAACTCAGCTAGGTCCTTGTGTCAAAGTGAAAATGTCATAAAGAATTAAGACTCATTTAGTGCCAACCCATTTTTGTTTCACTCTGGTCCTCATTCTTAGCCCCTTCATTGCCATTCCAGATGCCCTTTAGTGTATTTTTCATATGTCATAAATCCTACTGTTTTAAGATGACCGAACCTTTTGTTGGATTATTTCTGTGAGCCCCTTTCTTCTTTGGTGCCCTACATTTCTTAACTTACTCACATGGAGAAATGCTGTTGCTTCTTTGCTAGGCACATTTGGAATTGTCTGTCAAACTAGCGGTCATTTCCTGGCTGGAATGAAGCTTGAGTACCAGGTTGCACAATGTGGACATGAGGATAAGCCTTCCAAAGAGTTCTCTAATGTCCGGACTGTGTACATAGCTGCCGAGGAGCTTGAGTGGGATTACTCTCCTGACCGGAGTTGGGAGTTGAAAAAATTCAACAAATCAATGCAGGACAGGTAATGCCCTATTTTTTTCTTAACAATGCAAATATGACTGTGCCAATTGGGGTTTCATCAGATTGTTGTTTACTGGGAGGTCTCCTGCTTAACAAATCCTGCCATTAATTTGTTTCATGTAGCATATTTCAACCATATAGGCAAAGTGACAGGGTTGAGTATTCACCTTGTTAGACCAGTGGTTTGGATCTTCAGTCCAGCACTCTTGAGTGGGACACCCCTGTGTGTCACCTTAATCCAGAATAAAAGGTCAAATTACTTTGAAATGATTATTTATTTAATAAAAAAACTGCTGCTCCACTGAGACTGACTAAATTAAATAGTGATAAAACTCAGGTTCTCCTCATTGGTACAAAATCAACATTATCCAAAACTGATCATTTTTCATTTGTTATTGATAATTCCTCTGTCTCCCTTTCCCCACAGGTTAAGAGTCTGAGTGTCATCCTTGACAGTACTTTATCCTTTCAGTCCCACATCAGTAACATCTTCCGGTCTGCATATTTCCACCTGCGTAACATTAATCGTATTCGCCCCTCCTTCACTCCCCACACCACTGTTATCCTTGTTCATAGCCTTGTCACTTCTTGTCTGGATTATTGTAATTCTCTTTTCTTTGGTCTTTCTTGCATATATCTTTATAAACTTCAACTGGTCCAGAATTCAGCTGCCCACATCATTATTAGTACCCCCTCTATTCACCATATCACTCCCGTCTTTCAGCAGCTTCACTGGCTTCCAATTAAGTTCAGCATTGAATTCAAAATTCTTCTGTTAACTTTTAAGGCTATCCACAACCTTGCCCCTCCATATCTGTCTGACCTCCTCCATGTTGCCATTCCCTCCCGCACCCTTAGATCCTCTTTCTCCATCTACTTGACTGTCCCTTTTGTCTGTCTTACCACCATGGGGAGCAGAGTATTCAGTTGCTCTCCTCCACAGGTCTGGAACTCATTAGTATCCAAGCTTAGAAACATTGATTCATTCTCACTTTTCAAATCTAAACTTAAAACTCATTTGTTTTAGACTGCTTTTTCTCTTTGATTATAATTGATTTGTCTGATTTTAAGTTTTGTAATGTTTATAATATGTGTTTTATCTATTATTTGGTGTCCTTGAGTGTTTAGAAAGGTGCTTACAAATAAATAAAATGTATTATTATTATTATTAATATTATTATTATTATTATTAAATTGGATCTGGTCTGGTCCATAACTGTTTGGGGGGCTCATCCACTTGTCCACTATTTAAAAACCACAGTGACTGAAGCACCACAAGACTCTCCTCTACCCATTGCCCACTGTCTATTCATATTCTAGTCGCATTACATAACTACCAGTTGAGCCAATGCCTCAACTCACCTAACAAATCTAAATTCACTTGTTTACCTTCAAGGAAATCCACATAACTACTTCTGGGGTTAGTAACACACACTGATAGTCCAGCAGTCATCCACCCAGAGCTTCCTCTGGTAGCAGTGGATATCCCCTGTAAAAGAATACACAAAACAACGTGAAAGGTTTGGGGATCCACCCCATATACTTAAAAGAAGTTTGGTTAAAGTTGGTCTTTACAGACAAAAAAGAACTGAGGAAAAAACAAAAATGACTGCCATATATATTTGGTATGCAGGAAGTGATGAAATGGGAGAATGGTATTCTGGGAACCAGAAATTACATCAGAAGGAGGTGGGATCTTGAGGACCAGAAGAGGAAGTGATGCTGGCTGTCTTCTGAGGATCAGAAGTTACTTTAGGCTGAGGGTTTGTTGGCTGGTCTGTAGGGAAAGAGGAGAAAGAGTTAGAGGGCAGCACCAACCCCTGGTCTGGTGGGAACATAAATTTATTCAAACACATAAACTGTCTCCTAAGCAAACATGTATGACACCTAATATGCTTAAATTTGAATTATTAATGCAAGGGCCAAGTTCCCTGAGTAGCTCCCAAGTTGCCTACCCTCCATAATACAGCAGGAACTGCTCAATGTCATCTTGCTGTCTGAAATATTTCTCTTGGTCTTGAACCAGCCCCCCATAACCTCTGTTCCATTTCAGTGATCATAGAGTATTTACTGTATGCTATACGGACACTTAGTGGATATTTAACCAGACTTGGTGAGGCTTTCTAGTTACCAGCCTACTTTCTTTTATGCTCCTGTTCCCTTGTATTGCTTCTTCTATCTTGCAACCTTCTACCACCTAAGCAATATTTTACAGAAATGTGCCTCAATGTGAGCCAGTTACCCATCATTTACAGTTACAGTCCTTCATATTTCTGAAGTGCTACACCCCCACCACCACCTCAAGGAATACCCACTTAACTCTTGTAGGATCATGTAAAAGACTTCTGTATTACCAGTGCATTAGTTCTTGGTCAGTCGCTAGTTCTGATAATGCAATACATTTCTGTTATTAGTTATTAGTACATTTTCAACAATTTTGAGAATTTCAATAAAATTTTTGTTTTATTGTTTGTTATTTTAAACGTGAGCACAGCTTTTTTTGTGTATTTTTCTTGATGTTGTGACTGTTTTACATTTTTGGTAACAGCGCATTTGCTGGTTTAGTGATCACCACTGCCGTAATGTGTGACATCATCAGCCATTTCCTATATAAGATGGCAGTACACTGCACCATGTATCCTAATTTTTGCACAGATCTGAAATGCTCAACAAATCTGTGTTGGTTAGAGGAATATTTAGAGAATACGTCTAGTTTCGGTTTTGAAGGAAACTCTATTGTTAGAAAGTAGGTTTGACTTTACTGTTATGCCATTCTGACTTTTTTATATACATTAAGGATTTTGATGCAATTAGTTTTTAATTTTAGTAATAATTTTTGACTTGAAAATTCATTTTAAATGGTTGATTTATTGTTGCACCTCTTCCCAATGCCATTTTGTTCAGTATGGGTGCTGGCATTTTGTAGAGCAGTTGCTACAGCGTTGCTAGGGACTCATTCCAGCAGGGTCGTGACCCTTGATGTCATCAGTTTAAAGTTTGACATGATGCACTTCCTGCAATCCGAAGTTGTGGATATCTTCCTTAAGACCTTGAATGCAAATTTCTTCTGTCTAGTCTTTCCTGGTAAAAAAAAAAACTTTAGCTACAACTTTTGACTTTGACAACAGTGTATTGTAATCATCTGGTACGGACTTCTGTGTGGTTATTTTGACTATATTTCATCTTCTGACCCATGTCTATTATATCTGCCCCGTACCAGTGACAGCAGAAGCAGTATGTTGATTTGCTAATGGTTTTGGGATTTGATCAATTGATTTTGTTTTTTTAGTTTTTACACCAGAATATTTATTGAGTATTCCTTTTGTCTTGCTGTTGTTCTATACTTTATCTGCTGGTTGATTTCTTGAAAAAGAATCATTTATTCTGTGTAAACTTCCTTTTCTTCTCCTTGGCACAACAGAACCCTGAGTAGACAAAAGTTGCTTTACATTCTACTTACTGTCCTACTTATGATTCTTCATCTTGCTTCTGCTTTCTTATTTGTTGCTTTAGCCATCTATTTCATCACTGATGAAGTTGTTAGTCCAGCCACATCACTGCCTATGTGGTTTTCTTGTTCTTCCCATGTCTTTGTGGATGCACTCTGTATTTTATCTCCCATGTCCTTAAGATGCACAATAACTGGCAGCTCTTAAATTTCCCCCTTGTGAATAAACTAATTCCCATCCATCTTTTTTGGCCACGTCATCTTGTCATCTGGCCGTCAGCCCCCAAGTCATTTTAAAGTTGTTGATTAACTTAACATTCAGGTCTTTTGTAATTTAGGTCAAAACCGAAGTACTCTGAGAAAACATGAAACCAGAGACTGTGTTCTTCAGACACATGGTGAATGGGGTCACAAACTGAACCCATACGCCTGAGGCTTTCATTAAAACTGAAATTTTAGGATAATAGGACAACTGTCATCAGCCACTGCTCATGATCAGGCACACCCAAAGAGGCATTAAGCAAAAGAAATGAAGGTGAGGTGAAGATCTGAGTCTATGGAGATCTGGTATCATATGTTAGCGAGCAACTCAAGCTTCTTATGACGATAAGGATACACCATTGTGTGCATTCTTACACAAGCCACTTGGGGTCCTCAATCAGCTTGTTATGTTATTTTAAAGCAGAAGGTTTTCTAGGTTAACATCAGCTACTGCTTCTAGTGATCAGGACTGTTTTTAATAATCAAGCCTGCAAAGTGATGCCTATGAAGTTTCATATTTATTCATCTATCCAATACGGGAGGCAGCCAAAACCAATCCCAGAGGCGTCAGGTAAAAAGCAGATGGCAGCCTTCGTAGAGCACGCTCTCACTCCAGCCAATCTGAAGTCACTGATTAACTTAACATGCAGGTCTTTTGCAGTTTAAGAGGAAACTGGAGTACTCTAAGAAAACATGAATATAGAGAGCATTTGTACTTCACGTATAAGGTGAAAGAGTCAGTCTCTGAATACAGAATATGTCAGCTGTCTGGCTGCAGTACTAATTTGTGCCATCCTGCCATCCATGCAGCTTATTTTCTTTTGTATTGTTAAGTATTATAAAATATGACATTTAAATGTATACGTCAGGAGATACATTCAAAATGCCATCTTACTGCAAAACTTCAATATACAGTGTCGAGTGTTTAGTGATTCTTTCAAATAAAAAATAGCATAGTTCTTTCAAAGGTAGTTACTATATTTAGCATTTTGTGTTCTTCACAGTTATGGTCATGTCTTTGTTGGCCAAGAGGAGGGTCTCATAGGGTCGAAATATCAGAAGGTGGTGTACAGGGAGTACATAGATGGCACCTTCACACAGCGGAAAGCAAGAGGGCAGAGCGAAGAGCATTTGGGAATCCTTGGTAGGTAGACATTGCAGATTTTCTCATAACCTTTAATATCTCCTCTGTATCCTCTGTGGCCACCTTCTGGTTTGGTTTTTGCTTGCTTTATGGTTTTGATGTTCGTGTTTTCGAATTGAGACATCAGTGAGAGTTCCATTTATAACCCAAGTTCAAGTACTCTGGGTCTGATTGTTCAGCAGCCATCTCTGCCCTTATCTTCCTTAGGTCCTCTCATTCGGGCTGAGGTAGGAGACGTCATTCTCATCATCTTTAAAAACAAGGCTTCACGTCACTATTCTATACATGCCCATGGTGTTCAAGAACCAAATAAGGGGAACGTCTTGGCTACACGACCAGGTAAGTTACTTCAGGATATGTCTTATTATGTCTGCATGTACTTTAGCTACCCAGTGATAATTTCTTCAAAGACTTATTTTATTTGTTCTCACAATGTCACAGTGACTTCTTTTGAAGGAAGTTCCCATTCAGTACATTTCTGCATTGTGTCAAATTTCATGTCATCCCTGCTGTGTCTCATATTTTTCATTACACAGACTGACTGACTGACTTAGATTTTGTTCTTTCAAGAATTTATATTTGTCAGGTTCTGGGGTTCAAGTCACCAAGACTCATGATCAATTTGATCCTTCTTTAAAAATAGTAAAAAAAAATTATCAAAAAGTTTTTAAAATTGTCTTTATTAGTAAGATATTAATTTCCTTTTAAGTTCATTTACCAAATCTTGGGATCCCTACCAAATCGAAAAGGGCAATAGCTGCTCATAATCAGGAATATACAAGCATTGAAACTAAAAGCAAAACAGCACAAAATGAAATTGGCTGAAAACATTGTTTTCTCTCACTTGAAAAAATGTTTCATTCTTTTATTTTAAACAAAGCATACAATTAATGAGGATGTGCCCTTCCTTTTAATAAAATACGTTGCCAAAAAAATGGGATCACACCTATATAACATCATATATGTGCAGAGACAAGTAGTGTCTTGGAAACCAATTCTAAAATCGTGACACTTGATGATATAACAAACATGTAACTGAATAACAACAAACATAAAAAAGATGAAAATGAAGGAACTAAATATTATGCCAGGAATGAACTGCGGATCCATCCCTAGTGTTCATCTAATTTAACTTTTAAGCCAGGAAAGGGCTGGGTTCCTGCTCCAGGTTCCTGTTTTTGGATGTCCCTGTGCCCTAACTCCTCCTATCTGTGGCAGTTGCTAAGCGACCTCTTTTAGGTAGCAGTCATATGATACTGCACATGGGCAATAAAACTGAGAGGTCCAGGAGAAGCCTTGTCTCAACCATTGTGTAATTCTGTAGTGATGTGTGCTAGGGGTCCATGGCATTGTGTAAGTGTTTAGTTAAAAAACAGTGTGCTCAGGCTCTGTGGATGTAAGTTTGAGTGGATTTGAAGCAGAGATGCCCTGGAATTGTTAATAAGGAATTTGGCTGCTCGGGTTTACATGTGAAGGTGCGATTTGCCCAGCTGGTTTCACTGACCTTGAAATAGTCTAAAGCAATACCCCACATGCTTCTGTTTGAAATTTGTAATTTTTAACTTTCTGAGACTGGCTTTTAGAGGGCTAAGACCACCAGTAAAGAATCGCATATCAAAAATATTATCAAATTTGTGATCACCAACCTTGAAATAGTCAGTCATTTTCCAACCCGCTATATACTAATAGAGGGTCATGGGGGTCTGCTGGAGCTAATCCCAGCCAACACAGGGCACAAGGCAGGAACAAATCCTGGGCAGGGCGCCAACCCAGCGCAGGGCACACACACCCACACACCAAGCACACACTAGGGACAATTTAGGATCGCCAAGACGGATGACTGACTGAACCTTGAAACAGTATAAAATGACACACAGCATGCCTATATTACTGATACTAATTTTTTAGAAGTTTTGCAAATAGGTGTACATTTGACCCCTTGTTTCATACTAAGGGATTGAAAACATCTGGGGTCAGCTGATGCAGAATGCACAATTTCAAGTCCTCCTCATATCACCATAAAGGTGTAATTTCCTACACAAAATATGCTTCAAAATTGCCTATTAGTGAGAGTTTTTTGGGTCTAAAAGGCCAAAAATTGAGGAGAACTCACAAAAAGCTTAATGCCTAGCATAACTGGACATCAAGACACATTGAATGGTATATCATATGTGAGGACATTTTCATACAGGTACAATTGTGCTTGAAAGTTTGTGAACCCTTTAGAATTTTCTATATTTCTGCATAAATATGAACTAAAACATCATCAGATTTTCATTCAAGTCCTACAAGTAGATAAAGAGAAACCAGTTAAACAAATGAGACAGAAATATTATACTTGGTCATTTATTTATTAAGGAAAATGATCGAATATTACATATTTGTGAGTGGCAAAAGTATGTGAACCTATTACACGCCTTGCTCTTGGAGTGATCTTTGTTGGTCGACCAGTCCTGGGGAGGGTAACAGTAGTCTTGAATTTCCTCCATTTGTACACAATCTGTCTGACTGTGGATTGGTGGAGTCCAAACTCTTTAGAGATGGTTTTGTAACTTTTTCCAGCCTGATAAGCATCAACAACTCTTTTTCTGAGGTCCTCAGAAATCTCCTTTGTTCGTGCCATGATACACTTCCACAAACATGTGTTATGAAGAGCAGACTTTGATAGATCCTTGTTCTTTAAATAACACAGGGTGCCCACTCACACCTGATTGTCATCCCATTGATTGAAAACCCCTGACTCTAATTTTACTGTCAAACTAACTGATCATCCGTGAGGTTCACATACTTTTGCCAGTCAAAAATATGTAATATTCGATCATTTTCCTCAATAAATAAATGACCAAGTATAATATTTTTGCCTCATTTGTTTAACTGGTTTCTCTTTATCTACTTTTAGGACTTGAGTGAAAATCTTATGTTGTTGTAGGTCATATTTATGCAAAAATATAGAAAATTCTAAAGGGTTCACAAATTTTCAAGCACAACTGTAAGTCAGGAGATTCTGGACAAAAGTGATTTCAAAGTATACATAAGTGATTCTTATGAGCACAAAATACATTAAAATGTCTAAAACTAAATATAGACTGAAAGGAAAATGAAAACAGATTCAGCATATTTCAAAATGACCTGAAAAATGGCATAATGCTAAGAAAAATATATAAAGCCTTAGAAAAAAATGACAGTACAATAGAGGTCCTGCCTGTCTGTTTGCTTATTATAGACTTTCAAAAACAGCTTTTGTTTTCAGACTTTGCCAGGATTGTTTCAATGTCAGTATGCTTGTGTTTGCAATTTAATTTTAGTGGTTAGCTGAGGTTTGCAGTGCATTGGGTCACACAATGGTCCTCCAACTTGTTCTTTCCTGCTGGAGACCAAGTGCTGTATGCACTCCTCCTTCTTTTAAT
This sequence comes from Polypterus senegalus, assembly GCF_016835505.1. NCBI lineage: Eukaryota > Metazoa > Chordata > Cladistia > Polypteriformes > Polypteridae > Polypterus > Polypterus senegalus. The sequence goes on from NC_053163.1 coordinate 112,570,271, forward strand.
ATAATCATGATATTGAATTCTCCTTTTTATGATGTACAATATCTTTTTTCAAGTATACAAATGCACCCATATGCATTATTGTTTTGCATAATTTTTAATATGCAGCTTTTCCCTTTAAATTCTACTACTGTATGTTTTAAATTATGAAAAACATCCAGTTGTGCCAGGGCTTTCTCCACTCACATCATTCTTCTTTGTTGCCACGCAGGAGAGATGGTTACTTATCGTTGGAATGTCCTTGAACGCTCCGGTCCTGGCCCAGGAGATTCAGCTTGCCTCACGTGGGTGTACTACTCCATGGTCGACCCAGTTAAGGTCATTTAGCATGTTCATTTTTGTAATCTTGCTAACTGAACCCCTTCTCCTTATATCCTAAAACTTTCATTTTTCCTTTTTAACATCACATGGGAATGAAAAATCAAAAAAGAGATCTCCTTAATATCTTTGTGGTTTCCCTTAGACAACAATGAGAACAGAGTGAAATTAAATCGAGACCTTTCCTTTTGTGTCATTCTTCTCAGATTTCTCCCCTTTGAAAAAAAATACCATGGTATTCTCATAAGTGTCTCTTCTTGAGTTTCAGCAGAGATCTCAGTAAACTCACACAATGGGCTCATGTTTTCCAAGTAGTGTCTTGACATTTACTTTGTGTGCTCAGTAATATATTATGAAATTCATTGGCAGTTGTTTGTGGTAATAAAACCCTTTACTATGATTATAAAACTGTAGTCCTTGGTTTTAAATAATATTATTAGTTGCTCTGATTTATTTTGCTGTGCTTCAATTAGATCACACTCATCCAAGAAGAAAGGGCAGACAGTGTGACATAGTGGTTAAGGCTTTGGATTGCACACCCAGAGGTGTGGGGTTCAAATCCCACTGCTGACACCACTGTGCGACCACAAGAAAGTTGTCATTTGTCTATGCTTCACTTGGAAAAATAAATGTAACCAATTATAGCTCAGAATTTGAAAGTCACCTTAGATAAAGGCATCAGTGCAATAATAAACAAAAAATATGAAGTCTGGAAAGAGATTAAAACACGACTAGAAAGAGACCTTATAAAATCTAACATGCTTTTCAAACTAAATTTTCAATTTTGACTTCTTTTACCTCTGTTTTATCTCATGTCTCCTTTTTGCCTGAAGCTATTTTGCTTAAGGAATTTTAGGAGAAACATCAATGAAAAAGTTGATTTTCAAATGAAACATAAATAAAAATCATCTTAAATCTCATGAGCCATCAAAGATCAACCATTGACCAATACAATTTTCCTATGGGAAAATTTGTTAAAATGTATTGGAAAGCCAGGTCATCTTCCCACTTAATTTAGGTAAAGAGTTCCAAATCAAACAGCTCCCAGCTGAGACACTAGTCTTTCTTATCAACAGGGCCTCCTGATTAGTAGCAGGACAATCAGCCATGGCTGGTATGCTCATAGGATTTGACTATTTATATCATATAGTACAATGATAGAAAATAAGGATAGGGTGGTATTGTTAAGGCATTTTGAGTACAGAGCTTCTGAAAGTAGTGATCCAGTTTACATGAAAGCAGGCAACCAGACCTACTGTGTAAGCAGTGGTAATCAAATAACACAATTACAGTAACTGATTGGTCCTGAACTTGACTACATATGGAGGCCATTGGTGTTGAGTTGGAACCCACAGTTAGTAAAACAATGAGCTATGTGTTGTGTCTTGGAGTCATAAATTTACCAAATGGAGTCCTATGACTAATCCAACCAAGTGCTAGTTCTCAAGATACCAAAAAGTTCATGGAGGTTGGAATATTAATGGCCTACAAAAACTGTACTAGAGATAAATCCAGGGACATTTCTGTCCAGAAAGGGATGCTGACACAATGTAGACATTACTAGGAGATGGTAACCATGTATGGCTCATTCTCCTCCAGGACAATGTCTTCAGGAAACCATACAATAGGAGACAGAAACCTTCACTGTTTAAAACAAAGGAAACTAGATGTTGTAATCTATAAAATTTTACTTAATGTCACCTTCAGTTATGGCTTTGAACCATTTGAGAATTGTGTTTGTATCGTACAGTTTTCTGCATCACCTTAGAGTGTGAATCCAGAGGTCATAATCTCAAGGGAGGAGTAGAATCTGTTGGTGCAGAAGACTTGTCACTAAGTGTCCAATACAGTCCAAGCTACTAAATTCTGTACAAAAAAAAAATAATTATCATGAAGAAGTGTATATGAGACAGAAATGTTTTAAAACAGTTATTTAACATTGGTGATTTTTCTTTGTGCCAGTAGTCCAAATATAGTAGCAAGCCATTAATGGCAAACATGGAGTATCACTTTTGGGAGTGATTGTATGGTGGAAGGAGCTCCATGTTTGAAGACAGTGGGAAGTATTGATAGGAAAACTACAGCAGCCTCCTGCATTGTAGTGATGTCCTTAGCATCCCAAATTCCCCATTCTGCACCCATCAACATAAGCAGTGTCCTAGTGTTTAATCCATATAGTCAACAGGTACTACTTAGTGTATGTTAACCTGACTCACAAGCATTAGATGCTGTCAAGGCACTCTTGATGAGCCATTATGGTAGTTCAAGAGTTCTGATGTCACCATAACCATTCTCTGTGCAATTATTGCCTTTTCATGTAGAGCCCAATATGTGGTCTTCAGGTTACGGCTGTGAATGGCATAGACATGTAGACTACTCATCTGCAGGCCTGGCCATGTGGAAGTCCCTGATAGTTTTTTTTTATAGTTCAGACCATTGCTTTTAGGTGCTAATATTTTCTTTTATCACAGAATGATGATGATAATGGTTTAACTTTATTATCATTTCATGGGTACAATGAAATGCAGTTATTGCATGCCCCTTTATTACCTTACATGGCTGAATAGATTACAAAAAGACTGTTTTTGACTACCAGGAGGTTAAAAAGGTTAAAAATGTTGTTCTTGAAACAGTGCTGGTCATGACTGACATAGCGTATGATGTGTTTAGAAAAAAATCACTTCCAGGAGGGATGAGATGAAAACTTTAAATGATAATAAGTTCTTAGTTCTGTCCAGCACTGAATTTTATGCAATGTGCAGTGTAAATATGGCGTTTATGACCATAATGCAAACTGCCTACAAAATCCTGTGGTGTACCACATCACCTCTAACCCAGTATGTTCCATAGTAGACCATATAGAAGGTTTGTGTTATGAATTGGAGTCACAAACCTGACAAAATGGAGTTCTGGCCTTAAAAAGAAGCTACCCAGGCAGGCAAGGGCCTTAACTGGCCAACCCAGAAGATGCTCACCCAGTCTAGTGTACTTCCAACTACAAAGGTAGGCTTCGGCCTGACTAGGTCCAAAAATGGGAAAGTGGATTTAAGTTAAAAATATAGGATTTAATGTTCTGTGTCTCAGAAGAGGGAGATAATAAACAAAACATTAGCTTGTAACCAAAAGGCTACAATGGCTCTTTATAAATGGAAATGTTTATAAAAAAAATGAATAACAAAACAAGAAGTAAATCTGAAGAGCCAGGGAATTCAAAGAAATGACAATACTCATTAATACAACTCCTAATAGACTTCAATAAAAATTCTGCTGAGGCCTCTCTCCAGGCAGAATAAATAGTCAGAGCATAGCTCAGCAGCAGTGACATCACGGTGGCCCCACCTTCTGGGGCTTCACCCACAAAATACATGGAATAGCGGCACATTTAAAAGACAGTTCATAATTACAAGCTAAGCAGGAATACATGCATACAGTAGTAGTTCAAAAATAACAAAAACAATAAAACATGTGCACTCAAGTTGATATTTAATAGTTTGACCATTAAGTTTTGTTCACATGCCTGTATATTAATATTTCCTTTACTCTCTCCAAATATTTTTAAGATATTTACTTCTGTTGTTTTCTCATTAGGATCTTCATAGTGGTTTGGTAGGACCACTGGTGATCTGCAGGAAGGGAACACTCATGGGTGGAGGTATCAGGCGAGACATTCACAGAGACTTCAGCCTTCTTTTTTTAATTTTCGACGAGAATCAGTCCTGGTATCTCAACAAGAACATGGAATTGTACATGGGAAAACAAGTGGACCAGATTCACATTGAAGATGAAAGATTCCAGGAAAGCAATAAAATGCACGGTAAATTTCAGCATGTTGACTAGTAAAGCATGTCCAGATGAGGGCTATAGTGTCACTGCCAGTATCACGCAGCAAGACAAAAGTACCAGACACAGGCAGATCAAAGAAGTAACAAGTAAGCAGGTCATTTTTATTTTCTATTGCACATTTCATATCAGACACCAGTCAAAGTACTGTATGGTAATACATACATATAACTGAGAAAATATGGAAAAAACCTCAGACAATAAGGCATGGGGCCAACCCAAGCCACCAGAGCAGCTTCAGTGTGCCTTGACATCGATTCAGCAAATGTCTGGAACTGCACTGGAGGGATGTGACAACATTCGTCCATAATAAATTAATAATAATAATAATAATACCAATAATAAAAATAATTTTATTTACCACATTTCATACTTTGCATTCAATTTAATGTGCTTTACACAAAAAGTGCAGAATGATTTTCCTTAAGATCTATATATATAATTCACTAAGGCAAGACACCCATGGAAAGGCAAGACAACCATGAAAAGCACGCCGGAAGGGGCGTGGATTTACTAAGCCGCTGACCAGTGAGACACCTATGGCGCACGCAGGAAGGAGCCATGCCCACCAACTCCAAGACCATTGGATATGAAGACAACTCGCAGGGCCACTCCCACCAACTCGGACGCGACGACACAGAAAAAATGGCGTCATTTATATTCGTCTGTCATAGAGGCCACATGCAGTGCAGGTCAGGTTAATGTCATGTGAATGTCATGCACCTCAGAGCTACGTTGACTGTTCATAGAGGTATGTTTCTCGCGGAGGTGAATCGCCATATGCAGCGTGTGAAACGGTTTGCGAGGGGTATCCCATGGGATCCTTAAAACAATCCTTTACAACTGAGGTTAAAGCACAATGAAGTGAACAGTCTTTAAAAACTGACTTTTCGGTTACGTTGCATGACTACATGCACCATAGCAAACTGTTTTACACGCTACATACAGCTATTTGCATCCGCGACAAACATGCGTCTTCTTAGATGCTCCTGTAGGAACACGGAAGACGTTTTCCTGCCCACCAACGCTCCTTTTTTTACCGGCTGGCGTCTACCCTCGCTCTCTAGGCATTCACACTGCCTACCCATTTGCCCGGACACAAAAACTCACCGACCACCCAGTTAGTCCCTTTCATCTGTGGTAAGAGTCCACATGCACGTCTGAGCCATGCAGCGTTTGTTATGCCGCGGGTTCACTATTGTGTTGTATTTTACTCTCTCCAGAGTTCCATCTTTTCATTCACTTACTGTTGTATTCTCACACCAACCCGTTTTAGACATCCGTGTCTTTCCAGAAGTGTTTAGCATTCAATAAATAATTATGCATGAGATTGACCGTGTGTCTACCCAGCGCAGAGAGCCGTGGGTAAGCCGTTGAACCCAATTCAGACTGCAAGCCGTGGAATTCCCACTAAGTGTGACTCATACGCTCCCACTCATTACGTCCCTACCCTTTGTGCACACCCCCCTCCTACCGTGGTTGGGTATCTTGGTGGATTATATATAGAAAAGCAGCCAAAACCGAGGGGTATCTCATGGGGTCCTTAAAACATTCCTTTACAACTGAGGTTAAAACACAATGAAGTAAGCAGTCTTTAAAAACAGAAGTTTCGGTTACGACGCACGACCGCGTGCACTATAGAAAACTGTTTTACACGCTACATACAGCAATTCGCATCTACGACAAACATGCGTCTTCTTAGATGCTCCTGCACTTTGTTCACACCCCTTCCACCTCGCTACTACCGTGGTCGGGTGTCTTGGTGGATTATATATAGAAAGGCAGCCAAACTCGCACACAGCAATGAAAAGTCTAGAGTTCTATCTTTTCATTCACTTTCTGTTGTTTCCTCAAACTCTCCCTTTTTAGACAACTGTGTCTTTCCAGAAGTGTTCAACCATCAATAAATAATTATGCAGCGTTTGTTATGCCGCGGCTTCACCATTGTCTTGTATTTTGCTCTCTCCAGAGTTCCATCTTTTCATTCACTTACTGTTGTATTCTCACACCAACCCGTTTTAGACAACCGTGTCTTTCCAAAAGTGTTTAGCATTCAATAAATAATTATGCATGACATTGAGCGTGTGTCTACCCGGCGCAGAGAGGCGTGGGTAAGCCATTCAACCCAATTCGGGCTGCAAACCGTGGAATTCCCACTAAGTGCAACTCATACGCTCCCACTGGTTGCATCCCAACCCTTTGTACACACCCCCCTCCCACCTCGCTACTACCGTGGTCGGGTGTCTTGGTGGATTATATATAGAAGAGCAGCCAAAACTGCACAGAGCAATTAAAAGTCTACGTCAGTCACAGGTACATCTGGACTGTGTAAAGACGACGACTCAAGTGATGAGTTGGAGGTGGGCACAGGAGCGGGCAGACTAGCATGACGGACGGAGCTGAATGGACATCCTTCTCCTCTCCTCCCATTCCAAACTCTGTGCCGTGCACCCCCATCCCTCCGTCTGGCAGGAGAAGGCGCGAGGACGATCCGCCAGTTTTCAGTCACGGACGATTGTGTGTTGGTTCGTTCCGTGCATTGTTACAATGTTGCTTTTCTTGCTGATTTATTACATTACTGATTTTTCAAATGTTAATTTTTCCCTGTGCTTAAAAATCATTAAAAAACCGGCCTGATTATGCGGTGTATGGTACGCCGCGGGTTGGCTAGTATTATATATAACAACAACAACAACAACATTTATTTATATAGCACATTTTCATACAAACAGTAGCTCAAAGTGCTTTACATAATAAAGAATAGAAAAATAAAAGACACAATAAGAAAACAAAATAAATCAACATTAATTAACATCGAATAAGAGTAAGGTTCAATGGCCAGGGGGGACAGAAAAAACAAAAAAAACTCCAGAGGACTGGAGAAAAAATAAAATCTGTAGGGATTCCAGACCATGAGACCGCCCAGTCCCCTCTGGGCATTCTACCTAACATAAATGAAACAGTCCTCTTTGGATTTAGGGTTCTCACGGAAGGGCCTGATGATGATGATGGTCACGTAGACTTCTGCCTTTAAATCCATCCATCATTGTTGGAGCATCATGAAGCTTTGAGTAGGTGGAGGTGGCGCAGGCCACCACCACAAAGAAACCGGAAAGAGAAACAGAAAAGAGAGTAGGGGTATATATATAAAGAAAACACATTTGAACAATTTTGAAAAAAATGGGACATTCACACCAACAGGCTCACCAATACTTTTTACATAATTTCACCAAAACAGACTCCGGTAAGAAGGTATTGAAGTAAAATATATTATTGTTATTATGAAAATTATAACTTTGCAAAATTATAATCATTATGATCACTAAGTGGTCAATGACAATTATTAAGGGCTAAAAATTAGCCAGGAAATGGAAGGATCAAAAAGAGGCAAGCAGAGACAATGTCAGAAAACAAGCTGGGATCAAATTACCAAAGATAGCAAGATAGCAGACTTTAAAAACCTTCAAGTCATGGCTGACCTTGTGTGTTGAGATCATAGACAGTAAAGCTGCAGCTATACTCGGGCAATCACAAAATGGCAATCACTATCTGAAAAACTAAAACACAAAGCAATAATGTTATGATAAAATAAGTAAACAATAAGAAACATATATATAAAGGGTCCAAAGATGATGAAAAATTATTTCTAGGACTGCAAAAATTAGGATTCATTACAACAATAATGAAATGATATTCCACCATTTGCTAATGGTTGTGGCGAATGCTACACTACATCAAACCCAAGTCTAGGTGGAATTCTAGTCATCTGGCAGACCACAGTATAAAGCTTACATTGTTCTTCTTCATTGACTGCTGGAGCCTGGTGGATTTGGCTATTCTCTTTCTGGAGATTTCTACTGCCATCATATTGGAAATGCTGAATGGAACTAAATCTCTCATTCAGAGTTGTGGACATTTTCGATTTTGATCACATACATCTCCAATTGTTGAGAGCAAAGTGAATGAATAAACAGATGACGTGTAGTTTTGTCCCAATATTACCTTCAAAAGTGCTGTTTTGGGTGTAAAACTGTGATATGCCATTTCTGAACTTTATGACGGACTAGTTTCCCCTAGTTGATGATGAATATCCCTTTCATGCCAACATCACCTTAGCTTTCTGTAATGAATCAATAAGTCTGAATTCACACTGCAGCTTTGAGTGACTAAATTCTAATTTGTGGCTTTTATCTGATTTTTTTTCTTTGAGAGATCAAATTAATTTTGCAATATATTTACAACCAATATGAGTGTGTAGAGACATCTGTCCTGTTCATATGCACGTGATGCAGACAAGATGTTAGAAACCAATAACACACTGGCTCTTGCACTGCTTAATACTGTTATAATGAATGATACCTGCAAAACTGTCAACTCTTGATGGCATGAAAGAGAAACAGAAAATGAAAAGCTGTTGCTTTGAGTGTAATTATCCCTGCCTTATCTATACGTTGAAATCTGTGGATTGCTGGCACCAGTCACCTCAACTGTCTTTTAACTTCATCACCTCACTTTATTTTCATTGGCAAACTGAGTTGGTGTTCTCATCTATTTTGATTTTCAATGCAGACATATGACAATGGTCACATAGGCAATGACATAAAATTAGTTGGGGAGTGTAAATTTCCAGACAATTCTAATTTAAGCTCTCAAATTCCAGGCCTGTATTGTATTCAGCGCCACATATGAAAAATCCAATCTGAAACTTGTGATTCAGTGTGTTTTTTTTTTTTGTTAACACTTCCGTCAAGCAACTAGATCTGTGTCACATATGATTGAAAAAACTGGAATTGAGCTTCAATGTGACCATATCCTAGTCACTGAGAACTCTTCTTTGAACCATGGTTGGACTTAAATGACTCTAAACATTATAAGAAATTCCATTTATAATCATCTTAACAACCACACCCCATGTAGAAGCACTGGCTTTTGACAAAATTGTGATCCCTCATTTATTTATTATGCTCAGTAGTGTTTGTTATGTTTTATCAATAATAAATAATTTTCTCCCACTGTCACCCTCTGATACATGCACAGACATTGACTGAAATATAAAGATAAGCACATGTGTGCCTGTAGGCAGGACTCTGAATCAATGAGTAACCATTAATTTAATTAAAGTCTATTGATGGCTCTTGCAGTATCATGGAGGTGGGGTGAATTCTTTTGCATGGATTTGCCACTGGGGGCTCACAGCTACAGCAGCTCTAATGTATCTGCTCTTCTTTTCCAGCCATCAATGGGAAAGTTTATGCAAATCTACATGGACTGCAAATGTACAAAGGTGAGAGAGTGGACTGGTATCTCATCGGCCTGGGACAAGACATCGATATGCACACAGTCCACTTCCATGCAGAGACCTTCACCTATAATGTAAGCCATTATTTGGTTTGCAGGTTTTTAGGTCTTCGGGGGTCAACATTAGTATCATTCGGGTGGGGTGGATGGGTGCAGAAATGGCTAGTTTGGTACTTTTTTTTTTGTTGATTTTTTTCCCACCTCATCATTTGTCCTTTTATTTTACAGGACGGTAAACGCTACCGAGGTGACGTGTTTGATTTGTTTCCAGCCACTTTTCAGACGGTAGAAATGGTTACGAGCAACCCTGGCACTTGGCTTCTGCACTGCCATGTCGCTGACCATGTCCACGCTGGCATGGAGACGGTGTATACAGTGCTGCCCGAGAAAGGTAGAAAATCTGTACACGCTGCTGTTTACATTTTTTATTATTCTGTTAAAGCCTTACCAAAGCATCAAACTGTTATTGGAAATCACAGTAAATCAAATTATATTAAGACAGTATGAAAGGGGTACACAGTGGTTACACATGGCTCTAGGGCCTGGTTTTAAAACAGTGATGTAATTATAGGCTGCTGCACGGGGACCCACCAGGGTGGGGTACCTACCATGACTATATGATTCTTGCTTCACAAGTCTTTATTATTAACAAGCTCGGCTTCTTGACATCAGAATGAAAAGGTTAATGGAGCTGTCAGTCCCAAAACCCAATAAAACTTCATTATGACCTTTCATGTACAGTGGAACCTCGGGTCACGAACGTCTCGGACCACGTACAAATCGGGTTATGACCAAAAAGTTTGCCAAAATTTTGCATCTGTTCACGACCACACACTCGGGTGACAAACAAGCCAGTTTCCCTTCTGGTTCGTACACGCCGATGATTTCCACACGTGTTCAGTTTTTCCCTGTGCATTCCCTGTGCATCAAGCGAGAGAGCAAGCGAGCGTGCGAGAGAGAGTGTGAGCGAATGAGAGAGAGAGAGAGAGAGAACGTGAGAGAGCAAGCAAGAGAGAGGGATGGCCGTGTAAGGCCAATAAGGCAGTTAAAGAATGCATTGGGCTTGTTTTTAAAAAGACTGATTTGAGCATTGTTTTAACCTTGTTGTATTTAATGAAGACTCTTTTCTATTGGATTTTAACCTCCACTTCACTTCTGTTTGCAGCGATCGGTTCGTAGCGTGCATTGTTGCAATGTTACTTTTCTTGGTTGTTTATTAAATTACGTATTTTTCAAATGTTCATGTTTTTCCCTGTGCTTAAAACTCATTAAAAAAAAGTGTTTACAGTGAGCGGTTCGCAAGGCTATAGCGGAATTCTTGCAATGTTACTTTTCTCTGTTCAAGGTTTTCCTCAGTGTTATTCAATGTTTTTACCTTAAGTTTACTATTACGCTGTGCATTCTATGGTATAATTAACTATTTTTGTGCTCAAAAATCTTTAAAAAAATATATTTACATACAGTTTGCACGGTCTGGAATGGATTAATTGTATTTACTTACAGTCCTATGGAGGAAATTACTTCGGGTCCACTGTAGCTTATATCCTTGATGAGAGAGAGAGTTTGACCTGTGCTGGACTGGTACTCTGCCCGGGGTTGGTTACTGCCATATACCCAAGGCTGCCAATATAAACTTTGCTTGCACTACAATGAATGGGATTAAAAAGGTTTGAGAATGGATGGATGGAAAAGATGTTAAATAAACCTCAAATCATTTTTGTTTTATTCTAGGAATGAAAATAACTACAAACAGTGCTGGAAAAGGTAATGTAATTTAATAAAAAAAGTTGGTTAAATGTTTTTGTTGTGTCAGCTTGTAGGTGTACACCATGTTTTCTAAGAGTGCTAGTTAAGCACATACAGTTTTGGAGTGTGTTTATGTAAGAGCATTTATGTACAATGGTGGGTGTGAGAGTGTGTGTGTGTGTTTATATGTATACAAGCCCTGGTTTCTGTTAATTGTGTTCTCTTTTCTTCTTTATTTTAGACACACAGGGCACTTCAGGGACGGTGGCCCTTTTAGGAATTCCGCTCTCACCAGGAGCTGCAGAATTGACTCTCGCACTCCTTTTTGTTGGATGCATTGTCTTGCTCATTATCATTATGTTCCTGGTCACTTTGCACTGTATTCTTTCCCAGCAGAAGAAGCCAGACAGAGACTACCTTCAGCCATTGTCCTTGAGGACCTTCTAGAACAGCCATGCCCTCTATCAGTATGGGTCTGAGAAGAAAAGAAGCCCCTGCTATGGCTGTGAGACTGGAAGTACTTACTGACATACTCAGGCTAGCATCGGTTCTTTGTCCGTTAGGCTGAACCTATTCATCTCAAAGTGTCTGGTCAGTATCACAGATGCAGCTCTGGAATAATGGTTCATTTGTCAGTTGGATTATCTCGCAGGAGCAGGACTAACCACCAGCCTTACTTTGCTGTATTTTTTACTTCAGTTGGTTCTCACAGACTGACTGATGTGGTTTATGCTGGACTATTATGGAGATTCCCACACGTCATGTTTTGGAGTCTTTCTCTTCCATTACTTTCTAAACATTTCCATAGTTCCTTTAAATCAATGGCATGTTTTGTTCAATAGGGTTGTGTCAGTGTATGAGATGGAACTACCCCTGCAGGCACTATCACCTGGATTGCACTTCTATTCATTTGAGGAAACCTAAATAAATTCCCATCTGGTCTTCAGTGCCCTTACATAATTAAGAGATGGCCACGTTAACCACATTTCTTCGATGTCCTAATTCATTGAATGCAATATGTCTCCATGTACTCATGCCCACCCTACTTTAATTTTTTGTTTATTACAATTTTTTGAGCTTAGATTATACAAAAGTATGGACGACCTGTATTCCCTTGTAACTACAACCTTTACAAAAAAATAATAATAATAATAACAATGATAATAATAAGGTAATCCACAGACCAGGGCCCTACACTTTTAGCTTCTTTATTGGTTTCAGCTATCATATTGTGCTACTGCTCATCCTGGAATCACCCAGAGCCTTGTCATTATTGATTTATTTCTATTGATGAGTTTCTATTTGATCAATCCTCTTTACAGAAATTAATTGCACTCATAAGATGCTTTTATAAAATATGTATATCACTCGGTGAGCACAAATTTGGCCTCACTTTCCCATATAAAATCAATTACAAGCAGATAAGGTTTTTAATTAGATAGTTAACCAGTTTTTATTGTGACTCTTGCTTAGCATCCACAGTATTGCCTCTCTAATTATTATCACAGTAACAAAAAGACTTTTAACAGGTTGCTGGGTGCCTTATATACTGTAGATAATGGCCACTTTTATATACTGTAATTATTTCTACACCAAGAACCTTAAAATTTAACCAGTAGGTCTCATCTTGAACACTTTGAATGTTTGGCTGTTTCTTGCCTTGTGCCCCACTGCAATCATGAATTGAATTAAGCAGATTTGAGAAAGGTATGTTATGTAACGTAAAGTGTCCCTGATGATTTTGTGGTTGTTAGTTTGCCACGGGCCTTCATGTGAATTTTGGACTTTACTTAACTGCTGGATGGCCAAGACATTTGACAGGATGCTTGAATAAAATGACCTGTGACTAGAAATAAAACTTGCCTCTGGCTGATTTTAACCTTAAACAGTTTTCTACATGAATGTTACAAATGAATAACTGCAGGTTTATCAGTCTATTACAGGCTGTTGTGAGGGTCTAATTACTAATTATAGGCTGAATTGCACTGTATGATTTTAAGACACCACTTGGAGATCCAAGTATTGGACAGGATTTTATGTCACTTTGAAGACCTACTGGCTTCTATTTCACCAAATCTTTAACAGGCCCCTTCAGGACCATTACCACTGACAGACTGCCATGGACTTTGACGTTTAAAAGGATGTTGCTGTGAAATGCTCTTCCTTTCCCTAGTTGATTCTTTGACTTCTTTTTTCCACTCCTGATGAACTAGTTGTATGAGAGTGAGGCTGTTCATTAGCATTGAGAAGTCATCCACCACGGTGTTAACGAAGAAAGAGTGTATAGCAATGAGATTGACAGCTAAAGACAAAGGGAACACAGTTGAAGTAGGAAAGGTCAGTAGCTTATCAGTAATAATAATTACAAAGTGTAGGTGAGGATGTAGACACAAATAAAGGGGATAAAGGAGGTAGTCACAAGTACAAGCATAATGGTCACAAATAACATCAACCATAAGCAAAACATTTGGCATAGTCAGGTATTTAGAAAGAGTCAAACCAACAGAAGAAAGTGAGACTTTTAAAAGTGCCTGGAAACATTGAACTCAATGATTGAGCAATAAAGTGTGGAGACAAGGAGTTGAAGTTATTCAGTCTTTGATGCTCAGACATTGAGTTGTTGATCTGTTTTTCCCATTGACTTTATTGAAATCAAGATCAATATAACAGAAATGCAACAGAAGGTGGAAGATGTGGCAGAAATAAACAGCAAGATAAAGTTAGGCAATGGCTGTGTACAAGTGTGTAACAAGACTATTCATGTGATTCAGACCTTGAATAGGCAATTATATTGACTACAAGGAGTTACAGTCATTTGAAAAAGTTTGGGAACCCCTCTCAGCCAGCATAATAATTGACTCTACTTTCAACAAAAAACATAACAGTGGCATGTCTTTCATTTCCTAGGAACATCTGAGTACTGGGGTGTTTTCTGAACACAGGTTTTTAGTGAAGCAGTATTCAGTTGTATGAAATTAAATCAAATGTGAAAAACTGGCTGTGCACAAATGTGGGTCCCCTTGTAATTTTGCTGATTTGAATGCATGTAACTGCTCAATGCTGATTACTTGCAACACCAAATTGGTTGGATTAGCTCGTTAATCCTTGAACTTCATAGACAGGTGTGTCCAATCATGAGAAAAGGTATTTAAGGTGGTCAATTGCAAGTTGTGCTTCCCTTTGCCTCTCCTGTGAAGAGTGACAGCATGGGATCCTCAAAGCAACTCTCAAAAGATCTGAAAACAAAGATTGTTCAGTCTCATGGTTTAGGGGAAAGCTACAAAAAGCTATCTCAGAGGTTAAAACTGTCAGTTTCAACTGTAAGGAATATAATCTGTAAATGGAAGGCCACAGGCACAGTTGCTGTTAAACCCAGGTCTCACATGCCAAGAAAATTACAGCAGAGGCATATGCGCAGGATTGTGAGAATGGTTACAGACAACCCACAAATCACCTCCAAAGACCTGCAAGAACATCTTACTGCAGATGGTGTATCTGTACATTGTTCTACAATTCAGCGCAATTTGCACAAAGAACATCTGTATGGCAGGGTGATGAGAAAGAAGCCCTTTCTGCACTCACGCCACAAACCGAGTTACCTGTTGTATGCAAATGCTCATTTAGACAAGCCAGATTCATTTTGGAATAAAATGCTTTGGAATGATGAGACAAAAATTGAGTTATTTGGTCATAACACAAAGCGCTTTGCATGGCGGAAGAACAACACCGCATTCCAAGAAAAACACCTGCTACCTACTGTCAAATTTGGTGGAGGTTCCATCATGCTGTGTGGCTAGTTCAGGGACTGAGGCCCTTGGTAAAGTGGAGGGATGGGTGAATTCAACCCAATATCAACAAATTCTTCAGGATAATGTTCAAGCATCAGTCACAAAGTTGAAGTTATGCAGGGATTGGATATTCCAACAAGACAATAACCCAAAACACAGTTCGAAATCTACAAAGGCATTCATGCAGAGGGAGAAGTACAATGTTCTGGAATGGTTGTCACAGTCCCCTGACTTGAATATCATAGAAAATCTATGGGATGATTTGAAGCAGGCTGTCCATGCTCGGCAATCATCAAATTTAACTGAACTGGAGAGATTTTGTATGGAAGAATGGTCAAAAATACCTCCATCCAGAATCCAGACACTCATCAAAGGCTATAGGAGGTGTCTAGAGGCTGTTATATTTGCAAAAGGAGGCTCAACTAAGTATTGATGTAATATCTCAGTTGGGGTGCCCAAATTTATACACCTGTCTAATTTTGTTAGGATGCATATTGCATATTTCTGTTAATCCAATGAACTTAATGTCACTACTGAAATACTACTGTTTCCACAAGGCATGTCATACAGTATATTAAAAAGAAGTTGCTACTTTGAAAGCTCAGCCAATGATAAACAAAAATCCAAAGAATTAAGAGGGGTTCCTAAACTTTCTCATATGACTGTGTCTGCTAGTTAATTACAGCCTTTGACATGACCATTATCCCTGGCCAATTGCTAATTGACCTTGGCCTTTGACAGGAACATAATCTCTGACTAACTGCTGGCTAGCAGTGACCTTTGATGGGCCTCGATATGAATTTTAACAGTGATTGACTTTAGAGTCACCTGGACTTTTTAAGGAATACTGAAAACCAAGACCTTTAATAGGCCTTTGTTAAGGATGCTTCTAAGATGCCCAAGGATTATTGTGTGGAAGAAACATAAGGAGATGATCAATAAACTGAAAGAATAAGCCAAGGATGAGTCATAGGTCAAAACTTGGAAAGTCAAAAAATCATTGCAAAAAAACCCAAAGAGGCAAGATTAAGAAAGTAGTATGAAAGAACTGAACAGAAGTCAGAGTCTGAGAAACCTAACATTGTGACCTACTTGGTAAATAAGCTAACTAACACTAAGAGGATTGATGAAGGGAATATCCACTGAGCAATACTGGACACACCATGCTGCCATAGTTATACTAGAAGTCCCTGTGATGTCACAGATCTGAATTCTGCGAAAATGAGAATGGCAACAGAACAACAAGTGAACAAAATGGTGTCACATAAACAGTAAAATTTAAGACAGTAACTTAAATCTATCCCTTTACAACACAAACTAAATTGAAAACTAATTACAGAAATTAAATTTTCATTTAGCAACAAAACAAAACAAAACAAATGAAACAAGACCACCTGCATTCAACAAGACAATTTTTTATATGGTTAAGTCTTAACTAACTGAAGGCTGATTATAGCCATTCAAAGGACTCGACATGTTTCCCCCCACCATTAAACAATTGCAGTTACCCTACACTTTCTGACAGGCTGAGTCAAGAGCATGACAACTGAATTATTGTTGACAGATAGTGACCTTTGGCACGTCCCTACATGACCATTTGCTGAATAACTTTTAAATAACCATAACACCTAACAGTCTTTTATTAGATTATGCAGGCTTAATAGTTACTTGATAACTAAACCCTTCAATTTAAATTCACATATCCATTACTAATGACTTAGTGGTTAACAATGGCCATCAACAGGCAGTTTGGGATATGTAATTATTTACAATTGCTACCCAACAGACACTTACATGACAACCATCACAGATCCACTTCTGAGTGGCCTTGAATTTCAACATGATGTTATATCTTGCCTGAAGAAGGAGCCTGAGTTGCCTCGAAAGCTTGCATATTGTAATCTTTTTAGTTAGCCAATAAAAGGTGTCATTTTGCTTGACTTTTCACTACATTTATAATGGCTAACATGGTACAACACCATAGTATTACAAACAAGACGTTAGTAGACCACGACCTTTAACAAGAATTTATGTGAGGAAAGTAGGAAAACAAACTTGCTGTCTGTTGAGTATAACCTTTGACAGGCATCCTTGAGACTATTAACAGTAACTGCTGATTGTCCATGCTTATTTGCAGCCAGCTAAGAAAATGTGATCATTTGTAATAAAAAGGTTAGTAGTGACTATCAACAGGCCAGTGGATGACAGTTACCACTCATGGATGTTTAACTAGAATATAAAGGTTTTTAACAGGCCTCTATGGACTTCTTAAAGGCTAGTCGAATTACCTGGTGGTGACGGATTAGATAAATGGGGAAAAACAATCTTTTATAACTTTATCATGGCTAAACCAACCCACAATGATCAAAAAGATATACTCTTATACAAAAGCTGAAATCCCACCAGACAATGAAACAGTTATCCAGGTTAGTTGAAAAGAAAACACCGTACATATTTGCGTTCTCCTAGATCGTGCTCTGGCCATTAGAAAACTTTGTGTATAATGATTACAATTTCCTCCATCATCTCTGCTCTAATGTGGCCTGCTGGGAATTGTAGTCCCTATGTCAGTGCTGGTACTTGGACTGCTCCCTTCTGTTATAACCCTCTCACTAATATAACATACTGTATAGCCTACGTTTTAAGTCTGACAGATGGCAAGGTACGTGCAGAATTTCGTAAGCAACTGGTTTAGCCATTTTTGCATGATAAGTGAGCAAAGAAATAGATAAACAAATAGATAGCTAAACGGCTTGCAGTTGTATTTATATAGAATAATGACGGCTGATTGACTACGACAACTCATAACTAATCACAATGGTCAGGTGTTGATTACCCATGATCATGGTTAGTTTGAAAAGTGTGAGCACTTACAATTGCTTCTTGACGGTGCATATTGACTGGACTCTACTACTAATGAACTTTTAACTACTTACTTAATGACTTTAACTGACTTTTATTCAATGTTATAAATTGCACAAGAAAATCTCAAAACAGTGGCCTAGACAGAAAATCCATCCGGCTCCAAACTCGAGAAGCAGGCTTTGATGTCCGCACAGGCTAAAATGGAGCCAAGGCTGCAAAAAAAGGAGAAAGAAAGCATAAAAACCCCCACTAACAATAATAAAATAGAGTTTTAAATATATTTAACAATAAATTAACAAATAACAAATGTTCAAAAACAAAGAACAAAAACAGAAGCAAAAATGTACCCGTCAGGAGATCCCTAAAATGCAGACCTGAAAATAAAATAACCTAGTCTGTGATCCAGAAATCTAAAGTCAGAAACAGAGCAAAACGAGATCCAGAAACTAAATCCAATTAGTAGGAGGAGAAGCAGGTATATGGGAATGCCTCAGTGTTAGCACATATGCTGCAATGTCAGGGGGGCACTGCCCCATTAGGCTCAACATAAAGATGACATGGAGCAAAAATAACAACTATACAGTCAATGTAATATAATAACATAACATAATAACATAGAAATGAATAACAGAACACTAAGAAGAAATAAAACACAAACAGAAAGAAAACTTGAACAGAATTTACAAAATAACACTGAAATTACACATAGAAGAATACATAAAAAGAAAAGGCACTTGAGCCAGGGATGAAACTCTGGTTATCACCAGGGTTGGCCCTAGCATTTTGGACAAGCTGCAAATGGAATGCTAAAACTAGATATATATCCATATATACATATAAATCCATGTACAGTATATATATATATATATATATATATATATATATATATAGTATACATGCTGTATATAAAAATCACAATTAACAGCTACATTATATGAAAAGATTTTTCTAAAATATTTACTAAATTCATGAATTATGTACATATTTAGTAATATAAAATGCTTATGATAATTATAGTAATATAAAACAGGCATAATATA
The DNA here is from genome assembly GCF_016835505.1 of Polypterus senegalus. Classification (NCBI taxonomy): domain Eukaryota; kingdom Metazoa; phylum Chordata; class Cladistia; order Polypteriformes; family Polypteridae; genus Polypterus; species Polypterus senegalus. The sequence continues at coordinate 112,589,163 of NC_053163.1, forward strand.
CAGTATATACAGTAGTATTAAGCATGTAATTGCAGAAACACAAAGGTTGTAAAGTGTATGCTTTTCTTTAGCGTTAATTAGTGATGATTCATCTAACTTGTCATGCTGGAGTATTTTTGTTCCGTAAGTACTGTCAGGATTTGCAATGAACACATAGGCAATCCTTCTAAAAGTGCTCATAAAGGCAATGCACTGTGCTTTTAAAATAAAGGAAGAAACAAAAAATATATGTATGTATTCAAACTCAAATTTGTTGAATGGAAAATGGCACTAAAACAAATGTTAAACTACAAGCGTGCACCTTTAGAATACAAAGACATACTATAAGAATGTTCAGTATAAAATGAGCACAGCACATTCTGGCATCTGGAAGACCACCCGTGAACAATTCATGTAGTGCCTCAGATGTTAAGATAAAACATTGTCAGTACGTGAAAATAATATAAAAACGAATAATAGGGCTAATTAGAGTTGGACACTCGTATTGAGTCTGAGTGTTTTAAAGTCAAGTTCTATAATGTTTAAAAAAAGTCCTGTACCCCAGCTTTTGCCAACTTAGGCAACTGACAGTTCACCTAAGTGGTAGAGCCGGCCTAGTAATTAATGTAATGAAGACTTAATAGCTGCTAGTAGAAAGACTTCTATGAGTCCATTACCAGTGAGTAACTGCTGATTAACTATAGCCTTTAACTAGTAATTAAAAGTGCATGAACACTGGGTAATTGCTGACTGAAATTGATCTTTGATAGGCCGCTATATGACCATTATCAGTTATTGACATCTCGGTAGTCTCACGGAACCAGGCATAATTCTCAAATGAGAATGTACGTCTGTTAAGAACTTTCTAAAAATTTTTAAGTGAATAGCAGTGAAGTTCACTTCTGGAACAGCCTGACCCACAGAGCATCTTCCTAAAACAGCCACTCTCATTGCTCCAGACCATGCACATGGGGTTTGAAGGAGTGAGCAAAATAAACTGAACAAAAGGCTTGATGCTAAGAGAAAAAAAATGCTAAATTTGCTGTTATCAATTCAAGAGCTCAGTAGCACAAGATACCTAAAGCTTAATGATTAATGTGTACATTGTAATAAGTACTGCAACAGAGGAGATAGACAGACACACACACACACACAAACGTAGACCAACACAGCTACTTGGCTCGATGCATTTAAGAAGTGTTTCTGTCTTCTGTGATATTTTCTGTCATTTTGATTATTACATCACTTTTTGGCACTACAATAGCAAATTGAATTTATAAAGGCATTGTGATCTACAGGCGGCACGGTGGCTCAGTGGTAGCGCTGCTGTCTCACAGTTAGGAGACCCGGGTTCGCTTCCCGGGTCCTCCGTGCGTGGAGTTTGCATGTTCTCCCCGTGTCTGTGTGGGTTTACTCCCACAGTCCAAAGACATGCAGGTTAGGTGGATTGGCGATTCTAAATTGGTCTGGGTGTGTGTCCTGCGGTGGGTTGGCACCCTGCCTAGGATTGGTTCGTGCCCTGTGTTGGCTGGGATTGACTCCAGCAGACTCATGTGACCCTGTGTTTGGATTCAGCAGGTTGGAAAATGGATGGATGGCATTGTGATCTATGGATGTGGTGGCCTGTAGGAGGTGTAGCAGATCCCCAGAGCCAACTAGCCCACAAACAAATCCGGGTTCAAATAGGCTTATTTTTTTAAACGCAATACTTCTGACCTTACTATACATTTTTCTTTTTTCTCTTCTCTTTCTTCCTCCAATCTTCCAGACCAATCCAAATGAATGTTGTGCTACTCCTCTACATGTTAAAATGCTGAGGCTGTATTATTAAATGCAGTGTTTGCATTTTCAATTAGACAGTAATGTTAACTTATTTTAATAATTCACTCAGAAGTGTAATCAGAAGGTGGATGTTGTGAAGCCTCATTCATGGTTCTACTGGTGTTTTTACTGATTCAGGTGTCTTGAGTACGAAAATCTGCACCTCCAACGACTCTTGGCTATCAGCTCTCCTTATGGTGGTCCCTTTGACAGGGTGTGTTCACTTTGAATGCATACTTTGAAATTCCTTTTACAAACATAGCTGCCAGTTCTTTTAACCTAACCTTGACGCCGACGCTATCACTGTAACTGAACAACAGAAAGCACATACAGCATCATTCACTTTTACAGCTAGTCCAGTGATGTCTTTGAATGCCGATGTACAGTAGAATCTGATGTTTTTCCCAGGTTGTGTTTATTTTTAACATTCACAATGAGCCCTCAGCACACATGGCACACATTTATATATTTAACAGGAGTCTTTTAAGGAGTCTTTTCGGCCGTAGACAGTTTATTGTAATCAGAAGCTTGCTCTCTGCTGGTTAACAAGGTCACCGCCCCCACTTTGAGCTCTGCCCTCATAGGGCGTTGGATTGGTTTAGAAATGTGACACTCAGTGAGTCACCTAATTGCTCCCACCCACATTTGTGCACAGATCACTCACGGTTGCCTTCACACATATACTGTACATTACACGTCTAGTTAAGTAAGACTAACATCTCAGTGACATTGAGAAGTCTGAAGACTAACTGGATGGTGGGTCATTATAATCTTTAAAAGACCTCCATATAATTATTATGAGTGGCTTGCTGCTTATTGATCATAATCTTTAACAGGTGTTTTACAAGGTGATTTACACTGACCTTGGTTGGAGCTCCACATGCCCATTACCATTGACAGACTTCTGAGTGACCTTCACTCAGAATAATGTAACCATGGTGATCTACTGACCACTGACAGTGACATTTGATTGGCTCAGACCCATCCTCTTGCCTCCTTTGGTCCTAAAGATTTGTCCTTTTCTGTCTGCCATTTGTCTACCTTTGCATTTCTTTTTTTCTTAATTCTCTCTGCTCCCATGCTGGAATGATTGTATTTTGTAGACCTGAATATCTTTTTGCATTTTAGGAACATTTTAACGATAGCCATCTTTTCTGAGAACCAAGGAAACAGAATGATTTACTTCTGCTTAATTTCCAGCAGTGCCTGCTACTTTTACAAATGGAGATTCTCCCTCATTAATTCCTAGACAATCTGATGTTCCTGTCCTTTACTCGCTCTCAATTCCCTTTCTTTCTCTCCAAGGATTTCAGATGTTGCTTGTCAGCTTATTATTTGGGCGGACATCCACAGCAGAGAAGAAATAAAAGAATTCTTTGTTCAGCCTTAATGCAGGGCTTGAATCTTAAATGGCTTTTACTTCTGATAAGGTGTCTGCTCCTGAAGCCTTCAGCTCTGGCAGCTCAGAAATCAATTTAAGCCCCTTGAGAACTGCAGCACACACCTGCCTGTGGGTGAGGAATTAACCATTGGAATCAGAGGAGGCCAGAAAGATCGGTGTAGATTGAGATTTGTAAAGGATGGACTTGAGGGGTGGGAGGTTAAGGTCCACTATCAGTCCTAGAGGGCCACAGTGCCTGTGGATTTTGATATTTTGATTTCAGCCTTCCTCCAGTCAGATAATTTAACTTTGCCGTCTAGTTCTACAGCTTTTTTATTCCCTCATTTATATTAGACTGGCATTGTTTATTTTAGTTTTTTTTTTTCTCAAAAGATTGTTAATAGGATCACAGGGCTGCATTCAATACCCTCAATTTCTGTCAGGCAATGTATTCCCTTAAAGATGGCCTGCATTTGATAGAAACAAACAAGGCTGCTGTGCATTATTTAACATCTTCTCATTCAAAACGGTGCATATTCATTACTAGCTATGATGCTTTAAATGGTGACACCCCCATTGAATCAAGCAGTCCACCAAGATACACCTCTGATATCACTAATGACACAAATCTGCATGAAAATCTTTAAAATAAGATTTACACTATGTCGGAGATGGCTGTGGACGCCCAGGAGGACCGGAGGAGGACTTGTGCCTTCCCCAGACCATGTGGGGGCGACCGCCCTGGTACCTTTGGGGGCCACGGGTACAGAGCTTTGAAGCTCAACCCTGTAGGGGCCTGTGGTCACTGCCAGGGGGCGCCCCTATGCCTTTGGAGCACTGAACCTCGGCACATCCGCCACACCCGGAAGTGCTGGGGGGAAGAGGAGCAGGGACACCCGGAGTGCCACACTGGGGCATGTCGGTGGAAGATTGTCAGGACACACCTGGAACACATCCAGGGGAGCATAAAAGTGGCCACCTCCCTTCATACAATGGCTGGAGTTGGGAGAGAAGGAGACGAGGTCTTGGCGGAGGCAAGCAGGGGGCCTGAAGAGAAAGAGGCATAGTGTGTTGTGGCCTGGACTTTGGGGACTTTTGGGGTGTGTTGCACTTTCTTGTAATATTAGAATGGCAAATAAACGTGTGTTGGGTGACATTGACGTGTCCGCCTGTCTGTGTCCGGGCCGGCTACCACAACTGTCAGTTTCTATAAGCAGGAGTAGTTAACTCTTGACTAGAATTAAGCAAGTACAGTAGTTCATCCACAGGCATAGTATAGTTGCTTAAATGGCTGTAATAAAAATCTGCAGCCTGCTGCGCTGAGGTGGAACACACTTGATGTGAAATGTTTGTGCTGCACAAATCTTGAAAATACGTGAGCCCCAAAACTGTCTAATTGCACTATCAAAGGTGGTCGCCTGTTTGACGTTGAAGTCATACCACAAGGACATCTGAGTAACGACTTGTCATGCATAGCCTGAAGCAGGTATACAGATTAAGAAGAGTAGGAGAGCAGAGTGACAGACAGGAACAAATCATATTAATGAAAGTCTGAATTCCAGTAGAGTGATTCATAAAACTATCAGGAGTCAAAATACCATGTGAATTGCAAGCACTTTGGAGTCATCACTAAATCCTGAATTACGTTAAGAAGCCAAAGTTATCTATAAATAAAGCAGAGAGGTGTCATGAATTGGGTTGTTTAAAACATATTATGGCTGTTTGTGTTTTAAATAGCATATTCTTACACTCCTTTTGGGTTTTATTTAGGGTGAGGAATCTAATTTTGAGGCCTCTAGTTTATTGAATTATCATTTACTTTTTGTGCTGTGAATTACTTTGCGTCAGTTATGTGCCTAAGAGACTAAGTTCCAAAAACCTCCAAAAATATCCATTGGGGATGATTTACCATCAAGACCTGGCTAGTAATAAGGGCAAACACAGGATCTTAATAAATTAATAAAATAAAAGATTTATTCTGACAAAAAAATGCTCTGGACAAAAACATGCTCCGTGCAGCACAAAAAGGCAACAGGAATGGCTAAAAAAGACAATCCAAGACAAAAATATTATTTCCTGTTTAGTTAAAAAGCTGAAATTTGTCAGGATTGAACATCCAGGACAGTAGATATTTCAATATTTAGAGGTAAAAACAACCCATACAGTAGAAAAATATCTCAAAATCTAAAAACATTGTTTGAAAGTTGGTGACGTTAGAGGTGTTAGGCGACATCTGTTGTTATATTTGTTGACATTTGCTAATAATAATAATAATAATAATAATAATGTAGCAGATTCAGTAAGGTGCCACATCATTTTTTTTTTTGGCTAAGCACTGAGGGGGACTTGTGCAGAGGAATGGGGCTTGTCACATTTTGCAAATGAAGGCTGCCAGCAGAAACAAAGTGGAAGAACTGATTCTATTATTGAATGACCCCAATTGTTCTGACCCTGTTTTCTTTGCCCCAGCAGTGGTCAGTTCTGGGACATTCTCTATTTCATTTAGCTAGTGTGATAAATTGTCATTTTGGCAGTCTTGAAAACAGCTTTACTTCATTTTTGGATGGCACACTTTTCTTTTTATTTGCTTATTTTATCTATATTATGGGGTTGTTCTCATAGAACCATTTCATACTTGACTTTTTTTTTAGTGACCCTCTCTGTATGGCCACAGTCATGTTAGCTATACTGGCCAACTGGTGGACACTGAGGTCACATGATATAATGAGGCATTATTCTCCACCTATATTTGGTATCTGAACATTGCATCAAACAAAGACAAACAAACTAGCGATAGTGAGAAGTTAGAAGTATTTACTCCAAAGATTTTGGTTATTATTTTCTTTTGGAGTTCTGGTTTTTGGATGCTTTTTTCTGCTTATCTGCGGTGGGCTGGCGCCCTGCCCAGGGTTCGTTTCCTGCCTTACACCCTGTGTTGGATGGGATTGGCTCCAGCAGACCTCCATATCCCTGTACTTAGGATATAGCGGGTTGGATAATGGATGGATGGATGGTTCTGTTTATTTTTGTATTTGGTATGTTGAGCCAAGCCTCTTTTCTGAAAGCATCTTGCTTCTTTTTTATCTCTTCATTTCCTGGTATTTTTCTTAGGATTTGTCAGCCTTACACAATCAGGTAGTGATTTACAGGTTCTGTGCAAGTTCATAAGATGAAGAAACATTGGAGCATGAAACTCTCTTTTAACCTAGAATAGAGGTGACTTATAATGCCATTCTGTGTCTGACAAAGGAAGTCCTGCCATGTCCACCATGTCCAGAATTTAAACAAAACCCACACAGGAAAGTTGGGATTCAGAACAGAATTAGTTTTTGTTGGAGAAGGAATTGCCGTCTCAAGAGCTTTCTGTTAACTGTGAACCGAGATAAAAACACCCTACGGTCCACATCTTGGATTTTATTGTTTTGTTATTGTTTTTCTTTTGGTATGTTGCTATTAAATGGGGCTTATGCCATGGACCCCAACACTTCATCAGTGTACCTCTATTTTTATTACACTGATCAGTACTCAATTCTTAGTGGTCATAATATCCTGCTAACACGGATATGGACGTCTGTCGTGCTGGAGGTTATGTTCATATTATTGTTAATGCAGAGTAGAACTTTATTCCTGCCATGTATTAACTTTCCTGCTTGCAATGCTGGTTACTACTTGTCTCCCCTCTACAAAAGAAAGAAGGCAAACACAAAAGAAGAAGAAGATCCAAAGATCAGGTAAACAGTCGCTTAACTACTAGGACGAAATGCAAAGTGGCACCAAAGGACTGTCTTAAAGTAATAAGGTCACGCTAGTTCTGGAGCCATCATAGGCCACAGCATTTCAGAGCTCTGCAGATTCATATTTTATATCATCACAGAGGTGCAGAAATATCTCCACTAAGCCTCTAAGAATCCTGATGAAAGGTAAGCTGTTTTGAGTCAGTGGCACTCACTACAGTTCTTATTAACAATTCTGTAATCATGGCAGAAGAATTCATTTCCATTTCTTCAGTAGCTGAGATGGTCAATTGATTTACACCATTGACTCATTTCATTTTATTTCATTTTGGCATTTTCATCTTCATCATTTTTCACTTTGTTAGCAATTATAAGTCATTTGCTTCTCTTGGGACTACTTGGCTTATGTACATTTAATCAGAGGCTGAAAGCACACATTGTGACATTTTCAAATTGCTGTGCACAGTTGCAGTCGGTCTGGGCACAGACATGAGAGAAAGACACCAAGCACACTTGTGAGGGTTAGGGGCAAGGCAAATCAATATCTGTAATGGCCTCATGAGAGAGCAACAAATCAATATCTCATACTGGTAGAGAATCATAAATATTGCATTCCAAGAAGTGTTGACCTAATCCATGAATTTCTTTTACTGTATTTGATTTTAACTGTATCATGTGAAGCAGTCTGATGAAATGAGGTTAGATGAATTAACTGACAATTACCATCTTTTGATTATGGCTTCTAGGGGAGGCTTTAGTATTAAAAAAGTGACTAATGTGGTTGTTATGATCAATTGTCAGGAGAGAAAGTGGCTGCCAGATAGGAAAGGTCTGGATAATGTCCAAGAGAAAAGTGCATTTTTTCGCCAACATACCGGAGGTACCTCAGGCAGAAAGGGAGATATCACCAGAGGGAAGGCTGGCAGAATACCTCCTAGCTGATAGAGGGCAGGACATTGTTGGGAGTACGAGTATGTAGTCCTGGTGAAAATGAGGACTGAAAGCCAATGACCAAGTTTTTTCTTCCTGTTTGTGATACTTCACATGGTTCATGAGTACAAAATTTGGGTGCATCAGCCTGGGTGCTACCAGATAGGCTTGTGCCATTATTTATCTAGAGTCTCAGATTAGAAAACGGTCCTAACTGGCTCAAAAATCTCAGAGTGATGCCAGTTTGGTCCTTCTATTAAGAGTAGGATTAAAAGCATTTTAATATTTTTTCTAATTTAGGAAATGACTCCAAATTTCACTAGGCTTTAGTGGGGCTCATGAGCTCTCCTAACTGACTAGAAGCTGCCAGAAGATGACGTTCAGGTCAACTTTGGGGCATACATCCCTGGAGAGGTGGAATGTTTTGGAAAATCCAAACAACAATGAACATGTAAAAATATATCAGTTTAATAGAAATGGAATAATATTCATAATAAGTCTTATACATCAGGATATTGCTCCATCTACACAAAGAAGCCATGTGCTGTCAGCCAAATTGAAAGTTGTTGGCACCATTACATTTTTGTGGGAACAGGGAAAATGCAGCTTTGCAAAATTGATGGTCCAGGTTTTTCATAACCAAAAATTTCTTGAATTTTGCACCAAACTTTAAATGCGCTTAAAATGTGTGAGGTAATATACAGATTTTTTACATTCCCCAACACTTTGTGTAATTAATTATTAAGACGATACTGCATTCATGCAAACCACTGTTTGCATGATTAATGGCAGACATACTGTATAAAGATCATTGCGGGAAGTGCCAATGAGCACACAAAAAGCGTGATTCACACATAAATACAATTGGTATCACAGTATCAACGCACATGTGGTCATGGATGCAAACTGCATTTTATAGCCAGCATATCACCCTAAAGATAGACAGGACTCAATTATCGATTAACAGTGAAATGTTACACAAATCTGCTGAGCTCTGAATTCCACATACCCCTGGAACATTCATGTTATAGTTTACAAGCCCAGGTAAGTTCAAGAAGGCAGGCAGATACTCTTGGAGTACTGGATAAATGGAGCTTCGTAGGATATGGCTGAGGACACTGGAAATGTGAACACATCTTCAGAATAGCTGTGGCTAAATTCAATACCTTTTATTATACTGAGGACTTTAATCTCGGCCATAATAGTGGAAAGGAGATTCCTTCAAAAGTATGGCTGTGGATAATTCATTGTTTAATAAACATGCCCATTATTGGAATTTACTTTCACTGGGTATGTGTCTTGGTCTTTGGGTGCTTGTTACAGTATTATTCTTGATGTTGTTGTGAAGTTGCCTGGTTCAATACATGACTCTAAAGTACTTCACGAGAGGGCATAAACCTGTTATTTGAATGTTATAGTTTGAATACCCATAATCGGAAATGCCTGGGACCAGAAGTAATTCAGATTTCATATTTAATGCATTTTGGAATATTTGCACTTATATTATGATAGCAAAATACCCGCGCTTCGCAGCGGAGAAGTAGTGTGTTAAAGAAGGAAAGAGAAAGAAAAGGAAACATTTTGAAAATAACGTAACATGATTGTCAATGTAATTGTTTTGTCACTGTTGTGAGTGATGAGTGTTGCTGTCATATATATATATATATATATATATATAAATATAAATATATATATATTTACACACACACACAAACATATATATATACATATCTATACATATACATATATACACATACATATACATACACACATACTGTACATACATACATACACATATATACACACAAATACATATATATACATACACACACATATATATACACACACACATATATAAACATATATACATATACATACATATCTACATATATACACACACAGCTATTTCGTATCAGTGCAATACACTGCTTGTTAAAACGGATAACTCCCGCTCTTACGTGCAAGTCTGCGTGGATATTATGAACTATCGTATTTGTTCAAGTTCTATTTAAATTTTAAATAGAAGGAATTTTTATTTAGTCGACAGAAATATCTTTGGTAGGAATGGTAAAAACAGACAGGAATATTATTCCTGAATAAATCAACTAAAACCTTAAACAACTGGATATTTTGCTCTCCATAAAAATATATCCTGTCTAAATTATACAAGTTAGAAATAAAGTAAACATTAAAAGAACAAACATTCAAATTTCTTTACTCTTATGTAATTTTATATTAAAAAATAAACTTAGATTTTAAATATCCCAAAAGATTTTGCTCTCCATAAAAATATATCCTGTCAAAATTATACAAATTCAAATATGAACATGCTGCATAACAAAACCTGGAAATATAAATAAAATGTGTTCCTTTCAGCAATAACAAATCAAATCATTCAGTTGTCTTTGCTCATATGTCATTTTAGAGCTGGACGCCTGGCATCTTTTTTGGCCACAAGTTCATTTCTGTTTGGTGTGAGGTTCTGTGTTGTGGAGATTCTCAGGATGGATTGCAGGTGCTCATCAGTGAGGCGACTCCTGTGTGCTGTTTTGTTAGTCTTTATCACTGAGAAGAGCTTCTCACACAGATATGTGCTACCAAACATGCACAAGGTTCGAGCCGCATGTAGACGGACTTTTTTTGTTCTTCAAAGTCACCAAAGCGCCGTGCAAACTCAGTGCGCTCAGTTTATCAGCAAAGTGCGTATTTGGGAACACTGTAGTGACGACTTGGTTTAACATTACTTGGCAACAGGGAAAGTGGGGCAAGGTGAACTGGTGCATTTGTGTCTCCCATAAAAGCAGCCTCAATTGAAATCACTTTGTGATTGTGCACGGGTAAAAACGTCCGCTGAAGTGTCAGATTCTTATTTAATTCTTCTGCTTTCTGTATCTTCTGCATTGCATTCAGGTCTTTCAGGTTACCCTGATGTTTTGTTTTATAGTGCCGTCTTAGATTAAATTCTGTAATTACAGCCACATTAGCTCCACAAATGAGACACACGGGTTCAGTAAACATATACTCAGCCTCCCATCGGTTTTAAAGGCTCTATTTTCAGAATCAACTTTTCTCTTCAGCATCGTGTGAGCTAGCTTCGCAATAACTTGCAGCATCATAAGGTAGACTTGATTAGCGCGGTAACTGTTCGGCAAGGCAGCTGAAGCGCTGCATTATGGGATCTGTAGTTTATTGTGTTACCAGCGCTTCATATACCCGGGCTTTAATAACAATAATACAGTATATAAAATGATCTCGCGGGCCGGATATAATTACACGCCGGGCCGGATGTGGCCCGCGGCCCTTGAGTTTGACACATATGGACTAAATAGAACTTGAAAAGATATATTTTTCAAATGTGATCGCGCAATTCAGATAGAGTTGACGCGCACTACAGCCTGCATGCCTCAATAAGTCATCCTCCCTCGCCCTTACTTTTTACCGTTCATCTAATGAATACACTGAGTATGGCTTTACCAAAACAATCATTGATGGCGAATAAAGTATCCATTATTCGAGTATGTAGATCGGGTTATATATATATATACATATATATATATACCCGCGTATCGCAGCGGAGAAGTAGTGTGTTAAAAAAGCTAGAAAAAGAAAAGGGAACATTTTAAAAATAACGTAACATGACTGTCAATATACAGTATTTGTTTTGTGAGTGTTACTGAGTGTTGCTGTCATCAAGGATTTGATTATCATTATTTCTTTCAATCAGGTTCGTATTTGGAGGATGTGTTGTGTTCAAGTTACATTCCGTGTTTGTCAATCGTTGTAAAGATGACAGGTTTCATTCATCGATTCGTTTCTTACTGCATCAATAAACAGCTCGTCTTCTTCTTTATCTGAGACCTGACACACTGCATGCACGGGTTTCCACCCACACGGGAAGTTGGAGAATTAGTGATGAGTCAGTGAGTGAGTGAGTGAGTGAGTGAGTGAGTGAGTGAGGGCTTTGCCTTTTATTAGTATAGATATGTCTTGACGACACCATTGATCAAGTAGAGAAATGCAGCCAAACCAGCTAAATGATGACTAGCGCATATAATAAATCAAATCACCGAGCCTTTATCATAATATGTGTGTGGACATGGCAAACATAATAAGTCTCAAAAGTGAGAAGTATGATGTTTAGACAAAATTTAGTTCCTTTTAAGAGGGCCAGTGTTGCATATTTGTTGTTTAAGAGGGCCAATGTTGAGTATTTGCACAAAAGAAACAAAATGTGCATACTCAACTTTTCATGAAACTTTCAGTTCTATAAGTTTGACATTGGGTGTGGAATTTTGCTTATGTGGTGTCCTATGTTTCTATTTATTTTATTTTATTTAGTTTTTAAACACTTTTGAACTGCTGCACAGGTATTATTGTTTCACTCTCTGCCCCGCAAACAACATTTTTTAAACAGCCAAGCAGCATCTATCCTGTGATAGACAATCAAGTGATGGTTCTTACTGGTGCTTGCTTCTTTACTGTGGACCCCTAACCTGGCCATTGATCGTATGCCCTAGCTTCATGGTGATTGATGATTGACGGCGGACCTGACAATCCCCTTGCTCGAATGAATAAATCTATTTAGCATCTGCACATACGTTGCTCACATCTGCTTAGCAGTAAAAACATTTGAGGGATCACAGGTGGCATCAAAAACGTTTTAGATTTTGGAGCATTTCAGATTTTGGAATTAAACATTAGGCATACTAAACCTGTATTAATAGTAATATTTATCTTTATGGTGAAGCTTTTGCATTAGAATCAGAAAACTGCAACTTGACAAGATGTCATCATGAGTGCCATTTGGCAGCTCAGATGATGTAAAATTTTGGCATCATTCATTCTGAAAAGGCAGACTTTTAGTGCAATTCCTTGGAGTAATTCTGAGATACTTGATTAATATGGGCACTGGACATTAATGGGCTGCTGTAGAGGGGTTTAGGGCTACTATAGACCCGGTGGCCCAAAGACTTCATAGATCAACCGATGATTTTGGAGATAATTCTGGGTTTAGCTAAAATTAATGCTGAGAGATGATTTAACGTTATCACAATGTGAAGAACCTATTAGGTTTTAAGGAAATGAGCTGGGACAAGAGTTATGACCATTATTTAAGGGAACATGTGCCACAAGAATAGAATAGAGTAACAGAGATGAAAAGTAACAAAGGATCTCTTATTAATTTGGAGCTAACAAAGAAGTTGTCAGGGGACAATGTAAAGCAGAACACTGGGAGGAAGTCGAAAATCAAACGTCTGATTTTCTAAAACAGTTTAAATCTTTGAAAATGCTGTTAAGCAAGAAAAAAAACTTTTAAAAGAAACTGTAAAGCACATGGATTGATTTCTTTTTGTATGCCAGTATCTTTTATAAGGGACAGGGATGACATCATATGTTACAAGACATTTGAGTAGCAACAGGATTGTTACTATAAACAGTATGGCATTTCCATTGAACCCCTTCACAAAATTCCAGTGCATAAGTTAACAAAGAAGTTTTCCATAAAATGGTGGCATACACAAATCACCATCACAATGATGAAAAAAAGAAACATGAAATGAAAGCATAAACAATAAATGTTATATCTTTTTATAAAAAAGAGGGTAGAATGACCAGGCAGTACAAACATAAAGTGACAGAAAGGGGAGGAGAGAAAGAGAAAGGAAGTGAAGTGAAGAAGGAAAGTAACAAGTGGGTGAGCTACCACTCCACCTGATAGGGACCAAGAACCATGAAGGGTGGTCCAGAGAGAGAGAGAGACAGCAGGGGTTTATGTTCTGTTTATTTATGTTTTGTGCTCATCCTTTACTAATTGGTCTATTGCATTTATTTTTTTATTACATCATTCTGGACTAGGACATATTCTATGAGAGCCCCCCCTGTTTTCTGTTACACTAAATACTAAATGCCACATATAATAAAGCTCATAAGTGATGAGTATGATGTATAGACCCATATGCCCACATGTACTGAAATGCTTGGGAAAAGTATTTGCTTGCTAAAATGCCAAGAAAGGCATGAAGTGTCCTCACCCAAAAGTTAATTCAGTCAGTGCTTGGTTGTATTTTCCTTTTGAACACGGTTTTGTGTGGAGTAAATTAGGCTTCATCGATAATAATATTTTAGCGCCAGTCAGTGGCCTGTATGCCAAAATGAATTATTTGCGTTTTACATGGCTCTTTTAGGTGTCTCACTGCCTTAAAAGGCCCCTCACCATTGTCACTATTATTGCTATTTTTACAGGCACCCCAGCAGCTGGCTCTGAAGCTACTCGTGTATCATTTGCATTTGCCAGCTCATTCTATGGGTGATTCATCTCTAGATGATGTTGTTACACTACAGTATGCTTAAAAAATAAACTCAGAACTTTCTCAAGTGAATCCCAACTTGTTCATGAAGTCACACAGAGTCCTATTCCACCAAGATTTCCGTGAATGGCAGAATTGTTGTGGAATTTTCTCTTGGAATTGCCGATAGAATCGTTGATGCCATTTTGCAGGATCAATACAATGAAATGGCCTTTATCTTTCACCTTGTATTGGGGAAAAACAAGTTTTAAGTGACTAAAATGAAACATCACTTAACACCAGTAATTTTTGAAATTTTTCTTGTCACCTAAATGCCAACTTTCATGTAAGTCTTCATTTTGTTTTTGATGAAGCTTATAATTTATTTTTATAACGAAAACGTCCTGGGTGTCACAGTTGTGCATTACATTGCCTGACAGATCTGTGGCAAGAAAGTGACAACTTCTATTCTTTTAAATATGGAAAAAGTGAGTGCTCAATGGAGTACCTGGACACAAAATGGTGACTCTCAAGCAACAGGAATACAAATACATAAATATCAGTCATTTTAATAGAACATAAACCAGATAAAATTCATTCATTATATACTCCTGACAAGCTCAAGTGAAATGCTTCATCTTTATTAGGTGAAGAGAGACTGTCAGCACTGAGTTCACTACCTATCAACAGCTTTCCACAAGCACAGGAAACAGATGGAACTCTGGGTAAGTCTGATTCATGTTTTTTTCCATAGTGCTTTGCCCTAAAAGGTTTTTGGAATCGCCCATCACAGATGTATATCAGCCATCTAAGATCTAAACCAACGGTTCTTGATTGTTCTATCACAACACCAGAAAGCTAAGGTTTGATCATGCTGCCTAGAAGATTTTGAGCAAGAACGGGACTCTCTACTTTGTCACGTACTCATACATGAAATGCATTTTTCAATAAAAGTGTTGGTAGAAAAGTAAGGTACTCATTTTTTAGGAAGAGTAGATATGGTATACTGTTAGGTACACACTGTCATGCTGAACTATGTTACAACTTTAAAGTGCAATATCAAGTTGGGGAATTTCACTTTGTCCACAAGTTTCCACATTTCAACTATAACATTAGTGTCCTTTGTCCTGTAAGCCATTTAGTAGCAATGATCCTAGACTTTTTGGGGTACACATTCACATTAAAGAATTTCCTTCCATCCTGCCTGTAGTGACTCCACTCTGTTGGGACCTTGAGCAAGTCCCTTAACTTGCAATTGCTTCTTTTGGGTTTGATGTTAACCTGCATCCAGCTCTGCAAGGAGGTCCTCCAATGTGCTGAGAAAACCTGGGGACTGGTGGCAGGGTTGGCACTCCATCCTCTTTAAAAAACCTCACACTTTTCCAGTTTGGTGCTGAGATTCCCCCCGTTGCACGGCCGTACTCAGGTCCCAATCCCAGCAGAAACGTGCTGTAATCAGCGCATGCTCCCAACCCTCCTCCTTCTTCTCCTCCTGCCTGTAGTGTGTGTGTCTAAAAAGACTTGGAGAGTATTGTCAATAAAACAGCCAATCAGGAGGCAGCAGCCCCATAAATGGATGTCTGTAAGTTTACACTGCAGGAATGAATCCTAAGCTGAGATTCACTTTCATATCCCAGTGGAGGATATCTGAATATTTCTCAAAACAATTAAAGTGATTGATAAATTGCATTAGTTAAAAGACTCTAAGGTGTACAAAATCTTCTGAGACCTGCAGGCTGAAGATATTGGAATAAATCGAATGTTTTGGAGAATGTGACCTTGTGTATTATTTACAGCATAATGTACTAATGCTGGTGTCTCCCATTTGTATGTTGCACAGATCAATGTTTGAGTGTAATAAAGACTATGGATCAAATAACCTTTATTGAATTCCGGGACTTTTTAGATCAAAAGTATTGGCTGAACATGTTTTTGTTTCCGAAAACATGAAAAATATAATTTACAACACAATATAATTATTCTGTGGGCACATTAAGGTGCTAAATTTTAACAAATAAAAAATCTATTACAATTGCTTAATATCTTTCATTCATTCTGGCACCCTTTCTGGAATTGGCTCCTGCTGTATGCCTGAGTCTTCTGGGATGTGAACTTTCTTCCTGTGTTTCCAGATTGGGAAAGCACATTAGAAAATAGTTAATGGCCCATGGGAATTACAATACTGTTTTTGAAATAGTTAAGTCTAATTAGTAGATATTTGTTTGTATAAGTGGGCCTCATTACCTAATAAAAATGCAGCTCTGTAATAGTATTGATTCATCTGGAGGTAGTATGCCCGTAGGTTGTGATGCCTAGTCCTTTTGGCCCTAGCACATGTCAAACCTGAGTACCCCTTGCAATTCATAAACCCTAGTGAAAGACTGAGTGATACAGACAACATTAAAAAAAACAAAACAATGAATGTCCTTTCTTAATTGTCTTCTTTTATAATTAACTTGTGAATCTACACAGTACAATTCGTTAATGGCTAATGAAGAAAAAGGGAAAACAAAAATGCTTACAAATCCAAGCACACAGATATCCTTCAAGAATGAAAAAGAAACAATAAAAGTAACCCTCTCCCAAAACTGATATAAGCTAATGGTACAGGAATCAACATAACTCAGTGCCTCTCCAGTGATTGATTCCACACTCCTATTTCTTTGGTTCCTCACTGTTATTATTTCTGTCCTTTACAGACCCAATTGCTTAGCGCCACATATTATCTTCCTCATTTCCAAACCTTCTCCATTAGTTCACATGTTCTCCATATAACACACTAGCCATTAGTTCTGCATGTTACTGTAAGTTGGATGTCAGTTCACTAATTTCTCTCCTCCCTTCTCTCTCTTCAGTATGTCGAGCAGTTACTGTATGATCATAATCTGTAGGACTCAAGAACACAAACAAGCTTCTGACTATCTTTTCCCAGAGTTCTTCTCTCATTTGGAGAACCCCCTAACACTCTCAGCTAACTCAAGATTGTATTGACCAGTTATGCCCAATGCTAATAATACGGCATACCCCTGCCAATATCCAACACTGCTGATCAGTCTTGCCATCTCGCTCATGTACTCATTGTATATGTGAGACCTCCATCCATGGTCTCTAGTAGATTTCTATCTCACTCCGGGCCCCTTTCATTAATGCTGGTAATCAAATCTACACCACCCTTTCACTGATACAAATCAACACCAAGGAGCCAATGTGTGTACCCATGCCTATCTCGTCTCAACACCCTGCACCAACCCACGCCCTGTTATGTGCAGGTACACTTGATTCTTTATATTTCATTTGGTCTATAAATATTTTTTGTCAAAGGGGCACATCTGATTTGTAAAATAACTGATAATGGTTTCATTGTAAGTGTATCATAATCTTGCATTCCAAATTTAAGGAAGTGGCATATGAGTAAAAAAAGGCACAATTTAATGAGTGACATTTGCTGAAAGCGAAAATTTTATGTGCTTTGAGTGTTTCTCAGTATGTTCACTCGAGTAATGCAAGGCTTGACATCTGCATTACATGTATGTATTTAGCTGGTGGTTATAATTACATTTAATGCACATATTCATCACAAAAAATTCTTACCTGGTGCTGTTCACTAGACACTGGGCCATTAATGTTTATTATGTGATCACAGTGTCAATGATACTTTTATAGCTAAATTACTGCCACGTATTTTAAGTCTTAATTTCAAAAACACTTTAATCACTAGGCCATATTAGTTGGCATTAGGATGCTAAATGTGTTTTGGTAACTGCCATTGCCCTAAAGCAGGGTTTCTTAAATTTAAGTTGTGGGTTGCTGTATTTAATACCATTATGTCTCAGATAGTTTGCAAAGTGGGTCATTTTTGTTCACCACAGATCTTCATGGGTTGCTTAAGAAGACGACATTGCTCCATTGATCATTTTTGATCCACCCCACCCCATTCTGATGATTGTCAAAGAATCGCCATGGGGGACCCCTCCTCTTTTATGATCATTTTCAATTATCCAAGGGTGTCTTCCACCCAATTCTAAACTTATGAAACCCTGACCTAAAGTGATACCTGTCATTGAATGGTTTAATGAATTCCCAGCAGCAGTTTAATAAAAACAAAGAACCAACGCTAATCTATCATAAGTCTCGCTTGCTTCTAGGTGGGTTTAAAACTACACACAAATCACCAGCAGTCAGTCCGGAATCTGAGTGATAAACTCAATCTTCTCAGCAAATGGTCACGTCTGTAATTTGTCTCCTCCTACGTGGCATGGGCTAATAAACACCAGCGGCTGTGTCTACCTTGTCTTAGCAAGTAAATCAACGTGGCATATATCAGGTAATGGCAGATATTAAGAGAATGGTGGAAAAGAGCACTGGCATTCTTAACTGTAACAGTATGTTCACTCCAATTCACAGGCAGAACTGATGTTAATGGCATGCAGTAAGTACCATTTATGGGATCATTTTTCAGATACTGTAGCAGAGTCTTTTAAAAATTGTTGGAAGACTTTCAATTGTACAAATCTTCTTACTGACTTCTGAAACTTTAAGGCTGAAAATATTGGAAGGAACAAAGTGCTTTTTTTGGAAAACGTGACCTAGTTCATTTACTGCATAATACCCTAACAGCTCATCTTTGTGTTTTAAAAATAATATATTGCACTTTATTCATTTTTTTTTTGCTGTTTATTTTCTCAAAACAACACAGTGGATTTATTTTGTGGTTTTGATGCTGATCGACAGAAAAAGACTACTTAATGTCAAAGTGAAAACAAACCTCTGGAAAGGTCTATAAAACACAAGATAACTGATCAGATATATAAGTATTCACCCCTTTAATATGACAGCCACTGTGAGACTGTGCAGGCAACAGCTGTGCCCAAGTGTGTCACTAGTCACAGCTTTATGGGAGAGTGGAAAAGAGAAAGCCACTTCTAAAAAATGTACATGACATGTTGGTTAGAGTCTGACAGAAGGCATATAGGAGGCAGTTAAATCCACTAGGAGAGGATTGTATGGTCTGATGAGATTAAAATTGAGCTTTTTGGCTATCAGACTAATAAATATTAACAAAAGCACAGCATTTCTGCTCTGAAGCACAGAGGTGGTGTTGTGGAGAATGGACTCGTTGTTACTTCTGATTAAACGTTTATAGTCTTGGGATGGACAAGCAGGATAGACTTTATTGCAAAGCCATCTCAGTTCAGTGAAGTGAGCACCTTTTGTTGGGAGAATCTTACATTTATTACAATTCTTATCAGTATCTCGTTTTCACTTGGAACATTTTTTTATTATTATCTGACTCCAAAAACACAAATCCTTCATTCCAAAAATGAAGCATTTCTCATGCTTTTTTTCTCATGTTTTATCATAAATAAATGCTTTTCTGCCCCCTTACTTTGTCAAAATTATTCATAAAAACCAAAACATAGTTACCACCTACCCTATGAGTGGTTTTTCCTCTATGTCCACTAAATTACTTCTCACACTCCTTACTTAGGGCTGGTAGATAAGGGTGACTTCTCCATGCCTTAAAAAATAGTAAAAAATACAGGCATGAGCCTTTAATGGTTTAACTCTTTGTTAGCCTGAGGCTAGCTAATACAATATGTTCCATTTTAATTTGGATGGAGATGAAAAGTTTTACATTCACTACAGCTGCAGCATCATGCTCTAATGATGTTTCTCTGCAGCAGGCCTTAGAAGGCTTGTGAAGGAAGAGGGTAAAATTAATACAGCAAAATTCAAGTAAATCCTGGGGGAAAACCTGATGCAGTCTGCAAAAAACCTTGGGAGAAGATTTGTTTCCCAGAAAGGCAACTAACTACCCTAAACATAAAGCCAAAACTGTACAGGAATGGCCTAAAAACACCAAAGCTAAGGATTAGATGAGTCAGAGTCAAGTCGTCAATCCTATTGAAAATTTCTGGCTGGACTTGAAAAAGGCTGTTCACTCACGATTCCCATGCAGAATGACAGAACTAGAGATGTTTTGCAAAGAAGAATGAAGGAAGTGACCAGGGTATAATGGTGTTTGTAGAAATTACACTAAAACATGGTGTAAGGACAAAAGTGGAAATGTGCGTACGCAGAAAAAAATTCAGATGTGCAAAACCACAAGTAAGCCAACTTCCATGTACTTCTGCTCCACAAATCATGGTCAGCGTGAAATGAAACACACGTGCACACACGCCTGCCTCCCCACCCCAACTATGTAAATACTGAATATGCAAATTAATATACTGTAAATAACCCTTTCAGTTGAGTGTTTTGGTAAAAGATAATGGCAAAAGCATGTATAGAAAAGACGAATTTTACCAAATCCGAAGTGGAGGTTCTACTTAGTGAAGTGGAGGCAAGAAAAAACATTCTTTTTGGTGGCTTAAGCAGTGGTATGAGCAACAAAAAGAACCTGACGGAATGACACTCAAAAGTTCAAGTACAGAAAGTCACACAGCGTCAAAAATAAAAAAGAAGTGCTCAAACGTCAGTTGACGTGAAAATGCAAGTCGTAACCCAACGTCTGAGTGTCATATGGAAGCATATTAGGGCACAGAGAAAAAATAAATAGGAACACAGTGAAGAAAAAAAGCTGATATTTCCATTTTGATCTCGTAGTTTATTTTATCATTAAAGTAGAATATCGTAAACTTCATCTTAAAATCGATGTTTAATTTACTACAGTTTCTTAAATGCCATTGTAACCAAAGTAGCACGTTAAATGCTTTGTATTCTATGTGTTCTATATGTGTGAATCACTACGTGCTTCTTAAATGTGCTTTCAGGCAGTGATCGCCACACAGAATACATTACATTCATGTTATTACAGCTCTCTGAACATTTTAGAATACTAAGATGTATACTTGATATCATTTTCATGATGAAATGCATTAAAGCATGTATTAAACATGTGGGGGCACGGTGGCGGAGGGGTAGCAAAGAGCTGGCACCCCGTCCAGGGATTGTTCTTGCGAAGAGCTGGCACCCCGTCCAGGGATTGTTCTTGCCTCCCGCAATATGATTGCTGGGATGTGTCTGGCCCTCAATGAAAAAATGTATTGCAATAGTACTGTGTCTGTCAAACGTACCATCTTGCAGTTCTTGTCCTTCCCTTTTCTTTTTTCACGTAATCGCCACAATATAAGCTCTGTAATAAATGTAAAACTAGCTGTAAGCTAGAAAACCCATTCTTCAAAACTTTTCAGGAACATTGAAAAAATCCTTGCAATACATGTTTAATTATTCTATCCATCTTCCCATCTAGGTTCGCACCAGTCCCAGCAAGAATAGTGCGCAAGGCAGGAACAATCCCTGGATAGGATGCCAGCTCATTACTACTGCTGCGCCACTGTGCCCCCACATGTTTAATTATTAACAGTATGCATTATTTAAATGAAGTTAACAATTTGTTTGTAAACTGTAATATACATATTTTAATACAGTTCATCATAAAAATTATATCAAGTATACATCTTCGTATTCTAACAGCAAACACTGCCAAGAGGATAGCTCTTGGAAATCTCAATCAACTTAGAAGCCAGTCATCATCATCATCTGTAAATATGCGCTCTCTTCTATTGAACTGAACTGAAATCCTTTATTGTCATTGTATGGTACAATGAGATCCAATATGCAGATTCTTCCTAAACTTATTTTCCTATAAAATGTCAAAATAACAATAATAATATGATGAAAAACAATGTAAAATATATAAAATGAAAGCATAAGTACAACATACATGTAGATAAAGTGCAGGTAGTGCAAATGGTTCATAAAGTGGCTCAGGTTCTGCAATATGACAATTGTAGTGCAAGTTTACAGTGAGGTAATTGTAATTATTAGCACAAACAGTTCTACAAGGAGAACTTAATAAACTGACTGAGTGCATTTACAGCTCTTAGGATGTAACTGTTTCTGAGCCTTGAGGTCTGTGCAGGAAAAGCTCTGAAGTTTTTGCCGGATGGAAGAGGTTCAAATAGACTGTGCGCATGGCTGAGTGAAATTCATGCAGAAGCTGGTGGATTTCCTGAGACAGCCTGTGCTATAATGTCCTGTGCTTTCCGATCAGTTACTGTACAGATATGATACCACACACAAATACAATGGGTTAAAATACTCTAAGTGGTGCAATCAGAGTAACAACACTAAAGCAGCTATGGTATTTGGAATTGTTTGGCTATTGTGTGCACCATTATATTGTTACAGAATGATTACAATTAGGGGCCTTAAATTTGTAAACGATACACAATTACTTTTGATATATTTGATAAATCCCACGTCAATTATATGAATCTGAAAAAGGGAAACCACACAGGAACAGCAGCACTGCTTTGATGCTAGGTGCCGCCAGTTTGCAAAACCAAGCAAAAATGTATGTATACAATGGGAGAGGCTGCCGTGAAAATGTGCATGGTTTTATGCCAAGTTTAGTTTTTATACATCTCAAAGTGTACGTGGAAATGGGCATTTGCAACATTTTTGTGCGTATGCACCATTTATACATGAGGCCCATAATGTGAAAAGCTGACAGAGAGACCTGTAGACACAGACTCAATCCTGGAATGGCTGTCAAAGGTGCATTTAATAAATGTTGATTCAAAGGGGATAAATACTTGCGATCCAATGCAAAACATTATTTTGTGTTTTAAAACTCTAATTAATTTAGACCACTTTGCAGGATATGTTTTCACTTTGACATTAAAGGGTCTTTACCTTTTGACTAGTGATAAAAAAGCCAGATTACGTCCACTATGATGCAATGTTGTGTAGCAATGAAATGTGAAAACTTCTAAAGTGGTGAATATTTTATAGGCAATGTATTTACAGGAAAAAAATAACTTGATGAAATTGACTCCATAACAGTAAAGGTAGATGCTTGAATGAATGGACTGGCACTCCATCCAGAGTGTATTCCTGTCTTTAGCCAGTGCTGCCTCAACAGGCATAAAAATTAGCATGTGAGTGAACAAATTAGGTTTGTGAGTGTGAATGTTCACTGGGCCCAAGGTTATTCACAACATATTTATTAAGGATCTGAAGTGTAGGGTACTAGTGATACTTTTAGAGCCAAATCACAAGCAGGTGAAGTGAGAATGTATATTTTAATTCACATATTTCTCCTTGACTATTACATTTTCAACTGCATGTTGGCAACATTAGGCATTTCAAATATAAAATGAAGAAATAAATAGAAACAGATAAACAATTCTTAAACAAGCAAATAAATAAACAGAACTGCCTAAAGCTCATGGTGCTCCCCAGGATTCTAGAAGTGACTGCCTGCTGTTCTGCAGCTCCTCTTCACTCATTTCAGGTGAGGAGAGCAGAATGCAAAGTAACCCATTGACCTGCCTACGGATTTTCTTCTCTCTTCAAATCAGCTTTGATGCTGTTGTCACTGAAACATCAAAGAGGTCTGATGAATGCAGCAGAACTTTCATTACTTTCCAAAATACTTCAGTATTAAAGCTACCTGCATATTCATCACACAAAGGCTTTGATGTAAATCGCTCAGTTCATATGTAAGCATGATGTCCAATTGAGAATTTAGTGGAGGCCAAAGGAGGAATATTAAAATACTGCTGGTTTTTCATGGAATTAATCCTCTCTTCGGATGTTCTGGGAAAGACTGAAGAATAAAGTCTTCTTTGGGGGATGCTCTGGCTGCTTGCATGTGTCCACAGACTGGCTTTCAGAGTCAGATGAGGATTGCACAGTGGTACTCATCGATGACCTGCTTCTTCATGTGTTAGCCAAGGAGAGAGAGAACTGAAGACCCTTTACTTTACTAAGCAAAGGAGAACATTTTGTCTCATTTAGTTTTCATTTTTAACATGTATTTTTCCTATTTGTTTCCAGAAATAGACAATGGCATACTGTTAAATTCTACTCCATACTTCAAAAATTTTTATTTTTAAACTGTATTGAGGATTTGTTTTGTTCTGTGTATTGTACTGTATTGTATTGCCCCCCTTCTTTTTGACACCCACTGCACGCCCAACCTACCTGGAAAGGGGTCTCTCTTTGAACCACCTTTCCTAAGGTTTCTTCCATTTTTTCCCTACAAGGTTTTTTTTGGGAGTTTTTCTTGTCTTCTTAGAGAGTCAAGACTGGGGGGCTGTCAAGAGGCAGGGCCTGTTAAGGCCCATTGCGGCACTTCTTGTGTGATTTTGGGCTATACAAAAAATAAATTATATTGTATTGTATTGTATTTTCCCCTTTCGCCAATACGGTGCTGGAGAGAGGTGTAGTATTACGTAATTCTCCTTGTAGACTTTTTGTTTTTGTGTCCGTATTTCTGTTACTGTCACTGTTTGTAGTACCTGTTCTATCTTTTATTATGTATAACCACAGAACATTGGTAAGCACTGGAACAATATAGGGTCAAGTCGCAACTTTTGAAGTCATCAACCCAGATCTGTTCACTACAATTACCTGCGACCAACATAGCAGACACGACTGACTCAACTGCACATGGAAGCCGCAGAGGAGAAAATGTGGCCGGCGGTGCTAAGATCCAAGTGAGGATAAAAGGCCAAGGACTGCGACTTCCACTGACAAGCATTGTCTTTGGAAAACTTTGTTTTATTCATTTTCAGGAGGATCAATGTAACTGCCTCACTGAAGCATGGCACACCACTTGCAATCTGGATTTGGCAGTTCAGTCAGATGAATGTTCTGTTCATCATGCCGATCGGGCAGACACCTCTGAGAAGATAGATAGGTGGTGGGGTATGTTTCCTCATCAACAACGTGTGGTGTACGGATGTGGAAGTCATTTCATAAAGCTCTTCCTAGAGTATCTGCTCATAAAGTTCTTCCTGCCTAGGGAGTTTACAGCTGCATTACTAGATGCTGCTTACTGTACATTCCCCCACAAGCTACCACCAGCATCGCACTTAAGGAACTGTACAGCCTCATTATGGACTGTGAAAACACTCACCCCTTAGGACTGTTTATTATTACTGGGGACTTTAACAAAGCAAAAGTCAGGTGAGTTTACTCCAAATATTACCAGCACGTCTCCTGTTCCACCAAGGGTGCTAACACGCTAGAGCACTGCTACACTGCACACAATAATCTTGGACAATCAGGTCATCGGTCTGTGCTGCTCCTTCCTGTTTACAAGCAGCAGTTGAAGCGCACAGAGAAGGCCGTGCGAGAGCTGCTATGTTGATCCCTGACACTAGGAGGAGAAACTTAGGGACTGCTTTGAATCTGTAGATTGGAACATTACGTTAAAAGAGTCCTCCGATAATCTGGACGAGTATGCCACAGTCATCACAGACCTCATCAGGAAATGTGTGGATGACTGTGTGCCCATAAAGTCTGTATGCATATTTCCCAACCAGAAGCCCTGGATGCACGCGGATCCGTAAGTGCAGTAGTGCATTGAATTCTGGAAATATGCAGGCAAACAAAAGAGCAGGTATGATCTCCAGAAAACCATTAAACACACAAAGTGCCGCTACAACCACAATCAACCCACCCAGTCTCAGTTTAAAAGAACAGCAGTATACTCGTCGGATGTGGCAGGGCATCCAGATTATAAACCCCAGACGTACGCAGCTAGAACTACTGCTGCTTCACTCCTGGATGAGCTAAATGCATTTTTTGCCTTCTTTGAGCTTGTTAACTCAGACATTCTTGTATGACTTCCCGCTGTTCTGTAAGACTCCAGCTTGAGGATCTCTGAGAATGACATGAGGAGGACTTTTGCCTGAGTCAGCATCCACAAACATCCTGGCCAAATGGAGTTTCAGGTCGGGAGTTTAAAAACATGCTGCATCCAACTAGCTGCTGCCTTTATGGACATTTTAACACATCCTTGAGAGTTTCATCTGTCCCCACCTGTTTGAAGAACACACAACCAAAGAAATATAAAGTGGACTGCCTTAATGATTACCGCCCAGTAGCACTTACTCCCATAGCCATAAAGTGCATTGAGGGGCTTGTGCTGGAACACATTAAGGAGATGATTCCTGACAGCTTCGACACCCTTCAGTTTGCCTATCACTGCAACAGGTCTGCCGAGGATGTCATTTCCATAGTACTTCATACTACTCTGTCTTACCTAGAGAACAAGAACTATCATGCTAGGCTGCTGCCTGTGGACTACACATCTGCATTGAACACCATTATCCCTCCTGGATCTGGGGCTCAGTTCTTCACTGTTTAACTGGGTCCTGGACTTCCTCACTGGCAGACCTCAGCATGTGCATACTGGTGGAAAAACCTCATCCATCATCATCATCAACACTGGCTCCGCGCAGATCAACATGCTGAGTCCCCTACTTTACTATCCCTTTATCTATGACAGCGTGACTAAGTACAACTCTAATACCATCCTAAGTTTGCTGATGACACCACCATAATCGGTCTGATCAGCAAGGATGATGAGACAGCTTACAGAGAGGAGGTCAGAAACCTGGCAGAATAGTACGAGGACAACAATCTCACCCTCAATGTTAGCAAAACTGAGGAAATGATCATGGATTTCCACAAGCAGATGACAGAGTATCATCCCATTTACATTGGAGGGAGACTGTGGAGCAGGTTAGCAGCTTCAAGTTCCTTGGGGTGACCCTCACTGATGACCTTAAATGGTCAAGTCACATTGCAGCAGTAGTTAAGAAAGCTCAACAACACCTTACCTCCTCAGAAAACTGAGGAAGGCCCGGATGTCACTTACAACCCTGTGCAGATTCTGCAAGTGTGCTGTGGAATCCATCCTAACAGGATGCATTAGATCCTCATACAGAAGCTGCTCAGTTCTGCAGCGTGTGGTGAAAACAGCACAGCAGATCACAGGCACTCAGCTCCCTGCGATCCATGACATCCACACAACTCACTGCCTTAGAAAGGTAAACAGCATCAGGTGGGACTTCAGCCATCCTGCACTGTCACTTTTCACCCTCTTCCCATCTGGGAAGCATCTAAAGTCCATCCAAACACACACCTCCAGATTCAAGAACAGGTTTTACCAAACTGCAGTTAGGCTCTTGAATAATCAGTAATCTTGTCACCTCCACTGCTACTACTACTGCTATCTTGCACATGTATTTGCTGTCACTTTTTGTATTTATATGTATTTTATCTCTGGTGTTTGTTTTCTGTCTGCAGAGGCACATGCAAGTAAGCATTTCACTGTACATGGTACCTGTACTCGTACACATGACAATAAAGAATTGAATCTTGAATCTTCATTTATTTTCATTCTTTCATTATTGAAAGATGCTGGTATTTGGTGTTAATAACATTTTAAGAGTAAAAAAAGAACCAAAAGATGGATAAGGCCAGAATGTGTGACTGAATCATAGTTGAATTGTTTGCCTGGGGGGCTGTGAACCAAAACCTGATTTTCATTTGTTTGTAATTTTTTCTGACCTTCATCATTTTTTATCTTCCTTGCTTTCTGCAGGGGTTTGGTGACATACAGTAGATAATACATTTTCCACATTTGTATAACTATTAGAACATTATTTGAAACTTCTAAAATTATGTGCGCCACCATTAAAAGAACTGTTTTGTTTACAGTCATGATGGTTATGTTTTACAGAGCGTGTGATGAGAGTGTGTGATGTTATGTTTACGATATTTGTAAAGGTTAGTGGCGGGCATATTCTGTTTATCTATACATATTTCTTTGAAACTCTAGGTGTCAGTTTCTTTGTTCAGCATTGCACTGTCTGAGAAGGTGGTCAGTAAAAAAATGTTCTGAGAAATAATCAGGAGAATGAACATCAAAGTAGTAAGTAAAGGTCGAAACATAAAGTCAAAAAGAGGACCAGCAACAGCTAAAATGCTACTTGAAAATTTTCGTGAAACATTTCATAGCTAAAGCGCTGATTCTTCGCAGTTAGGAGACCTGGGTTCGATACCCGGGTCCTCCCTGCGTGAAGTTTGAATGTTCTCCCCGTGTCTGCGTGGGTTTCCTCCTGGTGCTCCTGTTTCTTCCCACCATCCAAAGACATGCAGGTTAGGTGCATTGGCGATCCTAAATTGTCCCTAGTGTGTGCTGGGTGTGTGTGCCCTGCGGTGGGCTGGCACCCTGCTCAGGGTTTGTTTCCTGCTTTGCATCCTGTGTTGGCTGGGATTGGCTCCAGCCAATATAGCGGGTTGGATAATGGATGGATGGATGGATTTCACAGCTAAATTCTAATGCCATTGGTCACAAAAAAAACAGAAACACAAATATTGATGTGTTTATCCAACATTGGAATGCATGCTGTGACTTCTGTGAGTTTGCGTTAATGAGAACACCTGTTGTACGTTCCGGTGCATCATGGGATGTATAGCCATGACAATGACCACACAAAAGACCATCCATCCATTTTCTAACCCGCTGAATCCGAACACAGGGTCACGGGGGTCGCTGAAGCCAATCCCAGCCAACACAGGGCACAAGGCAGGAACCAATCCTGGGCAGGGTGCCAACCCACCGCAGGACACACACAAACACACCCACCCACACACCAAGCACACACTAGGGCCAATCTAGAATCGCCAATCCACCTAACCTGCATGTCTTTGGATTGTGGGAGGAAACCCATGCAGACACGGGGAGAACATGCAAACTCCA
This sequence comes from Polypterus senegalus, assembly GCF_016835505.1. Lineage (NCBI taxonomy): Eukaryota > Metazoa > Chordata > Cladistia > Polypteriformes > Polypteridae > Polypterus > Polypterus senegalus. Next base: position 112,617,864 of record NC_053163.1, read on the forward strand.
CGCAGGGAGGACCCGGGAAGCGAACCCGGGTCTCCTAACTGTGAGGCAGCAGCGCTACCACTGCGCCACCGTGCCGCCCTACACAAAAGACCATAATGTGGTAAAACAAAACAGTTACCAAAATGGGGTTAGAAAATGACTAACTCTCAGAGGAAGCTTCTGAGCACAAAATAAATCATAGAATTGATTTGGGTCTGGAAATCCCCAAAATGATGTCATAAGTATTTTTTTCCTGTATGAGACTCACAAAAAATTAAATGCAAACATGATTTTTATCAATGACTTTCAACTTCAGTTTGTTTTCAGTTTTATTTCTGGTTGTGATGCCAAGTTTTTTTGATCTTTTGGTATTGACCTTTGCATGAATCTTTTTGGCTGCATGCATCTTCTGATTCTTTTAAAAGAGCAGGTGGTCTTGCCTAGATTGTGACCCAGCTGGACTGCTACATTTTTTATCTGGCATTTAAAATAATTTATTTTTCTTTCTGTCATCACCTCCATGGCAGAAATAAAACACATTTGCAATTAAGGATAAAATATCAAAGTCTTTAATCTTTAACATTAGCTTGTTTTTCTTGCTCATAATTCTCACAAGTGATTTATGTTTCTTCTTTTGTCTACTATCCATTGCTATGCTTTGTACAATGAAGGGCAGAATTAGAAAAAAATGAGGATAAGTGAGAGAGGAAATGTTAACTGAAGTCAGAGTCAAAACTAAAAATCTGTTCTATCGATCACCTCTACCAAAACGCTAATCAATGAATTGTTGTAAGGAAGTAAAAACGAAGACTCAGAATCAAGGTATAGTAACACATACATGGGAGGCTGATTTTTACAGAGATGTACAAATTTGGAAAATGACGTGTCTGAAGCACCAGTTTTTATATCATTGCGTCCATAATGTTAATTACGGCATTTCTAGAGATGCTCTCCATAGCAACTGACGCTGTATCATAACAACAGTGACTTGAAAGGGCAGCTCCTGTAAAAAATAACAGTGAAAATGGCATGATTAAAATTATAAATAATAACAATAAGTATATGTAAAATATATAAATATGATGGAGCACTTCAAAAAACTCAAAATGGAAGAGCTGCGAACAAGAAGAAGCACACTGAAATTTCACTGGAAGTGCAAAGAATCATAGCATCCACTCTAAGAGGCATGCTGGTGGTCATTGCCATCTTTCACAGGCAGAATGATGTCAACCATGTGATGATGGATACAAAATAACAGGACCCACAACTAGAAAAGATTTCCAAATTGTGGCAAAATGTTGTCAACAACAATAAAAATACTACCCACCTTTTCTTAGCTGACAGGAGTTGAACTCTTTGTGGTCTTCCCCAATGCAGCCCTTCTACTTTCAAGGTCCATTCTGTTGTATGTTCTTGAATGCCGTTTTGCACATCACTGTTACTTGAATACTTGTGGCTTTTCTAACAGTTTGTACAGTCTGTCCATTCTCCACTGATCACCATTGTTATCAACTGCTATGCACTTTTGTTTTGTATTTCTCAGCATACTCTAATTAAGGTGAATGGAGGGTTGAAGCAAACCTGCCAGTGGGTGTACCATGCCATCTAACAAATGGCACTGATGAATATGAGTGCCTAGATGTTTTTATTACAATTAGTTGTCTTTGTTAAGAACGATAAATTCTTCAAAAGAACTTTCAAGAACCCGTGGGTTTTCGAAAATCAAAAAGAATCAAATCAAGTGAGAGATCTTCTGCTTCAATTAACTTTATTGTCTTGGTTAACATTACTGTTTGTATTAAAGGGCTACGCTTTACACAGTATGGCAGATGAAGGCTGAAATTAGCTAGTATGTAAATAGGCAAGTAAGCAAGTAAGACATTAAAGGGTTGTGTCAAAACGGTTGTGTCTTTTTATATGCAAAAAGAAACAAGTTAGAAAATGAGTACAGGCAATAATATTCAGGTCTGTTTGAGAAGTGTGCAGTCACAGTAGAGTTCAGCAGGAAGGCTCTAGAACCTTCTCAATCCATTTCAGGGTTGCAGGAGTTAGAGACTGTTCCACATGGTTGGGCAAAAGATTGAAAGCTGGGCACAGTTGGGACTCTAATCCATCACATGGACCACCCTCGCTTACACATACCTAATTTTAAGAATACATTTTGCACAAATATTAGGAAGTTTTTCTTTAAACAGAGAACCATAGACACTTGGAAGAAGCTACCAAATAGTGTGGTAGACAGTAAGACTTTAGGGACTTTCAAAACTCTACTTGATGGTTTTTTAGATGAATTTAGTAGATAGGATTGGCAAGCTTTGTTGGGCTGAATGGCCTGTTCTCGTCTAGAGTATTCTAATGTTTTAAACACACACACGGACAACTTGCAATTAGTATAACCTATATAGATAAAAAAGGCTTTTGCAAATAATTACTTCTTTGCTTGAGTATGTCTTACCATCATAATTTTCATGAAATGGGACTTGCAAAGCTATTCAGTTATGGTAAATGTTAGGGAATAACAAAAGTGAAAGGCAAACTTTATTACAATGAGTGACCAAGTGAATGTGGATCTCTGACAGGTAATCATTTTTTCAATGATATAGTGACTCATTTTAATGTACTGATAACGCATATGTTAGTGTTTATTTGTTCTGTGCACAATTCACTTATTTAGAAGTAATATTTGTTTCCCTTGCTTGCATTTCATATTTTTATGGTAAGGACGATCAGTTAACTTGCCTGTTACGACTTGAAGTATCAGAAAGAGTGACATGCTGATGTACTGGTTCTCTCTCATTTATACTCAAGCAGCTGGGAAGACTTCATTAATCAAAAACAACTTGTTAATGCCGAGGTTTCCTATGCCTACCCAGCTGGATTTACCAACAGAAAATTGCTGATGCACGTGCACAAGCATAGACAGCTCGTGACAGCAAGTCAACGTGTATTGAGGATCTGTTTGCTGTCAACTGCAGCTATCAGAGATGAAAAAGAGGAAAATATAAAAAAGGCACCCATTGGTGTAATCACTTTTATGGTAAAATTGAAGCAGTAAACTAATTTATAGTTGAAGTCGCACAGAATGTTTCTCTGTTTCAAATCAGATGAATTTGCAGATTTGACAATGCCTTTCAAAGGGAGATTTTGAAATCTCAAAACTTCATTTGTGATCTGTTTGAGTTATCGCGGTAAAAACTGAATTACTTCCACAAATTTCTTTAAAGAATAACAAAGCTGAGTTGTTTCATGTAGACAGACAGACTGACAGACAGACTAAATGACATAGCAAGTGATTCTTACATTATATGAGAATGAGAAAAGGAAAGTTTATTCCCAAACTGAAAAAAGATAAGGTTAGAGGCAGCAACATTTTGTCTTTGTGACCTTCATCACGTGTGTCACATAAACAAAAGATGTTAAGTTTATCCATATGAATAAAAATTAGCTTTGAAAAATGGTGGTATCTTTAGTGAAAATAAGACATTGCCACAGGTGAACATGAGTTATTTCTATGAATGTTAAAAACACATGAAACATGAAATGACTAGAATTAATAGAAACTGCTAAATTTCTTGGGTTCAAAAAACCCTAAAGACCATTCTTGAATATATTTTACAGACTAAGCAGCAGTTGGAAAAAATTAAATCCTAAGTCAGATCTTGACTTTGCCAATGAAACATGCAGTTCTTCTTAAAACTCTTTTCAAATGTATATATACACTCTTAAAAATAATGGTTCTAAAATTGTGCAGTTCTTCATTACTTGACAAAGAGACATTTCTTTCTCGGAAGGGTTTGTTGTGCATAAAATTAGTTCTTTGGGCTTTGAACAGGTTTGAAATATGTGGACAAAACAGAAATACAGGGTAGAAAAAACAAGAAAACCTGCCTTTAGACTGTGTGGCTGCATTTGTCTAAAGTTTCCAAAATTCTGCAGCTTCAGCTTACTTCATGGAAAGATTCAAGCAATACAGGTGCTGGTCATAAAATTAGAATATCATGACAAAGTTGATTTATTTCAGTAATTCCATTCAAAAAGTGAAACTTGTATATTAGATTCATTAATTACACACAGACTGATGTATTTCAAATGTTTATTTCTTTTAATTTTGATGATTATAACTGACAACTAATGAAAGTCCCAAATTCAGTATCTCGGAAAATTAGAATATCAATTAAGACCAATGCAAAAAAAGGATTTTTAGAAAAGTTGGCCAACTGAAAGGTATGAACATGAAAAGTATGAGCATGTACAGCACTCAGTATTTAGTTGGGGCTCCTTTGGCCTGGATTACTGCAGCAATGCGGCATGGCATGGAGTCGATCAGTCTGTGGCACTGCTCAGGTGTTATGAGAGCTAATGTTGCTCTGATAGTGGCCTTCAGCTCTTCTGAATTGTTGGGTCTGGCGTATTGCATCTTCCTCTTCACAATACCCCACAGATTTTCTTTGGGGTTAAGTTCAGGCGAGTTTGCTGGCCAATCAAGAACAGGGATACCATGGTCCTTAAACCAGGTACTGGTAGTTTTGGCACTTTGTGCAGGTACCAGGTCCTGTTGGAAAATGAAAGCTGCATCTCCATAAAGTTCGTCAGCAGCAGGAAGCAAGAAGTGCTCTAAAACTTCCTGGTAGATGACTGTGTTGACCTTGGACCTCAGAAAACACAATGGACCAACACCAGTAGATGACATGGCACCCCAAACCATCACTGACTGTGGAAACTTTACACTGGACTTCAAGCAACGTGGATTTTTTGATTGCCTCTCCTCTCTTCCTCCAGACTGTGGGACCTTGAGAACATAACTTTGGACCACTCAGCAGCAGTTTTGTCTTTAGCCCAGGTGAGACGCTTCTGACGCTGTCTCTTGTTCTAGAGTGGCTTGACACAAGGAATGTGACAGCTGAAACCCATGTCTTGCATACGTCTGTGCGTGGTGGATCTTGAAGCACTGACTCCAGCTGCAGTCCACTCTTTGTGAATCTCCCCCACAGTTTTGAATGGGTTTTGTTTCACAATCCTCTCCAGGGTGCGGTTATCCCTATTGCTTGTACACTTTTTTCTGCCACATCTTGTCCTTCCTTCGCCTCTCTATTAATGTGCTTGGACACAGAGCTCTGTGAACAGCCAACCTCTTTAGCAATGACCTTTTGTGTCTTGCCCTCCTTGTGCAAGGTGTCAATGGTCGTCTTTTGGACAACTGTCAAGTCAGCAGTCTTCCCCATGATTGTGTAGCCTACAGAACTAGACTGAGAGACCATTGAAAGGCTTTTGCAGGCGTTTTGAGTTAATTAACTGATTAGAGTGTGGCACCAGGTGTCTTCAATATTGAACCTTTTCACAATATTCTAATTTTCTGAGATACTGAATTTGGGACTTTCATTAGTTGTCAGTTATAATCATCAAAATTAAAAGAAATAAACATTTGAAATACATCAGTCTGTGTGTAATTAATGAATCTAATATACAAGTTTCACTCTTTGAATGGAATTACTGAAATAAATCAACTTTGTCATGATATTCTAATTTTATGACCGGCACCTGTAGTTTTAGGCATATTCAAATAATTCCCCAGTTCAAGTAATGTTGGGCGAAGTGGTCTATAAATAATTCTGTAATATTTTAAAGCTATTTTACGATACACAATATACTGTGTACAGTATATCTCATTATTTTGAAGTCTCCTCTAAAGCCCTTCATAGATGCTTGATTTAACCCTTTGATTAATATACAGTACTCACGCCAATATGATGATTCTAATAGTCAGTGCAGGCGACAACATATGTCTGCATTAATCACTCTTGTTTATATCATTACTGGTTTCTATTGGAACAATTTTAAATTTGCATGCAAAACAGGTGGAAATCACAAGCAACACAGTTTTTATTCAAACTTGGTAATTGCACTCAACAAGAAACATTTCAAAACAACATAAAGTGTTGTCACAACAGGTCATTTAACTGTAACAAACCCTTCTACAGAACAGTAACAGTCACATCACATTATATTGAACAGGCTATAATATGCACCTTTTTAACAATTATTTTGTGCTGGTTTTTTTCTAAACCAATTTGTCTGCCCTCATCATCTGTCCTCAACAAAATACTCCCTTTCATACTTTACTTCACACCTCAGATAAAAAGAAAACACATTCACACATGTGAGTGGTCTGGATGGGTGGGCAAGTCTGTGTGACGTATATATGGGAGTTTTTTCCATTTTGTGTCTGTGAGAGGAAGAGAAGTGAAATGCCAAAGTAAGTCTTAAGCCAACATCTTAAAAAAAATCACTTGACAATTTGTACTTGATGTGCACGATGTAAACATTTACTACATTATACGTAGGATTAGCTGGGATGCATTGAGTGTAAACTGAGCATAAACCAGTAGTATTCACATGTGAACCGAGATTACGTACAAAATTTATGATTTGTGGCCTGTTTGGCCCCTCATACAGTCCACACAAGAGTAAGAATTATATTATAAACAAGAAAAAGTCTTGTATAAAGAAAGTTCTGTTTAAAACTTATATATCTTGTTTCACTCATCTCTACATACTGTACAGTCATATGTCATACAAATATTCATGGAGTCTGCCGTGTCTGACTCCTCACTCTGGCTCCTTTTAATTGGGAAGAGGAATGCCCTGTTCCTGCAGGTCTTGGCCGCCAGCAAAGTGTCTGTTCCATTACTGCAGCGTTTCTCAACCTTTAAGTATTTGCGACCCGAGTTTTCATAACATTTTTAATCGCGCCCCCCCTAACAATTTTTTGAAATGTAGATGCATATTTTATTATACCTACTTAACTTTAATCGACATTTATCTAACTCTATATTTATTGTTGTAGTATCAGAACGTAGTTTAAGTTAATTTGATTTGGTTTCAACAGATGTTTTTTTCATATTTTTGATTCTTGTTTTTTTTTTTCACATCTTCGCGCCCCCCTTTTTGTTACTTCGTGCCCCACAGATTGAAAACCTGAGAGAGGGGCCCGTAGCTAACAGAGTCGGTTCAAAAAAACGACTTGGAAACTGAACCTGATTTGTCCAATGAGGATGGGGAGGGGGTTGTGATTCCCTGTTAGATTTTCTGGGACAGCTGCCCAGTTCTTCAAAGCAGGCCCTTGATATTTCAACCTCCTAAAATGGAGCCGATAATCCGGGGTCTCAGGAAGCATTGGCTGGGAAACAACAAGCCAACAGCACCTTAGAGTTTGCTCTTAACCGAGTACATGCCGCTGATGATTACTACTACTAGGACCATGAAGCCCCTACTTTCAAAACTCCCCACTTTTTGGTTAAGAACGCCTTCCTGTATCAGATATAAAACTGTACGCCATTGTTCTATTTGTAAGCTAATCTAACAGCCTAGGCTTCTGGCAGAGAGCTTTAGTTCCTAACTTGCTCATTTTCATTCTGTTATTACAGAAAAGGTGAGAAAGTCCCATTAGATGTTTGCTAACTTGAGTAAAAGTTTATTCCATTATCAAGGTCACTATGTTAAACTTTCATTCTATTCAAATTAAGTATCAATTAAGTATTAAATACTTTCCTGATCGCCTCGTACAGCCTGTGTTATTGGCCACCTACACATGCAATTCAATTCTATTAATGCCTGTCATTCAGATCACCGTTGAGGAGAGCAATGTGTTTTTTTAAATTGCATGTTTTTCCACACACACAACCCACTGTTATGCTTTCTCCACAGATTTCCATTTCAAATCATAACCCAATGGTATTTCACTAATCTGTTACCATCTACAGTATTGTATTCATGATTATTTATGCAACCTGTTATGGGTCTAAAGTTTCTTTCTCGAACCTTCATATGGATTTTTTTTTTTTTTGTGAACTAAAACTCTGTTCCGCTATTGCATCACTCTGAAGAACCCTTATTTTTAAATGTGTACATATCTGGCAACATTTCTTTCCCTCTTATATATGGGATTATAGGAATTATTGTTGACTAAAGAGGCCAAACAGAAATGGAATTACAATGTTGTAGTTTTTTCTGTAGGAGTTGTGACATTTGAATCACGCAGATTAATCTAATTTTCATCTCTGTTAGAAATTTAATTACTGACGTGCCTTAAAAATAATTTGAAATTTAAGACAGGCAAATCAATAATTTAGTTAACTGAATAAATCATTTTCACAAGGTTCACTTTCCATTTCTGGGTTTAATGAAATTCTTTTCATGTGAATCCTGCAGTAAAGAGGATTTGAAAGTTTAAGGTCAGCTGGACACTTATCTTGTCTGAAGGGACTGATGGTACCAGGCAGAACATATTTTTTTATTTGCCATGTTTAATTTTTCCTTTCTTTGTGGCAGCATACTTTCCTCTGATCTTTTCACACGTTTCCAAATTCAATTTCAGACCGCCAATGAACTGAATAGGAGAATCTCATTTTGTTTGGTTCCTTGATAGACCGACTTGGCAGTTGATAAATTGAGTCGCACCTCTGCTAGCCGGGGTCCCTGTTTCTGTATGTGCTGGTGATGCTCTGTCACCACCACTCACTATGAACTTTAAAAGTAATGCTCCTTGAAGATGCATGCTGAAGTGAAGCTGTGAAGCCACCTTCTGATTTTACACTCTGCCTACTTCATGCTGGTGACATATTCATAAGACAGGACCTTCAGAAACAGATCTGCTACACAGGCAGTAGGGATGAAGGTCGTTACACTTAGAAATGTCATCCCATCTGGGAGCAGAATCAAGGATCCAAACCTCTCAGCTATGCAATTCACCAGAACTGATATAATAATATAATAATAATAATAATAATAATAATAATAATAATAATAATAATAATAATAATAATAATAATAATAATAATAATAATAATATCACTCCTACTACTAAAATTACTAATAATAAGAACTTCATTTAGAGAGCTCTTTTCCATACACAAAATGCAGCTCAAAGTGCTTTCCATACATTTTAAAACTGAAAAAAATATAGTAATAAAAAAGTAATGATGAATAAACATCATTTAACATAAAATATACACATATACAATTTAATATATAATAAATATAGTATATAAAAACATATAAATCCAACATGATCCATCGTGTATTGATTATTTTTGCTGGCAAATTTAATTGGAAAGGTGGGCCTTGACTTTTTATACTGCATAAGGCATCAAGCAATATTGGAATTGTAAAACAAGTTATTGATTGCGCACATTTCAAACACCTTACACTAATATGCAGCTATGAAAAGGCCAACTTAAAAAACTGTGTTTTAAAGAGTGTTTTTAAAATGTTTCTTTGACGGTGCAGGTTAGCTCCACGCTCCTGGGAGCCTCTTGAATCCACCGGCGTCGATAGTCATGAAACCAAAATAAGACGGGCAATCCAAATCAAAGTGTTCAAATTAAAGTGCAGTGCTCCCTTGATTATATCTTATATATTATATTTTAATTCTCTCTTAATGTTTGTTTTTAATATTTTGCTTTTAGTCCTGCTTGTTGTAACTGTACAGCGCTTCGGTCAGTTGTAATGCTGTGTTTTTAAGCGCTCAACAAATAAATATGGTATGGTATGGTATGGTATATCAATAAATAAATAAATAATCCAATAAAAATAAAGTGTTCTGTGGAGGTTAAAACAAGTCCAATAAACAATCCATAAAAAAGAGGTTAAAACACGGCAGGTATCTTTTCTTTAAAATCACAGTCACTGATGCTTCCCTTTAAAATGGATGTCTCCTCAGCTTATCCCCAAACGGGACCTTGCAGTTGAGCAGAAACTTAACCGACAGTCCAGCCAACCTTCTGGGGTGGCCTTGGGACTTCTTGGCAGCTGCCAACCTTCTCTCTTTATTGCACCAACTGTCTTCACTGCCTGCCTTCATCTCTCCTTTCTTTAACCTCCAGCTCCATCTTATATGGCTCAGTTGCAAACTGTGGAAAGCCAATGGCACAATCAAGACAGACCACACCCTCATGTGCAGGTGTGCTCCATCTCAAATAAGCCCCCGACCTCCTGAAACTGAAAGGGCACACGCTCCCACAGAGATTGTGCTAGCTATTCAGTTATTTACAGTATTTATTTAAAAATGGACCCTGTGCTGCTTAGCTGCGGACCCAATATTCCACAGTTGCACAGTGTAAGCCTGGCCAATCTCTGCTGGCACAGTAATGCAGATTTTTGGTGTATAACTGCAAAAGGCCACCACTTCTTTTATGCTTAGCTTTTGGAATAATAAGCAGACCACCATTAGAAGATCTAAGGTTACAACCTGAAATGTAGGGCAACTGAGACTCCAAAATATAGGAGGGAGCAAGATTGTTTAAAGCTTTATATACCATTAGCTGTGTTAAGACAGGCTGAAATCTAAGTAATTAATCTAGAACTCAGTGTTAACTTTTGCTGTGCACTGTCCATTGGAATGTATTTTATAATGCATATGGTAATAAAATGAGTTACTACAAATGTTTCTGACATGTCATCTGTTAGAATCTATACTAATAAAAGGCAAAGCCCTCACTCACTCACTCACTCACTCACTCACTCACTTATCACTAATTCTCCAACTTCCCGTGTGGGTGAAAGACTGAAATTTGGCAGGTTCATTCCTTACAGCTTCCTTACAAAAGTTGGGCAGGTTTTATATCGAAATTCTACGCGTAATGGTCATAACTGGAAGCAGTTTTCTCCATTTACTGTAATGGAGATGAGCTTCAACGCCGTGGGGGCGGAGTTTCGTGTGAAATCATCACGCCTCCCACGTAATCACGCAGTACATAGAAAACCAGGAAGACCTCAAAAAAGCTCTGAAGAAAACATGCATTATATAATTGAGAAGGCAGCGAAACAATAAGAAGCGAGCGAGTGACATATACAACCATATTCATGAGTTCTGCTACTTCGGAAACAAAGCACGATGTAAACCTACACTTTAAATTAAGTTCATAGACAGGCTGCGCTGGCGTTTGTAATTTAGTGCCTGCCCATATAAGGCCGTCCGTCAGCGGCAATCCAATAGCAAACTGCCACTAAATATTCACGGGTGAAGGACTGTGCTTATGGAGAGGAAGATGAGATGGTCAGGGTGGTGTTTGACACAAACTCAGCGAAACTGCGAGAGAAAGTTTTAAGTGCCAGGACTAAGGTAACATTAAATACAGCCATGGACATAGCAGGAGATGCAACCTTCGATGCATGTACACCGAGTGGCTCACGTGAACTGACGCAGTGCACAGATAAAAAGCAACAGTTCCAAAGAGCGCTGAACAAAACCGAATTACACAATTGAAAAGGCAGCAAAAATATGAAGCGCCTGATACATACAAGCATATTCATAAATCCAACTACTGCGGAAACAAAGCACACGTTGGAAAAAGTCAATGTCCCGCTAAAGGAAGACAGTGTAAAAAAAACCCGTGCATGCAGTGTGTCAGGTCTCAGATAAAGAAGAAGACGAGCTGTTTATTGATGCAGTAAGAAACGAATCGATGAATGAAACCTGTCATCTTTACAACGATTGACAAACACGGAATGTAACTTGAACACAACACATCCTACAAATACGAACCTGATTGAAAGAAATAATGATAATCAAATCCTTGATGACAGCAACACTCAGTAACACTCACAAAACAAATACTGTATATTGACAGTCATGTTACGTTATTTTTAAAATGTTCCCTTTTCTTTTCTAGCTTTTTAACACACTACTTCTCGCTGCGATACGCGGTATATATATATATATATATATCCGATCTACATACTCGAATAATGGATACTTTATTCGCCATCAATGATTGTTTTGGTAAAGCCATACTCAGTGTATTCATTAGATGAACGGTAAAAAAGTAACAGCGAGGGAGGATGCAGGCTGTAGTGCGCGTCAACTCTATCTGAATTGTGCGATCACATTTGAAAAAATATATCTTTTCAAGTTCTATTTAGTCCATATGTGTCAAACTCAAGGGTCGCGGGCCACATCCGCCCGGCGTAATTATATCCGCCCCGAGATCATTTTATATACTGTATTATTGTTATTAATGGCCCGGTATATGAAGCGCTGGTAACACAATAAACTACAGATCCCATAATGCAGCGCTTCAGCTGCCTTGCCGAACACTTACCACGTTAATCAAGTCTACCTTATGATGCTGCAAGTTATTGCGAAGCTAGCTCACACGATGCTGAAGAGAAAAGTTGATTCTGAAAATAGAGCCTTTAAAAACCGATGGGAGGCTGAGTATATGTTTACTGAACCCGTGTGTCTCATTTGTGGAGCTAATGTGGCTGTAATTACAGAATTTAATCTAAGACGGCACTATGAGACAAAACATCAGGGTAACCTGAATGCAATGCAGAAGATACAGAAAGCAGAATAATTAAATAAGAATCTGACACTTCAGCGGACGTTTATACCCGTGCACAATCACAAAGTGATTTCAAGTGAAGCTGCTTTTATGGGAGACACAAATGCACCAGTGCAATTTGCCCCACTTTCATGTTGCCAAGTAATGTTAAACCAAGTCGTCACTACGGTGTTCCCAAATACGCACTTTGCTGATAAACTGAGCGCACTGAGTTTGCACGGCGCTTTGGTGACTTTGAAGAACAAAAAAAGTCCGTCTACATGCGGCTCGAACCTTGTGCATGTTTGGTAGCACATATCTGTGTGAGAAGCTCTTCTCAGTGATAAAGACTAACAAAACAGCACACAGGAGTCGCCTCACTGATGAGCACCTGCAATCCATCCTGAGAATCTCCACAACACAGAACCTCACACCAAACAGAAACGAACTTGTTGCCAAAAAAAGATGCCAGGCGTCCAGCTCTAAAATGACATATGAGCAAAGACAACTGAATGATTTGATTTGTTATTGCTGAAAGGAACACATTTTATTTATATTTCCAGGTTTTGTTATGCAGCATGTTCATATTTGAATTTGTATAATTTTGACAGGATATATTTTTATGGAGAGCAAAATCTTTTGGGATATTTAAAATCTAAGTTTATTTTTTATATAAAATTACATAAGAGTAAAGAAATTTGAATGTTTGTTCTTTTAACGTTTACTTTATTTCTAACTTGTATAATTTAGACAGGATATATTTTTATGGAGAGCAAAATATTATAAGTTGTTTAAGGTTTGAGTTGATTTATTCCAGAATAATATTCCTGTCTGTTTTACCATTCCTACCAAAGATATTTCTGTCGACTAAATAAAAATTCCTTCTATTTAAAATTTAAATAGAACTTGAACAAATCGATAGTTCATAATATCCATGCAGACTTGCACGTAAGAGCGGAGTTATCCGTTTTAACAAGCAGCGTATTGCACTGATACGAAATAGCTGTGTGTGTATATATGTAGATATGTATTTGTGTGTATATATGTAGATATATATATGTATGTATATATGTGTGTGTGTATATTTATGTGTATATGTATAGATATGTATATATATATGTTTATGTGTGTGTGTGTGTGTAAATATATATATATATATATGACAGCAACACTCATCACTCACAACAGTGACAAAACAATTACATTGACAATCATGTTACGTTATTTTCAAAATGTTTCCTTTTCTTTTTCATTGCTTCTTTAACACACTACTTCTCCGCTGTGAAGCGCGGGTATTTTGCTAGTGACAAATACAATGCATATGTCTCTGTTATATTCTCTTTGGTATGGGATTCATAAAAGCAATGTTAATGTTTGTGACGTGCCATATGTTGGAATGACAAAATGAAATTAATTTTATTACTACAAATGGGAACAAATAAAGTTATATCTATCTGTCTATATTTCTATCTATCAAAAAAATATTTGTGATGTGCCATCTGTTTGAATGACAGAGATACAGCAACTGGACGGACACAAGAATACACAAACACTTACTCTTTTATTAACTCTTTTAGGGTAGATATCAACATTCTTTGACACGTAGCCCTCAGGGCAGATGTCGACTAAAGTCATCATTCAAGGGTAGAGGACAAAAAAAAGTTGTAAACATTAATAAAACGCTCAGTTATGTTAAAAGTAGACCTTCTTTGCTTGGAGGACTGGTAGACTCATTGGCTTGACAATAAATCCCTAGATGTGCGTGAGTAGCATAGAGTAAACAATGTATAGAATGGCATCAATATCAGGTGAGAGAGCAAAGCAAAAGTGCAAACCAAAATACTCAGTGCATATTATTTATTATTTACTTAGTCTTTGTGTTTTATTGCTGAATCAGAGTCTAATTTATTGAACTCTAATTTTAATGCAAGTCTTCTGGAGATTGAAAATGATGGTCAGGTACTTGCATCAGCTGATCAGTTCTCAGGTGATCCTACTGCTGATATGCCTATGGCAATGTTCACCCTGGGAGGACAACACAGAGATAAACCTGTGGAGGGCAAACTGGCAACTGGACTTCATCAAACAATACTGCATTCTGATGGACCCCACGGATTACCAGCCGCTTGACAACTTCATGCTGTTTTTTTTTCAGGAAGTGCCTTTCAGATTATGAGTGATGAGACAAACAGGTATGTAATAAGTATGTGAATTTATATACTGTATAGGCGCGCTTGCTTTTTAGAAAACTGAATTATTTGGAAAAATATTCAGCCCTGGGACAAAAGGAAAAAAAATCAGCCCTAAAACAGTTAAGGCGGATTAGTAATATTTGAAAGTCAATCCTAAAGGAAATAGGTAACCAATGCAATAACACTAAAACTGGTGAAAGGTGCAGCAATTTTAATTTTCTGGTTAAGATTCTTGCTGATGCATTCTGGACTAACTGCAACCAATTTATGTTTTTTTTAAGGTAGTCCAGTTAGGAGTTCATTACAGTAACTTTGCCAACTAAAAACAAAACAGTGGCTGAATTTCTCAGCATCTTCCATCCATCCATGCTCTTCCGCTTATCCGGGGTCGTTTCGCGGAGGTAGCAGCTTAAGCAGAGAGGCCCAGACTTCCCTCTCCCCAGCCACTTCTTCCAGCTCTTCTGGGAGAATCCCAAGGCGTTCCCAGGCCAGCCGGGAGACATAGTCCCCCCAGCGTGTCCTGGGTCTTCCCCGGGGCCTCCTCCCATTTGGACGTGCCCGGAACACCTCACCAGGGAGGCGTCCAGGAGGCATCCTGATCAGATGCCCGAGCCACCTCATCTGACTCCTCTCGATGCGGAGGAGCAGCGGCTCTACTCTGAGCCCCTCCCGGATGACTGAGCTCCTCACCCTATCTTTAAGGGAAAGCCACACCCTGCGGAGGAAACTCATTTCAGCCGCTTGTATTCGCGATCTCATTCTTTCGGTCACTACCCATAGCTCATGACCATAGGTGAGGGTAGGAACGTAGATCGACTGGTAAATTGAGAGCTTTGCCTTACGGCTCAGCTCCTTTTTCACCACGACAGACCGATGCAGAGCCCGCATCACTGCGGATGCCGCATCGATCCGCCTGTCGATCTCACGCTCCATTCTTCCCTCACTTGTGAACAAGACCCCAAGATACTTGAACTCCTCCACTTGGGGCAGGATCTCACCCCCAACCCTGAGAAGGCACTCCACCCTTTTCTGGCTGAGGACCATGGTCTCGGATTTGGAGGTGCTGATTCTCATCTCAGCCGCTTCACACTCAGCTGCGAACCGCTCCAGAGAGAGCTGAAGATCACAGCCTGATGAAGCAAACAGGACATCATCTGCAAAAAGCAGTGACCCAATCCTGAGTACACCAAACCAGACCCCTTCAACACCCTGGCTGCGCCTAGAAATTCTGTCCATAAAAGTTATGAATAGAATCGGTGATAAAGAGCAGCCCTGGCGGAGTCCAACTCTCACTGGAAACGGGCTCGACTTACTGCCAGCAATGCGGACCAAGCTCTGACACCAGTTGTACAGGGACCAAACAGCCCTTATCAGGGGGTCCGGTACCCCATACACCCGGAGCACCCCCCACAGGATAGAGACACGGTCGAACGCCTTTTCCAAGTCCACAAAACACATATGGACTGGTTGGGCAAACTCCAATGCACCCTCCAGGATTCTGCTAAGGGTGTAGAGCTGGTCCACTGTTCTGCGACCAGGACGAAAACCACACTGTTCCTCCTGAATCCGAGGTTCGACTATCCGACAGACCCTCCTCTCCAGAACCCCCGAATAGACTTTTCCAGGGAGGCTGAGGAGTGTGATCCCTCTGTAGTTGGAACACACCCTCCGGTCCCCCTTTTTAAAGAGGAGGACCACCACCCCGGTCTGCCAATCCAGAGGCACTGTTCCCGATGTCCATGCGATGTTGCTGAGACGTGTCAACCAAGACAGTCCTACAACATCCAGAGCCTTGAGGAACCCCAGGCGTACCTCATAAACCCCCGGGGCCCTGTCACCAAGGAGTTTTTTGATCACCTCGGTGACTTCAGTCCCAGAGATGGGAGAGCCCACCTCACAGTCCCCAGGCTCTGCTTCCTCATTGGAAGGCATGTTAGTGGGATTGAGGAGGTCTTCGAAGTACTCCCCCCACCGACCCACAACCGACCCCCCGAATCGAGGTCAGCAGCGCACCATCCCCACCATATACGGTGTTGACATTGCACTGCTTCCTTCTCCTGAGACGCCGTACAGTGGAATAGAATCTCCTTGAAGCCGACTTCCATGGCCTCTCCAAACTCCTCCCATGCCCGACTTTTTGCCTCAGCAACAACCGAAGCCGCATTCCGCTTGGCTTGCCGGTACCTATCAGCTGCCTCCAGAGACCCACAGGACAAAAAGGTCCTATAGGACTCCTTCTTCAGCTTCGGGTTTGGGGATTGCCGCCACGACAGGCACTGACCACCTTGCGGCCATAGCTCCGGTCAGCCGCCTCAACAATAGAGGCACGGAACATGGCCCATTCGGACTCAATGTCCCCCACCTCCTTCGGGACGTGATTGAAGTTTTGCCGGAGGTGGGAGTTGAAGCTACTTCTGACAGGGGACTCTGCCAGCCGTTCCCAGCAGACCCTCACAACACATTTGGGCCTACCAGGTCTGACCGGCATCTTCCCCCACCATAGAAGCCAACTCACCACCAGGTGGTGATCAGTTGACAGCTCCGCCCCTCTCTTCACCCGAGTGTCCAAGACATATGGCCGCAAGTCCGACGACCCGACCACAAAGTCGATCATCGAACTGAGGCCTAGGGTGTCCTGGTGCCACTTGCACATATGAACACATTTATGCTTAAACATGGTATTCGTTATGGACAATCCGTGAGGAGCACAGAATAAGTATGCCCACACCTGCTTGGCGCCTCTCACCGGGGGCAACTCCAGAGTGGTAGAGAGTCCAGCCCCTCTCAAGGAGATTGGTTCCAGAGTCCAAGCTGTGCGTCGAGGTGAGTCCGATTATATCTAGCCGGAACATCTCGACCTTGTGCACTAGCTCAGGCTCCTTCCCCTTCAGAGAGGTGACATTCCACGTCCCAAGAGCCAGCTTCTGTAGCCGAGGATCAGATCGCCAAGGTCCCCGCCTTCGGCCACCACCCAACTCACACTGCACCCGACCTTCTTGGCCCCTTCCATAGGTGGTGAGCCCATGGGAAGGAATTCTCAGCATCTTGCATTGTTATAAGAGATTTACCTTATCCAATATTCCTTGAATGAAAAAATGCAGTCATAATACTCTGGCTAATTTGTGATTTAAAGTTTAGGTAAGATTCTGTGGGTGCACCTAAAGTCTTTATTTCCATCTTGACCTTTAATGCTAAGAGATCAAGTTTATTTCAAAGACCTTCGCTATTTCCATTCTTGCCAGCCACTTAGATTTTTTGTTTTTTTTTTCCTAATTTTGCTTGAGGATATTACTACCCATCTATTCAGAAATACAAGTAAGACATTGGGCCAAAGAGGTCTAATTTCCTCCCACTGGTCAAAGACACAAAGACTGGGTGAATTGGTGATACTAAATTGGCCCTAGTAGGTTTGGTGTGCGTGTGATTGCCCTGTGATGGGCTGGCGCCCTGTCCAGGCTTTGTTCCTTTCTTGCTAGCTGGGACAGGCTCCAGCCCCCCCATGACCCTGGTCTGGATTAAGCGGGTTTAAAAATGACATGATTTTGCACTGTGCATTTGCAGTGATCATTCCAGCCTCTGATTTTTCTACTAAAAAATATTTATATTTTTTCACATTTTGGTCATCTTGTTATTATTTTGTCCTTGAAGATGGCTCAGGAGCTCCCCGTTTCTTCTCCCTTTCCTGATTTGTATTTAATTCAATATGCACACTCTACAGCCCTGCTCCATGTAAAATCTTTAATTCAATCCTCCATATGTTATCAGTATCTGTAATAAGAAGTCTTCTTGTCCTCTAAATTATTTTACATAAGTGACAATCAGTGACTAGTTCACTGCTAATTAACTTTTTTCCCTTCATTTTAATAGCCTTGCTTTTAAGGATTCAGTCCTCTGAATTGATTCGTTTCTTCATTAAATGGCAGACAAACAGAAATGTGATGTAAAATGAGCCAACAGACCAGTTAAACTGGGCCTTCAAACTCCAACCAACTCCAACCAATTTCACTCCAGCCAATCTCTTAATGAGAAGTCGATTCTTGGTGTTAATTAAACCCATTATTTAATTCCATGGCTTGTTGCTGCTCTCATTCTACCACAGCAGACTTTTCCAAAACTGCTGATTTTCTGCTTTTTTCAAAGAACATCGTCAAAATGTTTTGGTGACCTGAGAGATCAACGTTACAGAGACCATCGCCTTTCTTTACTTTCAGATATTGTTTAATGGGCACAGGGGAGCTGGTCATGTGGCGGCTCGTTTTTGTGTCTCATTATTGTTTAGTTGCTAATTAAGGGAAAAGAGACAACTAAGGGGTCTGAATCAAGTTAATTCAAACTAAAGCAAAAGATGTTAATTAGCAGCAAAAACTGGTCACTAATGAAGAAGATGGTTAGAATGAAAACCTGCAGCCACTGTGACATAAGGTATACTTTCTGTTTAAACCAGGGGTCACCAACTCCGGTCATGGAGAACCACCGTGGCTGCAGGTTTTTATTTTAACCCTTTTCTTAATTAGTGACCAGTTTTTTCTGCTAATGAACTTCTTTTGAACTCATTTTAACTGACTTGCTCTTGAAGACTCAGACCCCTTAATTGTTTCTTTTTCCTTAATTAGCAGCCAAGCAATAATGAGATACAAAATGAACCAAAACATGACCAGCAAACTGTGTTCATCATGCAATATATGAACATAAAGAAAGTTGAAGGTCTCAGGAATTCTGATTTGCTCAGGTCCACAAAACATTTTAACAGTGCTCTTAGAAAAGAGAAAATCAACAATTTTGGAAATGTCTGCTAATGCACCACAAGAGCAGCAAACAAGCCACGGAATTAAAGAATGGGTTTAATGAACGGCAAGAATCAGCGCTTAATAAAGCAGATGGTTGGAGTTAAATTGGTTGGAGTTTGAGGCTCTGACTTAGTTGGTCCTCGGTTGGCTCACTCACTCATTTCACATTTCATTTCTGTTTGGGTGCCATTTAAGGAAAGAAATGAAGCAATTTAGAGATATGATGAAGAGATTCAGGGGAATAAATCTTATAAAAGCAATTCAACTAAAATGAATTCACAAGGAGTTAATTAGCAGCACAAACAGAGCACTCATTGAAAAAAAAAGGGTTAGAATGAAAATTTGCAGTCACAGTGGTCCTCTAGGACTGGACTTGGCAACCTCTGGTTTAAACCACCTGTCTGTGTTCATTCATTCAATCACTGTTTCCATAATGTCTATCATTGACTATTCATTATGTCATCTGTTCTGCACAATGGCTTTCATATGAAATTATAATGCAGCCATTTTTCATTCACATTTTCATCCTTCATCTTGGTTATTTAAGGAGTACATTCAATAAAGATATGGCAATATACACTTTTGTGTGTTCTCTTCATTTATGTGGGCTATCTGCCTTTTGTAATGGCTTAACTGATGATCACGTGCCTGTTCTTACAACTAAATCTGCAAACAAGTTCAATCACACATGCACAAGAACACACACACACACAGATATGCTGTAGCGAGGCTCAGCAGACTTTTTGCTCTTCTCACAATTATGCCTGTGATGTTTCTCACCTAAGTGGACATTTAATTTGCACTGTGATCATATAAACCAATTTCTTTCAGGGATTTGACAAAGAGGTGAGTCGAGGTTGTGTTCTTGTTTCCGGATGAAGCCATCTGATTACACAGAGCGGTGTATTGTTATACAATATATAGAAAGAGAGGGCTTACACTTTCCTTAATGTATTTTCAAGGCACTTAAGAATAAAGCTATAAAGCTGAGCTCTGAATTTTATTCTTGCCCGTGATATTTCCTCTTTACTGCTGAGACTCTCCTCCATCATTGCAAATGCTGGCTCATTGCTTTGAGGGATTTTTCCAAAGCAGAACAAATAAAATGAGGCTCTTCTATTTTCCGCCTTGCCGATCAGGGCTGATCCAGGGCTTTTTCTTTGACCGTACAGAGTGTCACAATAATGATTTGCCCAGAACACAAACAGAAAGACTAATGTCAGGCCATGAAATGAAATGACTTTTATTTGGCCAAGTGCAAGTACCATAGCTGTGACGCCCACCTATGCAGCCACAGTCTCTCACCTCTTGTACAAGGTCCTTTTCACTCACACAGGATATCTAATGCGGTCCATTAATAATGAAGGAAAGGGCATCTACAGAACACTCTACACCATTTTGGGAAGTTAAGAGGTTCAGTCTTGTAAAATTTAGTCCAGCTAGGCCACTCAACCCCCACCAAGGTTCAAATCCATCCATTTTCTGAGCCAACCTTCTCTGTTTAGTGTGGATGAGGCAGAGCTTGTAACACCCACATTGGGCACAAGACAGGACTGTTCCCAGATAGTGTTCCAAGGCATCAAAATCCCCTCGCACACACACACGCACACACACACACACACACTCAATGAATTCACAGTTGTCTGGTAACCAATCTATGCCAACAGTGAGCACTGTATTTCCTTTTGGCTAGTCTTCCACACCACTGGGCCTGAGCTGAAGGTGCATGAAATATGGATGATCACCTCTCAGGTAACATTAAGTAAGTAGGGTTCCAAAAAAACCAACAAGCTCCTTTTTCCATCTTGATATCTAGAATAATCCTGAATTGCAGTAAACTTCTTCATTTAGTTAGGCTCTTAAATGCCTTTTTGCAGTTCAGTGCAGGTTGGAACAGACAGTTTTGCAGTTAAATGAATGTAAGATAGCCAATGATGTTTTATGGCGCGAAAGTTCTAGTGGAGCCATAGCCGAGTTTTTCTTTCTACACAGACTTCTCTGATGTTTACATTTAATTACCCAACTAATAATATCTGTCATGTTTTTGCTTTTTTCAGACAGAAAGTGTCATTGCCAGGATTGTCTTGATTGACATCAGATCATTGAAATATCCTCATCATCAGACAAAATTGAGCAAAATAAATTAAATGTTATCTAACGTGAGATCCTCACAACCATCCATCCATCCATTATCCAACCTGCTGAATCCAAACACAGGGTCACGGGGGGTCTGCTGGAGCCGATCCCAGCCAACACAGGGCACAAGGCAGGAACCAATCCTGGGCAGGGTGCCAATCCACCGTAGTCCTCACAACCAACCACAGCTAAATAATATCTGCGTTCTTTGAACTGTTTGAATTGAAACTGCTTCACCTGTAGGTTAGAAATGAACAGAATTGAGATAAAAAGAACAAGCTATTATAACATGGTGTGGCAGATGGCCGGGGCCCTATGACGAAAGGACTGGGGGAGAGGACATATCCAGGGCAGTACCTCCCCCAGAACATGAGAGGTCAACTCCCTTGGATTACATCGGGGCCATGGTTTTGGAGCTTAGAAGCTCAACCCTGTTGTGGCCCATGGCCACCACCAGGGGAGCCTGGACAGTTCCAGAGCCCTGGACTGCAGTACTTCCACCACAACCAGAAGTGCTGCCGGAAGAGGATCGGAGAGCACCTGGAGCACTTCTGGGTGCACTATAAAAGAGTCTACCTCACTCCGTTCGAAGAGCCAGAGTCGGGAGGAGGTGGACAATGCTTGCTGGGAGAGGAGTGGTGGTGGCAGAGAAGAGAAGCAGAGAGAGAAAGAAGGGACTGAGCAGTATTGCTGGCACTGTGTTATACTTGTAGGGAAAGGGAAAGACGTTTTCCCACAAGGCAAAAAAGAAATTAAGTGTGTGGTGGTTTTGTGCTTGTGTGTCACTGTGCCTGTCTGTGTCTGGATTTGGGGAGCTGGATGTTCCCAATATACCACAATGGAAAGAACTCCATGATTAAATGCACTGAAGAGTTTGTATTGAAGATTCTTGGGCTGCCCTGTGTGGTCAGGCATCTGCTGGACATTGTGAAGCAGACAGAGAATTTAAAACATTTACTTGCACCTGTTCTTTCTGCACTTGGACTTTGCAGTTTCTTGAAACAGGAGCACCATACTACTGGTTTATTTTCTATTTAGTGGAAGGAGCACAAAATAAGATTTCCTTGACTTTTTTTTTAAATTCAGAGCCGTTAAGCGTTCCTCCTCATCCCAAATCTGATTAGTAATATCTTGGGAATAATGTATTCCTCTTACTAATCTAGTTCTTTTTAGTTATTGTGGCTACATTTAAGACTTTTCATACATCTTCTCATCTTGACTGTGTCAATTGTTTCCAAATAGTTCAAAATACAGTTGCCAGAAAGGCATTCCAGCGGTTAGTATGACTCGCTGTACAAAAAAAAAAGAAACCTGAACAGTCCAAGTGCCCTTGCTTTAAAAACATTTTAATGAAATTCAAAGCAAACAGTTCACACAAAAAACAAAGACGAAAGGTGATCATTCATACACACGCACACACACACACAGAAAGAAAACCTTCTTGTATAACAGCTGTAAGAGATTCAAATAGCCAGAAGCCCCATTGGCACAGATGTGGCATTGAATCTGTGCCTAGATAAATGCCTCCATAATCCCCCAAAGACAGAAAATAAAATCTTCAAAGACCCCACTGAAGAACTGTAAGACAACTGTATTATTCCAATGGCTTCTCTTTGGCTGAATGTATATTTCATATATTTCAATGTATATTAGGAGTGAAAGCTGCATTTCACAGGCAGTTAAATATATCCTTTCTTTTGTACTACATTCCACTTGTCTTAATATCTCCACCATGGTTATTGAGAAGGGTCATGTACAGATTTAAAGTATGCGCTGCAGGTCAAAAAGAACGCAGCTCCGGAGAGCATGTGCCCATGCCAGGTACAGTACTGCACTGGTTCAAGAGTCTAAAACTCCATAAATATAGCACTACTTTTACAGTTAAGGAACATTTGACTTACCTACATGTTTGTTTTAAAACTAAGATTAGCTGCCGTGTACTGTCGGGTTCGGAGTAGACTGGGAGGCGCGTGTTTCCTTTAGAAGGGCCCTCAGGTGGACACGCGTGCCTGCTGCCTGTCGTGCTACGTGTGCTTTTGGTCAGACCGAGGTGTTTAGGAGTTAGTTACAGTACTACATATTAACTATCTGCCGTATGCCGGACGCGACAGACGTAACACACGGTGCTGCAGGGAACAGGCGTATGTGCGGTGCAATCTTCAGAGATATCATTTTGCCGGGGCACATGACCAAGGAAGTTAGGGTGTTAGATTCTGGTCATTTGATGCTTGATCCGCGATAAAAGCCGGTCTTTTCGCCATTCAAGGGGTGCTGTTCAGAATAGGAGGTCAGTACGGAAAAATTTACTTGGCTGCCGGATGATTTACAGGCAGGGCACAGACCATTATTCCGCTTAGACAGGGCAAGCTACAGAAGCGTAACTAGACAGAATGGGGCCCGAGTGAAAGTTTTTAATGGGGCACCTAGAATTAGGCACATCAATATACATATATGAATATCAAACATTTTGTGCGTTTTTATTTAAACAGGAAAAATATAGCTATGTAATGTAACTAACACACAATTTGATTTGTGAACTACAAGCAATGTCATTTGTATTAAGATTGCCTTATCCACTTCGCAATGCAGTGTTTGCATTATTTATGAAACGGCCCACGTAATTGTTATAAATATACGGGTATTACAATGTTTTGTAGTATTTATTGTAAAATTATATTGCAAATACTGATATATATATATAGATATATATATATATATATTCATCACATGTTGTAGTTATAGGAAATGCACCTCTAGTGTGCAGTACCAGTATGACCAGTATGGGTAAATCACGGGAATCACTGTTGTCAAATGTTTTGTAAACTTGAAAATGATGTGACATTGATTAAAAACACATAATACTGTAGTAGCAGTGGTAACAATGTAACTTTAGAAAGACGTATTGTTATAATTATGTAATTTGTATACAATACCAAAAAAAGAGAAAAAATCCATGAGTAACTGAACTGCGTACTAAAGGTGGATTTCACTATAGAAAAAATAAGAAAAACAAGTAATTTTAATATATATTCCTCCTTTGGGTTTTTATTTGGCAATTCTTGTATTTTTTTTTTTTTCAATTTTACTTTCCATCATTTAGTTTGATCACAAGTGTACACACATAACAAGTGATTCAAAAAATACCTCAAGCATGGCCATGGAAGAGAAAGATAGAAAATATTGCATGTCTGGAATTAATTCGGACCACAATCAAATCTGTCTTAACTCACTGTCACCTAATGACATTTCAATCGTATGATCCAAAAAATTTCAGATTTGGGGAAGCTGTGGAATAAAATGTCATTTCTTATCTAGTACTGCATGTTTTTCTATTACATTGACTTTTATTTTGCTGTCAT
Source organism: Polypterus senegalus (assembly GCF_016835505.1). NCBI lineage: Eukaryota > Metazoa > Chordata > Cladistia > Polypteriformes > Polypteridae > Polypterus > Polypterus senegalus. The sequence continues at coordinate 112,642,637 of NC_053163.1, forward strand.
ATGAACACGTGATTAATGCTTACAATACATCTGTCATTTATAATTTTGAGGTTAGAAGTTTTGATGACATATAAACATGATGACATTTTTGATCTAAGCTAAGACATGAGTTTTTTTTTTTTCACAGCCAACCTAAATCTGAAATTTTTTGGATCATACGATAATTTCAAATAAACAAACGCTGCATTTTATGGCCTTGGTTGAGGTATTTTTTATGAATTAGTTCCTACTTTTCAGGTGCTTATATTTATACATTTGCGGAATGCCATACTCATAACATAAGTTTTGTGCATATTTGTATCTATGGTTTCAAAATGTTATACTTACTATACGACTAGAAGAGTATTTAATTCAAATCAACTTCACACTGTAACAGATTACCTGACCTCTTTAGTTTTGAAATATCACTGCCATCACGCACATTTGCACAATTGTTGACTGAAATGACTGACTGCAAAACTACAAAAGGATGCATTCGGAAACATTACTAGCAAATTTGTGCCAACTGCATTCGGTTTAACACTAATCATGTTATATTTTAAAGCATGCAGAACGAGTCTAAATCAACGTGGGTTACTCGAGTAATATTAGGACTTCATTTTTTTCTTCGCATTTATTATTGTTATATATGAAGGTTTTTTTTTTTAATTTCCATGTGACACCAGGGTCCCCAAACTCTGGGGCCTACACACATGGTAGGTACGCCAATAGCAAGCCAGCTTAATAGATAGATAGATAGATAGATAGATAGATAGATAGATAGATAGATAGATAGATAGATAGATAGATAGATAGATAGATAGATAGATAGATAGATAGATAGATAGAGCGAGCAAGCTCGGCATTCCTTTTACTCAAAGTCTGATTCTTTGGAGTGCTTTAAAAAGGGATTGATTTTTAAGAGATATTTCAAGGTGCATGTCATGTTGTGAGTTCATTTTTTTAAACTGAATATTGTTTTGTTCATCTTAATTAATCATTGCAGTGTTTGTGTGCATTTTTTGATATTGTTTCTTTTTTTTAATAAATGCCCCATTTTCCTTGTTATATCAGCAGTGTCTACCTCTCTTATTGTCCCACTGATTCTCTGTTCCTGAATTCAGAGCCTAAGGTAGGGACACTGGGGTATGACAAAGTGGTGGTAAAGATCTGATTCATTGGCTCATAGATGAATGAGCCAGTGAGACTGTGATCGATGAATTAGTAAAGACTTACAGTACATCCCTGGTGTTTCAAACAGCCCTGGACTCTCAACAGTCAGTAGCAAAGAATCTTGTGAAGCTTGGGCTTGCTTTTCTATTGGCAGCCACTGAGCATAAAAATCAAATGTGAGTTCACAAAATATTTTGTTGCATAAATCTGACACCACCACTCTCCATGGAGTGATTTCACTATGAAATAATGAGTTTTCATTATTCAGGATAAGAACTGGAAAATAAGCTTCCCAGAATGACACCTAAAAGTTTATAACCGCTTTAAACATCAGAGGTTTGGCTTGTGTAGTTCTTGGTGGAGTGCCCTGAATTTGAATGAGCCACTGAGGAGAAGGCAGTTTGGCTAAATGGCCTGAGGAAGCATGCTGAACTGCTTGTCAGCTTGATCTTCCATGGCTCTTGAGGGCCATTTCTAATATTAAGCAGTTTACAAACACCTCGCTGCCAATCTAAATATAAAATAAATACGTGCCATTGATTATCACGAAGAACGTTAAGATCTCGGCTTTAAATTTAGTCCATTCAACAGTCCAACATGACTTGGTCACATTTGGGGTTGCACTTTATGTTTAATAGGTTCTCTGTTTAGCCATTATAATTGGGTGAGGGAGTCACTGAAACCAAAATAATTATTGGGATGCCAACCTAGTTGTTTAGTTTAATCAAGTAAGTCACTAAAGAAAAGCAGGTTCTCATAGGAAAAGAAAAGGCTTGAGCAGAAAAAATAAGCAAGCATAGCCTTTCTATTAGTCAGCTCTTTTGATGTTGTCAACTTGCATAGTTGCTCCATCCTGCGATGTTCTCAGTCCATGAGTAGACACCTCCTTCCTCAGCTGGGCTTTATAGGTTTTATAATAGCCATAGATTCAGGTAGTGTTTGTTGCAAATCAAAACATTTTGTGTATTACAGTTTTCAAACACCAGCCTGGAAGGGTTTTGGATATTACTGTGGCCTCAGACCTCCAGAGTCCTAGGTTCATCTCCTCACAACCTCACAAGTGTTATCTGTGTAGTTTTGTATGATCTCTCCATGTCTCTGCTTGCTCTGTCTTCCATTCTCATCCCAAAGATGTGCAGGTTAAATTGATCCGTGACTGTAAAAAGACTCTTTGAAGGCCAGAGTCCCCTACAGTTGACTGGTGCCCAGTCCATTTATTAGTTTCTGTACCATATTGCACTAAGCAAGTTCAGACCCAAATGAATGAATGAATACATTTGATATTCATAGCTTAATGCTTTAAGTGAAGGCCTTGAATGCTTTCAATCAAACTACTCTGCAAATTTCTAGTTAAGTGGTATTTTCACAATGTGGTTTTGTTTTCTCTTTACAGTAGTATTCTGTAGAATATGTGTGTGATGTCAGTTTCACCTTCCAGCCAGAACTCCAGGACTATGAAGATATCTGTACAAGTTATGAATGAACTGGTGATAGGTAGGGACACTAGGGTATGACATTAAATCATTTTTGCTTTCTCTGTTGTGGTTTGGGCATGATGGTAGACTATTTTTCAACAGAAAAACTCAAATAATCCAATTTATCAATATAAGGATAATTGATGGTGTGAAATGATCAGACTTGACACACTTAAAAATAGGTTTGGGGCAGCCATACGTATAATTTCCCTGTGGCAAAGCAAAGTAAAATGGGTGATGCCAGTCTGTCCTAATAATGGTTGTGGCCATTCAAGGAATAAGGGGCCCCACCTGGATTGTCTTGAGGTGACTTTAGGTAACACCAAAAAAAAAACAGAAAAGTTTTGCCGTTTGGCTACATTTTACAGACAATGGCTTTTTTTGACATCAAGGCTGTTCTCAAATATATTTCCAGACTTTGCCATAAGTGTACTCCATGGAGTGATCTCACTTAGAAGTAATGAGTGTTCAGCTTTCAGGACAAGCACTGCCACATAAGCTTCCCAGAGAGGCCCTAAAATTCTGTAATAACTTGAACATCAGAAGGCCCTGCTACTGCTGAGGCGTGTGCCCTGCTACCGTGTGCCATTCATTTGAATGTGTCACTGAGAAGCAGGCAGGCGGCTGAGAGGCTCAGTGGCCCAAAGAAGCACACTGAATTGCTTGCCTTCCTGCTCCCCTGGAGCTCTTCAGGGAAGCCTTTAGCATTAAGGAGCTTATAAAGGTTGTACTGCCATACCAGATACAAAATAACATTTGAGTACTGCATGTTCTCTTGATGTAGGTCAAGTTCCTGCATTTTGATGTGTCTGACAGTACAAGAGGGCTCAATGGCACTGGAGATTGAATGCTATATGTAATGGATTCCATGTCATTAATTAATAAGCTAACTGATTATTCAATTCAAGTCATTCTGTTATAGGCCCTGTAATGGCCAGTCCTAGGCTTGTCCGTGCCTCCATCTATTGGTGCCGGATTAGGCTTTAACTCCCCATGGCCCTAAATTGGATTAAGTGGGTTTGAGAAAGTTATTTTTATGTAGTACTACTCTCATGAGTGTATGAACTAATTAATACATTTAAGGTATTAACAATAAAATATTAAACACAGTGTAACATTTACAGTATATACTGTACAAACACTATATGGGCAAAGGTTTTTGGACACCCCTCCAAATAATTGAGATTATTGAGATCTTTCAGCCGCACAGATTGTTAACTGGCATATAAAATTAGCACATAGCCATACAATCTCCATTGATAAACACTGGCAGTAGAATGGGTCACACTGAAGAGCTCAGTGATTTTAAATAGGACATTGTCATTTGGTGTCACCTTTGCCACAAATCAGTTTATGAAATCACTGCTCTATTAGATCTGCCCTGGTCAACTATAAGGGCTGTTATTGTGAAGTGGAAGCATCTGGGAGCAACAACAGCTCAGCTATAAAGTGGTAGACCAAGCAAGCCTACAGATGGGGGGCGATCACATATCTGTTGCTTCACTTATAACGGGGTTCCTAACTGTCTCTGAAGTCAACATCAGCACAAGAACTGTGCAGTGAGGGCTTCATGAAATGGGTTTCATTGGCTTAGCCAGTTGTACACAAGCCTAAGCTCACTATATGAAATGGCAAGTGTCAGCTGGAGTGGTGTAGAGCACAGCACCATTGGTCTCTGTAGCAGCGAAGACGTGTTCTCTGGGAGGCTGAATCACCTTCACTGTCTGGCAGCCTGATGGACGAATATGGATTTGCCACATGCCAGGAGAACACTACGTTCAGGAGTGCATAGTGCCTACTGTTAGGTTTGGTGTAGCAGGAATAATGGCATAGGTCTGTTCTTTTAGAGTTTGGGCTTAGCCCCTTAGTTTAGTGAAATGTACTGTTAAAGCTGCAGCTCAAAAAGACATTTTAGATAATTGTGCACTACCAAGTTTGTGGCAACAGTTTGGGGAGAGCCCTTTTAAATTGCAGCATGACCTTGTGCAGAAAGCCATTTCCATAAAGACATGGTTTGATGACTCTGATGTTGAGGAACTTGAATGGACTGTACAGAACTCTGATTGCAAGCCATCTGAACACCTTAGGGATGAACTGCAGTTTTGTATGAAGGAATGGTTCTAATTAGAACCATTGTTCAGATACCCTGTGACAATCAAACATTCCTCTGCTACATAAATGGGCTCAGCATGCCTCATGAAAACACACTTTTCACTATTATAATGTTACCACCAGTCTTCATTTTTGTTATTCGGCAAAATTGATTCAAGAACTCATTGAATGTTCCATCAATTGACGTGAATCAATAGAAACCAGACTTCTTCAGACCAGGCTAGGTTTTCCAGTCTTGTAATGAAGAGGGTTTGTGTTCCTTAACACACATATGACCTGACACTCTCCATCAGTCTCTTCATTAATGGACTTTTTCTGAGCACAGGACCAGTAGTGTCTGGGTGAGCTAAATGGCTGATTCTTGCACTTTCCCAATTAAAAAAACAAAAAACAAAAACAGCATGGCTGCAATTCCTAATACACTTATGTCATCCATTCCAGATTCTTTCAAAGTCCCATCCACTTTTGGTCTTTGTTTTCTGGTACTATCATTTAAATAAGGTCCTAATTAAAGAACATATTGCCTGAGAAAAACTTTGAGGACCTAAAAAACTGGCACTTCAGTGGAAACATACAGTTGTGGCCAAACATATTAAGAACGACACAAGTGTTGGTTTTCACAAAGTTTGCTGCTTCAGTGTTTTTAGATCATTTTGTCAAATGTTTCTATGGTATACTGAAGTGTAATTACAAGCAGTTCGTAAGTGTCAAAGGCTTTTACTGACAATTACATTAAGTTTAAAAATTTGCAGTGTTTGCCCTTCTTTTTCAAGACCAGGTATGCTGTCAAATAACTTCTGGGTCAAATTCTGACTGATGGCAACCCATTCTTGCATAATCATTGCTTGGAATTTATCAGAATTTGTGGGGTTTTGTTTGTCCACCAGCCTCTTGAGGACTGACCACAAGCTCTCATTGGAATTAAGGTCTGGGCAGTTCCCTGGCCATGGACCCAAAATTTCGATGTTTTTTTCCCCCGAGCCACTTAATTATCACTTTTGCATTATGGCACAGTGCTCCATCATGCTGGAAAAGGCATTGTTCCTCACCAAACTGTTTTTGGATGGTTGGGAGAAGTTGCCCTTGGAGTGACCTCTACGTAGTCTGCTGTGACTTGCTGTGACAAATTCCTTATGTAAACCCAGGCCAGGTGAACATTCGCTGTGTTCATGGAGAAAACACTGAGTCCAAAGGCTTCAAGAAAACCAACTTTATTTCAATCAAAAAAGTAATAGTCAGGGTATTTTTTCAAACGAGAGCTACCACTTCAATACACACAGATACAGCAAACAAATAGTGATAGGGTCAGGTCATTAGCCAGGTTAGAATGTTCCCTACTTCAACCATTGGGTAACTGATGTGTTATGTGGTGAGACTGTGAACTTGGCATTGCCACAGTGGTGCTGTGAAAGTGCCGTTGACTCAGCAACAGCCAAGCAATCCTCAACAGACATTTCGACTGTGTTTCAGCATGCAGCAAGGCTGAAAAGGGTCTGAAAGGGTCTCAAAACCTCACTATATATATACTGTACTGTATATTGTGGCGGATGACCAGGACCCATGCCCGGCCGGGACGCCTAGAGGGACCAGGAGAGGGATTATACCTGGATGTATATACCAGCCGCCCTGGTCTGTATGGGAACTGAGCATGGAAGCTCAACCCTTTTGGGGCCCGTGGCCACCATGGGGTTGGGGGGTGGGGGGGTTTTGCCTGGAGAATTGTGGAGCCCTAGATGTCAGCACTTCCGACACACCTGGAAGTGCTGGAGGAAGGACATCAGAGAGCACCTGAAGCATTTCCGGGTGATTATTAAAGAGGCCACCACCCTCAAGTAGAAGTGAAAAGGCAGCAGGAGAAGTCCGGAAGGGAGAGAAAACGACAAGAAAAAGGTGTTTGGTGCATGGGCACTGTGTTGTGTGCTAGACATTTATAATAAAACGTGTGTGTTTTCAGGACATTCTGTGTCTGCCTGTTAGTGTCTGGCTGAACTTTCACTATATATATATATATATATATATATATATATATATACACATTGTAATGGATGGCTGGGGATCGTGCCTTGTCGGAAAGCCTGGAAGAGCAGGGGACCGAGAAAAGGGCAAGCCATTCCCTGGGACATGAAAGGACAGACACCCTGGGTTGCATCGGGACCACGGGCATGGGATTTTGGAACTCAAGCCTGTTGGGGTCCATGGCCAATACCAGGGGGCATCTGGACAATTCCAGAGCCCTGGTCTGCAGCATTTCTGCCACATCTGGGAGTGCTGCCAGAAGAGATGCAGGATTCCAATGCAGCACTTCCGCCACACCCGGAAGTGCTGCTGGAAACTTGATTGAGGAAGCACCTGGAGCACTTCTGGGTACAGTTTAAAGGAGGCTGACTCACTCCACTCAGGGAGCCGGAGTTGGGTGGAAGAGGACGGAGGTTACAGGAGAGGAGTGGAGGCGGTGAAGAAAAGACAGAATTAAGGATGAGTTATTGTGAGTCTTTGGGTACTGTGTTTGGGCTGTGTGTGCAAAGGAAAATAAAAGTGCATGTGTTTTAGACATCTGGCTGTCTCAGTGTCTGTCTGTGTCCGGGGATTCTTTTACAATATATACATATATATATATATATATAGTGATAAACCAGCCTGGCCACAGACAGACAGAATGTCCCAAATACACATGCTTTTATTTATCTCAATGCGACAAACAGCACCACAATGCCTAATCCAGCCAACTCAGTCTCTTTCTCTCTCTTTTTTTTATCCTTTCTCTCTAACTCTGCAGCCACCTTCTCCTCCTCCTCAGACTCCTGTCTTTTCCCTCCCAATTCTAGCCTCAAGTGGAGTGCGGTGGCCTCCTTTATACAGCACCTGGAAGTGCTTCAGGAGTTTCTTGATTTACATCCGGCAGCACTTCCGGGTGTGGTGGAAGTGCTGTACATGGATTCAGCTCCTCTTCTGGCAGCACTTCCTGTTGTGGTGGAAGTGCTGTCGACCACCGTTCTGGAGCTGCCCAGGTGCCCCTGGCAGTGGCCACATCCTCCCACAGGGTTGAACGTCTTGGCTCCGTGGCCCCCATGCAACCCAGGAAGGCCGCCCTTCTTCCAGTCCTCCCTGTCTCCTGGCGTCCCGGTGGGACAATGTCCCCAGACATCTATCACAATATATATATATGTATATATATATATATTGTGAGCTTGGGTCCGAACACCATCAGGCTAATACTAACACTTTGTCCAAACACACATTTATTCTACAATAAACAAGTCCCACACAGAACACAGTACCCCCAGCACCAATCACCCTTTCTACGGATCTCTCAAATGTCTGTGGGCCTCCTTTCCTCTCCTCACGGGAGCTTCGTCCTGCTCCCGTTCCCGACTATAGCTCCTTGATTGAAGTGAGGTGGCCCCTTTTATTCCCACCTGGATGTGCTCAAGGTGCCTGATGACAGTCTTCCGGCAGCACTCCCTGTTGTGGCAGAATTGCTGCCCTTGCACCCGGAAGCACTCCGGGTGTTGCTGGAAAGATCTTCCCGCACCTTCCCATGTGTGGCGGAAGTGCCGGTTGTGCACCCGGAAGCACTCCGGATGTCCCTGGTCCTTTTCCCCCCTGCACTTTCGGGTGTGGCGGAAGTGGTTAGAGCCAGGGCACCCCCTGGCGGTGACCACGGGCCCCTATAGGGTTGAACTTCTAAGCCACCAGGACGGTCACCCCTTGTGGTCTGGAGGAGGTATAAGCCCTCCTCCAGTCATTCTGGGCTGGGTACCACCCCCAGCCACTCGTCACAATATCACAATATATATATATAGTGTTAGAAAGCTAACTGAGAAGTAGCAGCAGGGTCAAAAGAGGATGTTGGCTTGGGTGATTTTTTGATGTGGCAGTTGGGCTGATGCATTGGTGTTGTTCTGCAACATCAAGATAAAATTATTTCTCTTTCTCTGACATGTGTCTGTCACTGACATCACTCTCTGGTCTCCCTGGCAAGTCATTACTGATGTAAAAAATTCACAGACCTTTGTGACATTACACAGATATGACTGTCTAGATATCCTGGTGATGAATCGCTCTTCCTAAAACCTTGTGATTGTAATTTCTTCCTGTCTCTATCTTTTGTACTACTAATTTGAAAATTATTTGATCATTTTATTCTAAAAGTATTAATTATTTACATAACAATAAAGAAAGAATGCACAGATGTAATTAGATTAACAACATTTATCTGGATCATAAATTGTGGGTCACATGAAAGAAAGAATGCAGATGTAGTTGGGTGAATTGCCTTGGTGAGTCCTTTGCAGTTCATTTGAACAAAAAGTAGCAAATGAGGCAAATTACTGCTTATTTTTAATATTGTTTTTAATATAGTGTCTGTATTTTCAAAATTGTGATTTTTATTTCTCTACGACAACTCATTAATCCCATCCACCTAATTTCTCCAAAACAACAACAAGCTGAATTTTAAAGGTCCTGTAAGTCCTATAATCTACCAAACTACATGGTAATTCATTCCAGGTGCCTGTGGTACTCAATGTCAAGAAAACCCTTCTAAGGATTGAATGAAATTTACCGTTAATCAGTGTCTTCATGTTCTTGTTTAAGAACTCATTTTAAAGTAACAGACACGATTCACTGCTCTAATTTCCTTCATAATTTTCAACACTTCAATCATGATCTCCAGTTACTGAAACATCAATCTTTCCACATCATTCATGCCTCTCAAACCAGAAATCACCTAGCTGATCTCCTTGGGACATTTTCTAGTGCTGCAATGTCTTTTATGTACCCTGAAGAAGTAAAACTATACACAGTACTCCTGATGAGTGTGAAAGCTTTATTCCACACTCCACTGACTTGTATTCTACACATGGTGCTATATAATCTACCATCCTATTAGCCATTTTGATGGTTTCTGTTCACTGCCTTCATGTAGATAGTGATGAGTCCACTCTGACTCCTATTTAGACCTCCTACTGTGTATTCAAACCTAAAATTTCTGCCTCCTACATGTAATACTTTATATTTGCTTTCATTAAATTTCATCTGCCACAAATTTACCCAAGGCTGTATTCTGTCCAAAGCCCTCTGAAATGACTCAGTTGATTCAAGATTCTACCCAGTCAGGCATCATCTGCAAACTTAACCAACGTGTCATTTATATTCCTAGCCTGATCATTTATGTATATTAAAATCAGCAGTGTCCAAAGATGGGCTGGCACCTTGTCCAGGGTTTATTCCCACCTTGCACCCTGTGCTAAATGAGAGAGGCTCCCGTGACCCTGGTCTGAATTAAGAGGTTTAGAAAAATGAAATGAAAAACAGCAGTGTCTCCAGCACTGACCCCCGAGGAACACCACTTTTAGTATCATCTTATTGTGATATACAGTAACTCCCCTCATAATAACCCTTTGCTTCTGGTATTCAAGCCAGTTTTGCACCCGTATACACATTATTACCTTCATTCTCACTTCTTTTTGTTTGATGCCTAGCCTCTCATATGACCATCAAAAGCTTCCTGAAAATCAAATTAAATAACATCACATGCCTCTCTCTGATATCTTTTTGCTGATCCCTCATAGAATTCCAGGATAGTAGTAAAATAAAGCCATGATATTTGACAGTGTTCAGAAGGGTACCTCTGCAGGCCCCTTTAACTTCTCTGTTGAGTAGGGTCTCCCCCACCTCCCAATTAACCCATTTTCTTCCACATGTGTTATTATAAACAGCACATTTTGAGTGAATTTGATCAGACTATACGATAGATTGGCATCTCAACCAGGATTCAGTTCTTCTGTACAGAATGTGCTGCTGAGGTAGGCTCCTGATCTGTCTCACTGATATAATAGGAACACCACTTTCAAATAATGGATGGATGGATGGCCGGGAATGTGTATCTTTATCTGTGCTCTTACAGATGGACAGAGCCCTGCAGCAATACAGTATGCCAGCCTCATTTCACCAACTCACAGCTCGCATAACAGCAATGCCTGAGTGAATATTTTCATGATAATGAAAAATTAGCTGATGTTATCTACATGTATAAATGTGTCCCCATCCCCAGCTCACCATGCTGTAATGTAATGATATGCCATCTTCGCTTCTGTTGCCAGTAAAGCTAATAATAAGCTGCCACTTGGACGTGAACAATTATTAAGCTGCGCTATGCTTGTTCGTTCGTGTGCCCAGAGTTGCTTGTCACTGTGACCTGCTTGTCTGAATATTCAAGGCTGACTTCACTGGGATATGTATCCAATGCTACATTGAAGCCATTAACAGACTCCTGTTTAGCCTCACTGAGCCTCCATTCATTTAAAAAAATAACTGATTGATTTTTTTAAGCGCTGTACGTAATCTGGAGAAAGAGCAGAGTGCTGTCTTGGCCAAAAGACAGGAAGGAAGGAAAAATCTCAGAGCACATTGTTTGGAGTTAGGAAAGCAAAGAGGGCCTCCAAGTCAAGTACAGGAGGTGGAAGCTTTTGGTGCATATGGAGACACAACTGCTAACGCTGGGCTGTCTGCCTAATAATAATAATAATAATAATAATAAAATAAAAAAAAGGATGTGAGGTATTTTATTTATCTCTTTGCTTTTGGATACAAAATAACCAAGCTGCTATAATTACCACATTCAATCAATTTTTCTAATCTCCTCTCCCATTCTGCCTTAAAAGTCGGACCTAATAAAAGGAAGAAAATTCAATCTTTTTGTGTTTTTCTGCCTCTCTTTTATTCTGTGACCTGCAGCCATTTTAAATGACTCCGATTTAGCAAAGTGTTTTGTGCTTAGCCAAAGAAACAAAAAAAAAAAAAAAGAAAAAAATGAAATTCAGTTGCTGGCTACCCATAAAGCATTGAGCTGAGGCATCACACAGGTCTGTCATGTTTAGTACAGTAGACGATGGCAAGCAGTTTAGCCCGCTGTGTAAAACACGTGAAAAGACTTTCATGATTGCTGGCAGCTCCCAATTGGCCTCTGGACCACAACAGCTGAACATCCTTGTGTCCAGCGATTAAAGAGCACTCAGTCAAATGTTGGTTACTGACTTTTATCTTCAGTCATGTCACCTTGCCTACTAGGTGACCACTGATTTATGTCATGTTATTTTCCAGGTGTGCTACTGAGAGCCAGTGACCTTCCTGATCCAAATTGTCTGCTTCGCAGGTCACCCCACAGATGCTTCAGGTATCTGTGACTCAAAAGGTCAAAGATCTCTAGTGTGCATTCAAGCTCTTTGTCTCCTTACAGGTGGGTATGTCAATTTTTTTATCTAAGATGGAAATTTATTTGAAGTAGATGTTACAGACGTTCACCTTAAAGGCTCTGTAAAGATAAACACTTCCACACCAGTACAAGAGGGGGCGCTGTCATTAACTGCCTATTCTTTTTCATCTGCAGCTCTGTGGACAAGGACCAGAGGACACCCTCCTAGGACAAAAACTGCATATTTGGTTAAACCTTTTAGGGAACCACTTGCAAAAGAGATAGTTTTAAAATCTGCTAGTCTTGACCACTCTTGTAGCCACTAGGTGGCATCACATATCCACCAAACCCAGACATAACTACATTGTGCACAATCCCAGGTTCAAATAAGCCTTCTGTTCTTTGTTTTCTTTCTTCTCAACAGTCGTGTTTACTACATTATAACAAGATATCATTCTTTGCCTTGACTCCACTTCTCACTCCATTCTTGACTCTGACTCAACTGGATGAGGAAGTCAAGCTTCTTTTAAAGTGGAACCCAGAAGTACTTCCAGTACATCACTGGTATACCTTGGAAGCACTGCTGTGTTTTATATCCTCCAGACCTGAAGGGGTGGGGCTTGCAGACACAATGGGGTGTGGTCTGTTCGTTTTCTGGAGTGTCTTCTACAGGGGTAGTCTAATGGGCGGTGCCCCGAGTTATGATGTGTTATGTAATAATGAAGAGATAGAAATAAAATAAATGGAGTGAATACCTTGATAGATATGTAAAGGATCCAATCACGTTCGGTGTTGGAAATGGTCACCTTTTTCTTGCACCACAGATTAACACAAGGCTCCATATTGACAAAGGTATCCACAAGCATTGTAGGGGTGATTGCAGCAATTTCATACAGTGCGAGGCAGGAACAATCCGTGAACGGAGCGCCAGATCCTTGCTAGCGCAGCGACACCGTGTCCTCACATGCTTAATTATTAAACATATAGATTATTTAAATTAAGTTTTATCTGTATAATATAATACACATATTTGGTTGCATTTCATCTCAAAAATGATATTGTCATCATATGCAAATATGCGCTTTATAAAGTGGCTCAAGTTGTGCAATATTATAACTGTAGTGCAAGTTTACAGTGAGGTGATTGTATTTATAAGTACAAAGCGTTCTACAAGGAGCACTTGATGGACTGATTGAGTGCATTTATAGTTCTTGGGATGAAACTGTTTCTGAACTGTGAGGTACGTACAGGAAAAGTTTTAAAGCGTTTGCCATATGACAACAGTTCAATAGACAGCATGGCTGAGGCAATGTGTGCTTGATGCTGTATCTCGAAAATTTTCTTTCCGATCAGCTGCTCCGAGTGGTGCAGTGCGAGTAATATGGAAAAAGATTATCCGCTGTGGCAACCCCTAACAGGAGCAGCTGAAAGAAGAAGAAGAAGTTGCAGTGAGAGTAACAACGCTAAAGCAGCTATGGTATTTAAAATAGTTTGACCATTCTGTGGACCATTATATTGTTACAGGTTAATTACAATTAGATGCATCAAACTAATAAACAATATGCAGTTAATTTCAGTGTATTTATAAAGCTGCGTCAGGGATGTTGATCTAAAAAAGAAAGTATAACCACACTGGAACAGTAGCACTGCTTTGACGCTGGGTACCGCCAGTCTGCAAAACCGAGCGCAGAACATGCGTACGCCAGGGTATGAGCTACCATGGAAATGTGCGTGGCTTTACTGCAAGTTTAGGTTTTATATATCACGATTTGAACGTGGAAACAGGTTTACACAACATTTTTTGTGCGTACGCACCATTTATACATGAGGCCCCAGGTATTCCTCTCCACTCACCTGCAAAGGTGTCCTGAGCCTTTAAATGGTCTCTCAGGCTGGTCCAGTAGGCCACACAATCACAGGGAAGACTGCTGACTTGATAGTTGTCCAGAAGACAGTCATTGACAGGGGAAGCCAGAAAAGGTAATTTCTAAAGAAGCTGGCTGCTCACAGAGTGCTGTAACCAAGCATATTAATGGAAAGCTGAGTGGAAGGAAAACATGTGACAGCAGAAAAAGGTGCACAAGCAACAGGAATAGCCACAGCTTTGAGAGGATTGTGAAGCACAGCCCATTCAAGAATTTGGGGGAATGCGGCTGGAGTCAGTGCTTCAAGAGCCACCACACACAGATGTATACAGGGACATGGGCTACAACTGTTGCATTCCTTGTGTCAAGCCACTCCTGAACCAAAGACAACATCAGAAACATCTTATCTGGGCTAAGGAGAAAACAGACTAGACTGTTGTTCAGTGGTCCAAAGTCCTCTTTTCAGATGAAAGTACATTTTGTATCTCATTTGGAAATCAAGGTTCCAGAGTCTGGATGATGAGTGGAGAGGCAGAGAATCAAAGTTGCTTGAGCTCCAGTGTGAAGTTTCCACAGTCAGTGATGATTTGGGGAGCCATGTCATCTGCTGGTGTTGGTCCACTGTGTTTTATCAAGTCCAAAGTCAGTGCAACCATCTACCAGGAAATTTTAGAGCACTTCATGCTTCCCTCCTCTGACAAGCTTTATGGAGATGCTGATTTCATCTGCCCACACTCCCAAAAGAACTAATACCTGATTTAATGACCATGGTATCACTGTGTTTGATTGGCCAGCAAACTCACCTGACCTAAACCCCATGTCAAGAGGAAGATGAAAGACGCCAGAGCCAACAATGCAGATGAGCTGAAGGTCACTATCGAAGCATCCTGGGCTTCCATAACACCCTCAGCAGTGCCATGGCATGCCTCATTGATGCAGTATTTCATTCAAAACCAAGTATTGAATGCATGCATGGACATACCTTTCAGTAGGCCAACATTTCTGCATTAAAAATATTTATTTTTATTGGTCATATTTAATATTCTAATTTTCCGAGATACTGAATTTTGAGCTTTCATTACCTGTAGGCTATAATCAGCAAAATGAAAAGAAATAAACTATTGAAATATATCACTCTATGTGTAATGAATCTATAGCATATATGAGTTTCACTTTTTGAATTGCATTACTGAAATAAATAAACTTTTCAATGACATTCTAATTTATTGAGATACACCTGTAGGTCCATGGCTGTCCTTCTTACCATGTAACAGACTCATAATGACAGAGTCGCCTTCAGATTTCAGGATATGCCTGTTGTTCTGTGAACTCCGGCAGTCATTTTATTCAAATTAAACAGAAGAGGAGACAGACAGCAGCATTGGGGTGATCTGGTGGATGAAGTCAGGTTATCAGAAAAATAGGCATCAACACTTAGACTTTGTGTTCTCTAAATTTAAAAACTCCAGAATCTAAAATGTGAAGCTTGGTCTATTAAAAGTAGACAAGAAATGAATAAACATCAATTCTGTGGGGATTTTTAATTGCTCTAAGTTTGGGGTGGTCAAGATTGGAAGATTGTCAGGAGGTGGGTCAAACACTGCTGTAATCACTGAAACAGGAGACAGCATACTGCTCAGCATGTATCAAGATGACAGAAAGGTAACTTTAGTAGCCACTTGAACATATCAACCAAAAGCACCAATACAACTTTTACATGTGGTCAGATATTTGAAGGGGTCTTGAGAATTTCCACGTGCTGTCTAGTTATATTTTGTAACAAAATGTGAAAAACGGTTTGCTGAACTTGAGGAGGCCAAAGTGTCTTGTGGGTTGTGTCACAAATGCCTGAAGTTTCAATATCATTGTTTTTTGTTTTTTTTTTGTTGTGGAGCACAAATTGTCTTTTAATGCTTTTAATTTATATGCATTTAAGATGAGTGTAGGAGAATGCACCATCTTTGTACCTTTCGCTATGGATTTTTGCATGCAGGTTATCAAGGCTTGGAGAGTATCCAGGCTGGACGGCCCTTGGAATCCTTCAAGTCTGTTTGAGCATGATGTCCTGTTAGACTCATACTACTCATTCTGGCACAGTACTCAGCAAAGTTTAAAGAGACAGGGATGAGAATCAGTACTTTCAAATCTGAAGTCATAGTGTGGAAGCAGATGAAGGAGTGATGATTACTGAGTTAATTTAACAAAGGAGGGTAGTGGTGACCATAACACTAGGCAGCAGATTGATTCAATGGTGACAATGCTGCATTTAAGGTACAAGGCAATAGCAGCGGACAATGAAGCTCTTCATTTATTAGTCACTGGCCTGACCTAAGAATGGCATCATGGGTACAAGCAGCTTAAATGAGCATTGTGTAGTTGATTCTGCAGAACAATATGGGGGGACCTTAGAAGAAAGCTGCTGCTGCTTTAAAGTTAGAGGTGCCACCTGAGCCTTGTGTTTAAGTCAGCTTGTATGTTAATGTATGAGAATGTTTTTGAGTTTAACAGTTCAATGTTAATGCATTATTGTTGTAAATATGTGCAGGCAGTCTGAGTCTGCATTCAAAAAGAATGCAATACAAAAACAAATGAAAATTCAATAATAAAGTCTAGTTGATTTCGCCAGCCAAGGATGAGACCTAGGAGAAGATCCAGGATGCACTGCTGAATATACTCTTCCTGGATGGCCTAGAAAGCTTAAGGATGTCTAAAAGGCGCTTGAAGCTGTTCCTGTGAGTAAGTGAAATCCAGCCCGAGCTGCCCAATCTTCTGTCACCACGGCCTTCATCTGAATGAGCAGGTAGAAAATGAGCAAAGATGAGAGGAGATGGAATCAACTTGCCAAATCCCAGAAATTCCTCATTTTATTTGATAATGAATTGTAAAATCTTGTCATTTATGGACAGCTAAATGCTGCAACAGATATTAGAATGTTTTCAATTTTAGCCGATTCTTGAGGCATATCTTTGAATTATTAAGAAATTGGCACACGTGTCCCATATGATTTGCCAGCCATGGTTTTACACCCAGGTGTCTATACTAATGATAGCTGGAAAATAAATGAACATATGGAGCTCTGTTCTCCTAATGAAGCCACATTTTCTGCACTAATTAATGCAGCATAAGTTCACTTTAAAAGGCACAATTTCTTCTTTCAGATCATTAAATATTTGCATCCAGATTCTTTTGTACTGTGAATGACAGTGGCATAAATGAAATTTTAAACAATACTTTGCATAAAATACTTTTCCAAATAACCAAGGGCACCATAGCTGAAATGACTCATTCCATTATAATGAAGCAAATCTTACTGTACAGCATGTCCACCATGGCCGAAATATTGCGGAATTGAATATTAAAATGTATTAAATAGACAGTCCATTAAGAGCTTTGCAGTTGAATTTAATTTTCCATTTGCTTTTGATAATTGTTTCTTTAGCCAAAGTGAAAAGTCAACTCTATTGTCATTTATCTCACACAAGTAAACAAATTGGTTAATCATTAATGCTTGAAATTCAATTATAACTTCAATTTAGCTGAGTTGCTCAATTGTTCAATTGAATTGAATTTCTCAATTGTTCAATTGAATTGAACAATAGATCTAAAATGCATTTCATCTAATTCAACTATTTTAAACCATTAGAAATTAATGGTGTGGAAAGGTCTGAGAACTAAACTGGTTTCTATTTTCTCACCCTCTCAAAATATGTAAAATAAGGAGACTACTATGGAAAAAGCATACATGATCAAATATTTACTTTATATTTTTGTTGGTCAGGCCAAATAAATATTATTGGTGTGAAAAAAAAGTTGGTTCCATGTAGTTTGCATTGCATGTCTTACAGCTCCTGGGTTCAAATTCTGACCAATCCTCATATTTATCAAGAGTCCCAGAGCAATAAAATGATCCTATCTGGCTTAGAATTCTCAGAGTGACACAGATTTGGTCTTACTCTTAAGATTAGATGTCTAACCATTTAATCCGTTTTCCTAATTTAGGAAACTACCTCAACTTCACCAGAATTTAGGAGAGCTCAGTAGTTGTCCTAACTCATTAGGAGCTGCCAGAATATGGCATTCAGGCAGAGATCGACATGCACATCACATGAAAGGCTGAATGTTTTGAAAATAATCAAATGCTTTGAACTTTTGGTGAAAAACAGTTTAAAGCCAGAGACTTAAGTCCTTTCAAGACAACCACAAATTCACTTACAGTTCAAACGGAAGTGTAGAAGATGTTGTGCTGGTGCTCTTACGTTTTGCCTTCTCTTTTTTTGATAAGCCTGGTACAAATATCCAAGCACTATGAATTTTTCTTCTGTTGTCAAAATCATCCAGCCTCAGATAATGATTGAGAAATTGAACACAATGAATTTTAACACATGTATTACATTTCTTTTAAATTATTTTCCGACTGTCAAAGTGCTTGCCTTGTTTTCAAAAGTCATTCTTTCAAATAGATGAAGGAGCAATCATCTTTATTGATGTCCTATATGAGTGACCGGAGAAAGTACAATGACCACTGTTTCATTATGTTTCCTTTTTAGGGTGCAATATAGCTTCTTAACTGGAATAAGTTCTTTCATAACTGCTGCGTTTTAACTTACCGAAAAATCTAGAGATATGATATTAAAAGGCGATATCCCTCCCATAGTGATACGGAGGTAAAAATCACATAAGAGAAAATAAGTTAGCTTTCTTTACTGATGATTTACGCGGCATGACAAACGGAGGAAGCCATAGCATGACAATACCAAGGTGGGAACTTGATGTATACAGTCTGCCATTTTCCGTCGCTGCGCTGGGAGAGTTTTCAGGACGAATGACGATATCACCCATTTGTCTGTTGGCTTCGAAGTATTTGGCTGCTGTCCAAGTATTTATATACTGCCTTCTCCACATGTAGGCCCTTCCTTGGTTTCCAAACAAGGAAAGGAAAGGATTCAATTTCATCTCTAAAATGCAGGAATAGTACAATGCCTATTTTCGCAGTTGTTTCCTTTACTCTCCAAATGCCAGACTAGCAGTTTCTAAATGCTGACACCCCTGTGTGCTAACTTTGGCCTGCACATGTGAGTGAATTTATAAAATAATTTCTTGTCCAGAGCACAGTGACATTAACCTTACATTCTTGTTACACATTATCAAGTATGTTGAGAACACTATAGTGATAGGACTCGTGTCTGGAGAGGGTGAACACCACTACTCCATCCAAGTGGACTGTTTATTATGTTGCTGCCATTAAGATAGGTTCTCAGACTTTTCAGAGATTCAACCTGTGATGTCACCTTCCCACTTCAGTGAGTTCACATGAATTTCTGGTTAGACTTTTCAGAGAAATGTGTTGTGGTTGTTGATTTGTTACTTCTCTGCCAAAAAAAGGAATTAAACATAAACTATATTGTTTTTGTGAAAAAAGAGTAAACTGAATGTATTAAATATGTACCACTTTGCTCCAAGTGGCATCTCTGGCTGATCAAGTTATATTTTTTGGTAACATTTTAATTTAGATGCTGCACAAATGCATCCATTACTCATTTACTATTATGTAACATGACTTTAACATATACTTCTTTGGGTCTTCCTAACAATAATAATGTAACCTACTAATAGAATGTCACTTAGGAGTGGTCTCAGGTGGCTTAACTGAGACACATTTCTCTTGATATTACATATTGTATTTATGATAAGATTCAGGAACCCTGTATATTAAGAAGTAATTGTACATTCATGCCAATATGCCACACTGCACAGAGATCAATAATCTACTGATGTTTTATAAGTGTCAGGAGGACCAAAAGAAGCCATTGTTAAGATTTTGTTACATAAGAGTAAATGAGTAACAGATGCATTTTTGCACTACCTAAACGAAAGTGTTACCATTTTTTTTATGTTATATAATTGACTCGAGGTGAAAAGTTAGCATTACGTCACAACTTGGTAGCTTTGTTTTCTGTGTATTATCCGACTTGGAGCTCCAACTTTGCAGGGCACTTGCATGGAATTTCTGACTTAGAAATTCATATTTCCCATCTGTCTGGCAGCATGTGAGTGCGGTGTAAGGGCTGCCTCTCTATCTAAATGTTAAAAAGACTATAGAAATGAAATGTGACTTTGAGAAACAGAAATCCGTTGTTCTGGTGGAGGAGGCAGAAAAGATTAATGCTCAGAAGGTTACCTAGATGATAATGTAAATTGGAGTATTAATGCAATGAGCACTTATTTCTCCTCTGTAAACTCAGACTATTTACAGTGGACAAGAGCCTCATGTTATCCTTTTATTGCAGATTACTCATTGTTTTCCAGTTAATCTGAAATTCAGGTATTCAAGAATCTTGCTTTGAAATACAATTTAAAAGTTTAATATGTCTGTTTTGCTTTATTTTATATTTTTTTTATCTTATACAATCAGTTTTATTGCCTGGTTTAGTCCTCTGACAAATCAAAATTTCAAAACAACTCCAGCACATGCCACACATGGAGACAAAACAATTGAAACTGATGTAGATGATTTGTTACGTGTGTCAGAGGGCAATGGATATCATCTGAGCTGATGACAGACACTCATTACATGCAGAGCTCTCCTTCAGTAAATCAGAGAGAACGGTCATTTTAAACACTCACTCAACCCGCTTCAGAAATTCCTGTCTTCCCAGTGCCATACGGCTTTTTAATAAGCACTATCACAGATAATAAACATTCTATAGAGTGTGTAGTTTTTCATAAATACTGGAAGTAGTTAGCAAAGCATTAGTTTTCAAATTTTGTAAATATATTAGAATGTTTTGAGCTTTTGACCTGTTTTTCTCACTATTCTTGTTTTTTGTTGGTTATCGTATGCATCTGATAAGGCAAATTTTGCGTTTTCTTGTGTAAACATAACTAAACAAAAACCATAATCCTTGTTGAACAACATGATTCGGCTTTTCTGGGAGCACATTTTTCAATTTCAGTTTGTTTTCAGTTACAGAAAACCCCTGAACCTCTTGTAGTTCTACCAAAAAATCTTGGCCGTCACAAACTAAGATAACTGCCGGTGCCCCTTGGCATCTCGTAATTAACCGTGAATTAGTTTTAAAGAACTTCAAAGAACTTTGATGAAATGTAGAGGATGCTGGGTGAGCTGGCATCACGGTTGATGGCTGATGTTTGGTGTCTGACCAGGTGCCCAAGATAACCTGGCATACAAGATGATATTCATATTTATAAAACCTACACTGAAGAGGTGACCCGGCGTATCTGACCTGTTCCTGTGAAATTCATTTATAGCTGAAGGGGCATGGTTTCTTTATATGCTCCTGATTAATGAAAGTTAAGAGCACATTGAGTGCAATTTGAGTCCTGTTGAAAAATTAGGGACTCTTAATTAGTGAACTGTCAGGAGAGCAGTCACTTAGAAATGGGCTGATTTAAGTAGAGACAGACCTTACGTATTTTAAAGTAAAAACCAAATAAAATGTCACTGCACTCTATGCTTTTGGAAATAACCCATCATAAATATAATATAATATAATATAATATAATATAATATAATATAATATAATATAATATAATATAATATAATATAATATATGGTGGCGCTGCTGCCTCACAGTTAGGAGACCTGGGTTCACTTCCCAGGTCCTCCCTGCGTGGAGTTTGCATGTTTTCCCCGTGTCTGCGTGGGTTTCCTCCGGGCGCTCCGGTTTCCTCCCACAGTCCAAAGACATGCTGGTAAGGTGGATTGGCGATTCTACTTTGGCCCTAGTGTGTGCTTGGTGTGTTTGTGTGTGTCCTGCGGTGGGTTGGCTTCCTGCCTTGTGCCCTGTGTTGGCTGGGATTGGCTCCAGCAGACCCCTGTCATCCTGTGTTCAGATTCAGCGGGTTGGAAAATGGATGGATAATATAATATAATAAATAAATGCCTAACCCTTCTCCTGCTCATATTGGGTCTCACTCTGGACTTCACCCCACAAATTTAGTGCTGTTCAAGCTTGACTCCTGTTTCCCATGTGACCAGGTGAGTCCCGCCCATTTGAATACATGAAGTCACATGACAGGAGGAATTCTTCTTCTTTCGGCTGCTCCCATCAGGGGTTGCCACAGCAGATCACCTTGTTCCATATCTTCCTGTCCTCTACATCTTGTTGTGTCACACCCATCACCTGCATGTCTTTTCTCACCACATTCATAAAATGACAGGAGGAAATAAAACAAAACAGGGAGTCTCCCTATTGTTCAGAGGTTGGCCACTTTTGAGTGCTCTCTACTGAAATGCTCTATTCTGTGTTTTTATATTAAGTGTTTTCTTTCATATCGTAATGCCAATAATAATCATGCAACAGACTGACCATCACTGGGGATGAACTCTTCTGCACTGGACTTTGAAGGAGGAACCAATCACTACATTAAAGTGTCTTGACTTGATGTAAGCCAGGCATTGAGTGAAGGCCAACAGCAGTGCTTAAAAAGCTCTGCCCTTAATAAAAAGGTAAAGGTGGTTAGTTTGAAATTGTGGGTGCTATTATTTTTTTCTGTAGATATACACACTTGTTTTTATCTATCTAATATTTTCTTCATTTTCTTCAAGAGCTTCCTGAACTGAGTAAGAAGCAGGAAAAGTGCTCATTATAATTTAGTGCTGAATGCACAGTGCATACTGTAAATATGAGGCATCTTTCCATCTATTGTTGTTAGCGTGTCACTGCTGTGTCAGAGCACAGGTTTTTTTTTTTTTTGTATTGTACAGCACTCTGTAAGTAAATTGCACCTTCATCGTTACCCAAATTGTTCACCTGTTGTCTCATTGCTCCTTTTGATTTTGCTCACTCCATGAACTACAAGACATCCAAAGTGTAGTCTGGTGTCAGATTCCCACTACATGGGATTTCACAGTAAACTGAATTAAGAATCATAGTAAGAAGGAAAAAACAGGTCACTGCTGAAAAAGACAAATAATGAAGCAACCAAAACATGAGAGCAAAATAGAAAAAGAAATAAAAAAACTGAAACTTGGCCTACATGTTGAAGAAACTAACTAGCACTAAAATGGAAGTTCAAGATATTGCATGCACTGATGAATAATATGAAGCACCGCCAATGACCTGATGTAATTAATACAATCATTGCTGCCATGTGACACATTTGACTGCCTCGCACAAACAAAAAAAAATAATGGGAATAAAGTTAAACTTTGTCAAAATCACATTGAAATGATCGTAAAACCACAAAAACAGATTGTAGGAGGTTAAAAAAAAATCAGGAGTGGCCTCCCCTAGACTTTCTCGTATACTTAAATATGAGGATGGATATTTGAGGATTAAACCTCAAGACAATGATTATATTTTTATATTATGTACGATAAAGAACCGTCCACAGCAAATCAAATCAAATTAAGAATATATTGACCAGTTATTCTTCAGTTGTTTGTGGTTTGTTTCCTGCCTTGTGACCTGTGTTGGCTGGGATTGGCTCCAGCAGACCCCGTGACCCTGTAGTTAGGATATAGCAGGTTGGATATGGATGGATGGATGGATGAACAATTGTTTTAAAAGTAAAGTTGAATAAATTGGGCTCTGCAGCTACATAAATAAAAAGTACCACTTCCAGTTAGGTCAAAAGTTCATAGAAATCTATGTTTTGTAACTAATACTGTTATGCAAAATTTGGTTGACCTAAGTAAAGCTGCACTCAAGTTATCATGCTTACAGAAACACACACACACACACAGACAGACTCACAGACTTAATTTCTAAAATGGTATTTTCGGACTCGGGAGGTCTGAAACGTTAAGATTCATCAAAATCTTGAAGTCAAATTTTTGGATGATTCCAATACTTTCCTTATACTTCGTATACGAGAAAGTAAAAAAAAAAACATAAAATAACCCAAAACCAACATAAGAACCATACTGAGTGTTACTCAAAGCAAGATTCCTGAGTGCCTGAGTTTCAAATTTGGACAAAAATGAAGACATAACATCAGTTAAAAGGATGCACTTCACAGCAACAGCTACCTATACATAGCAAATGAAGCTCAAAATGGCAGCACCCACCGAAAAAAAGCAGCTCAGCATTATGAGTTTTCCAGAACATAATAAATAAATAAAATAACTAATCCTAAAGCAAATTAAAAACAATGAAAGTGACACTGAATTCTGGATTCTTTTGAAAGGTGTGAATTTACGTAAATCACCCTTATTTGGGATGTTCATTTTAAATGTAATGATTCGCTTCATGAAGCCGATGTACATAATAAACTTTAATAGTTGTGTCAAATATTTGAAACATTAAAATGTGTGCTTCAGTTTAAATGTTTAAACTCTAAATATTCTCGATAGTAATACTGTATATTTCATATGGGTGTAATTTCCTGCACAACATATTGTCTAAAAATGGCATAAAAAGGTCTAGGTGGTCAAAAATGGGCATCAAGACAAGTCAAACACCTATAGATCAAGATGAGCCAAACGTTGTTTATGCATATGTGGGGGTTTTCACATACCGGTGATTTAGGAGGTATTGGACCAAAAAATTAAAGGGACTTCAAAGCATTCATAAGTAATTCTTACAAAAAAAAATGAATTGTGAAAGTCAGGAAAAATTCATGAAGATACCAAATTATAACAGTCACATGATGTGAACTATGTCACCTTGCTTCTCCTGTTATAAGATGGTGGCACACAGATTTTGGTATCTTGTTAGTAGGCATTTCTTAACAATTAAGCATTTATTTTTAGTGTTACTTAGGGGAAAGAAATCCAAGAAAGTGTTAAGATTTCTGGCATTGAATTGTGTTTTTTTTCTGTTTTGCTCCATATTTTGTTTTAGCTTTCTCTTGTAGGACCATTGTCACCCAGTAAGGCAACGTTCAGGTATGACTCTACTCTTTAGGGGGAGCATTAAAGGTACTGACTCCATGGTGGGGAGTGGACACATGTGAATCTATATCGTGTGATATTATTGTATAAGGGTGTCAGATACAAGGCAAGGGTAGGTACAAGACCTCCTAAAAGTCCCCCAAAAATAGGCAGAACCCTCACTGGCCTGCTCAAGTATTGACTTACTCTGGGCAGCCAATACCAAACTACTTCCTACAAGCTTTGTCATCCGCAGGCCCAAAATAGGGAGCTAGCTTTGAACTTTCAATGAAAATCTAAAAATGTCTTTCAAGGGAGAGGACCTCATAAAATCCTGGCTTGTAGAGAAAATCTAAACAGAAATGTTTATAAATTAAAGATTTATTAACAAAAATTAGAAAATTAATTAAGACAAGGGACATAAAAAGGATAAAAAAGAATTTCCATAAAAAACAATCTGAGGTGAACAAGTCCAAATACATCTCTTTATTAGACCATTGTCACCCAGTAAGGCAATGTTCAGGTATAACTCTACCTGCATGAATATTTATCATCTATTAAGTGGTGTCAATGTAAAACTCTAAACATATGGCAATATACCACCAGTAAGACAGTGTCAGAGTATGACTCCACCCACAAGACAATAGCCAATCAGTAAGGTGGAGTCAGTATATGACTCCACCCACATGACACCTTTCATTTATCTGGCATCTGTGCATTAATGGTAGAATTCTGCAAGAAAGCAGGACATTTATTTGCATGGCTCCACCCCCAAAATCACAGCAACACAGTCACTTATGCTGCTTTATACCACAGAAATCAGAAAACAGGAGTATGAGCACAACCTGGTCCACATCAATGTTGTCACAGTGTACAATGTATTGCTTATTCAGAGCCTGTCTACCAAGAAAAGTTGTGTAAGAAGGTGCTGTGTTTTTCTTGGGTGGGTGGTAAGGGAGCTCCACCGCATTTTTAGCTATGGTGTGCCTTTCACAGATCAGAATAAGTTGACATAAACAAGATTTCCATGCAGATAACCTTGGCCTTTAGGCATTTTATTCATCTTAAAACACAATGTGGTGACACAAAAACACAAAGCCACTGTCATAAACCCTGACATACAATAGCATTCACAGGTCTGTGTCAATGTCTCTTTTAAGAGTGCCTGTCTTTTAATGTAAGATAAATGCACAGCTGTGGCATGTGTAAAGGTATTAACATGTGTATTTGCTAGTGAGTGGCACAAATTGGGAGTGTGTGTAGAGCTCTGATTATACCCTTGTGCCAAGTTTCCTCAGTCCCAGGGAGGTCTAGTAAGTGAAAATATGAAAACAGGTGACTCCTAGTATTAAACACTATCTCTGATGCAAAAATGGTTAGCAGTTGTCCTGTACACACTGTTTGAATCTGCATGACTCACCAGACTAATCCTCGAGAAATCCACTGCCTCTCTTAACAAGCCAGACAAAACAGTAATCCATGGTACCCGCTCCTGTCAGCTAATGATATTTTTTTCCCCAGATAACAGTTCTGAGAACATTTAATCCTCTAAAAAAAGGTGTAAATGAATTGGCCACAGGTAATTCTGATCAGCGCATGGCTTTGGGATATAGTGACACTTTTCCATATGCTGCATTGTTATCTGTTAGAGACTCCAGCTGGCAGGATAAAATGCCAGCAGTCAGGTAACATAGTATCAGCATCATGGTGTGCAAAAGCTGCTTATGCAGAAGCAGAATGCAGAATGACTAATGTAAAAGAGATGAGAGAACATTTAAAAAGAGCTGGGGTGTCTATGTGATGAACACATTTATTTGTTAGTTTATAACTTTAATTTCTAACTGTCTTAACTGCCCTCCCATCTGTTGTAATGTCTTCAAAAAGAATCCCGCCAACTATGCCTCTGAAAACAGAAAAAAGAACATGCAGAAAGGACTGGGGTATTAATCTGATATGCCTATTTAATGGTCATTGGCAAAGGTGAAAAAGTATCCAGTTCTGGAAAGTACAGTATATTCAACATCAGGGCACCTTCCTCAGCAGTCATAAAATGACTGATGCCATCTTGGGTGTAGTATCAGGCTTTACCTTTTCAGAAGCTGGAGAGGTGACTCTGGGGTGAGGTGCATTTTAAGTGCATTTTTGTTGTATCTGATTGTGGACAGAAGAGGAGAACCGGTTAGTTATGAAATTACACCAAATCCATCCATTGTGTCCCTTTTTAATTGGTCCCCGTACAAGGTGCAGTAGAGTCGCATTTTTATTGCTAGATAGTATCATAGTAAAAGACATCATATACTGCCAAATAAAACAGTTCCTACAACTGTCGTCTTGGGTGTCATTTTATGACTGCTATGGGAAAGCATCTTTGGCTTAATAATGGTAGAGCTTTCAGTACAGAAAATAGACTCTGCTCCTGTAGAAGCCCCAAAAGTAGAAAACTAAAATAATTTCAGCAACATTTGAACAGTGAGAAGGGTTAGATAATGGGGAATAGATAAAAAGGCAAATCAATAAAAATCTGATGTCACACTGGATCTTTCTAGTGCAAGTCCTCTGTCACTAATAGTTTGTGGAGTGGCTTGTTCATGTGTCCACATTTCAAAATATGAACCTAAATTCTTGTGCCAGGCCTTTCTTCTTTCTCCATTCCTCTCTTGCCTCTCTTCCTCTGCATTTGCCAAGGGTGAATTACTTAGTCATCATCAAATGGTGGGGTCGGGGCAGCTCTCTGATTTCACTATTGTAATCAGGCTCTAGTCCCTTGACAATCACTGGACTAATCAGACGTTGATGAGCCTTAAAGAGCTGCACTTCCTTTTTAGAAGATGGTCTGACAACATCGTCCAATGCTATGTTCACTCATCTTCAAGGATTTTCTTGTTTTCCCTTTGGAGAGGTGTGTCTGTAGTCCTTCAAAGGAATCCCACACAGTTCAACACCTACAGAAACATTGGGAATGTCCATATTCTGGACAGCACCTGTGCCCTTGTCCTGCACTACAAGTTGCTACAGTCCTAGGGCCTCATGTATAACGCCGTGAGTAGAATTCACACTATAACATGGCATAAGCACAAAAGCTGAAAAGTGCTTACGCACAGAAAAATCCAGATGCAGGAATCTGTGCGTACTCCAACTTCCACGTTCTTCCACTACATAAATCCCGATCAGCGTGAAAACTAACGCTCGTGCACGCGCATTATGTAACGCCCCAACTCCTCCCAGAATTACGCCTCTTTGAATATCTAAATCAATATAAATCGCCCTGAAGCTCAGCCTTCTGTTAAAAGACAATGGGAAAAGCACGGAGGAAAATGCAGTATAAGAATTTCAGCGAATACCAAGTGGAGGCAAAGGAAAAACATACTATTTGTTCAAATAAACCGTGATATAATCAACAAAAGGAAGTTGATCAAGTGACATAGCGTGTTGGCGAAACTTGAAAGCTCACATCCACAAAATCGCACAGTGCCGGAAATAAAAAAGAAGTCACATATCAAAGTCGCCGTGAAAAGCCGAGTTGTAGCCCACTGTCTGAGTGTCATATGAAAGCTTATTAGGGTACAGAGAAAAAAAAGCACACAGTGGGGAAAAAGCACGAAATGTCAACTTCAATCTCGAAATTTCCACTTTAATCATGTAGTTTATTTTGTCATTAAAGTACAACATCATAAACTTCATCTTAAAATTGTTTAATCAACCAGTTTCTCAAATCACATCGTAATTAAAGTAGCACATTAAATGCTTTGTTTTGTATGTGATCTTCTATGTGCTCTATGTGTGTGAATCACTACTTGTTTCTTAAACCGGCTCTCTTCCTCCAACTGGACACAGAATCCATTACATTCGTGATATTACAGCTCTCTGAATAACTAAAATACTGAGATGTATACGTGATATCATTTTAAAGCACGTTATTAAACATGGGTTTCACGGCGCAGTGATTGTGTGCGACCTTCGATGAAATAATTTATTGCAGCAGTACTCAGGGGCGGCTCTAGGCTTGTGGTGGCACTGGGCAGAGGAAGAATTGGTGGCTCCTTAGCCGCCAATGTCAGTAAGGTAGCTTATGCATGGTGGATGGCCACGTCCGTTGCAGACACTGCATAGCCCCCTCGTGCTCATGACACAAGCATTTAACTTTTGCCGAAATTTGTCGCTGCGCTTTTAGCTGTGTTGGTATTTTCTCTTTCTGTTTTATATTCAATACTAGCAAAATACCCGCGCTTTGCAGTGGAGAAGTAGAGTGTTAAAGAAGCAATGAAAAAGAAAAGGAAACATTTTGAAAATAATGTAACATGATTGTTAATGTAATTGTTTTGTCACTGTTGTGAGTGATGAGTGTTGTTATCATATATATATATATATATATATATATATATATATATATATATATATATATATATATATATATATATATATTTACACACACACACACACATAAACATATACTGTATATACATATCTATACATATACACATATATATACACATATTTACATACATATATATATCTACATATATACGATGTGAACGCCACCCGGGCACAGACAGGCGGACATCTTGTTTTCAAACCACCACACGTTTATTATACAGAATATTTACAGTACTAAGGTCACCAAGACCCCCAAATAATGGTCACAAAGACCCAGTCACGTGCACAAACCCCAAATAGTCCTCCAAATCCTGGCCACAATGCCTTTCTTGGGCCGCCTCCACACTCCTCTTGCTTCGTCCTACTTCCACCCGACTCCAGCTTGAATGAAGGGAGGCGGCCCTTTATACAGGACCGGATGAGCCCCAGGTGTTCCCGGCATTCCTCCTCTAGCCACGCCCCAGCGTGGCGGAAGTGCCGGCTGTTCTCCCGGCAGCTCTCCGGGTATCCTCCAAAGTCTTCCCCAGCACTTCCTGGTGTGGCGGGAGTGCTGGGGAAACAAGTCCCAAGGCATTGGGGCCTCCTGGCGGTGACCACGGGCCCCTACAGGGAAGGGCTTCCATGCCCTTGACCCGTGGCCCCAAAGCAACCCGGAAGGCAAACCCCCGTGATCCAGGCAGGGCTCTGACCCTCTTCCGGTCCCTCCTGGCGTCCCGGCGGGTCATGGCCCCTGGCATCCCTGACAGTGCCCACAGCCAGCGAAGACCACTCGTGGGCAAGAGCGACCTGTCCCGAGGGCAGCAGAGCCCAAGCGGGCCCCACTCGAGGATAGCGGGTCGGCCCGCACTCCTAGCAGGGACAGGGCGGAGACACAATCCGAGCACCAGCCCTTGGTGCATCCTGTGCCTCGCACAGGTTGTGCTCCCCTTTACCGACACCCGGGGCCTCCTCGATCGGCACCCCTCCGAGGCCTCCAGCGCCCCTTTGGTCCGAGCCACTCGTTCCCCGTAGGCTCCTCCAGCTGTGGCGCAGCTGCGCACGGCAGAGAACATTCGCTGACGGCCCGACATCAGAGGGCTGTTCCGCCCCGAAGGGTTCCTTCAGCCGCCGGGTCCGTCCCTACAAAGAGAACACAGGGGCAGAACCGCTGCCAAAGCACCCAGCTCGTGCCATGCGGGCAGCGTTCCCCTCCAATCACCCGGCACTTGCCTGATAGGCACCCTCTCCGCGGCTTCCGTGTCCTCTCGATGATGGAGTCGTCGGCACCGCCTGCTCTCTCTCTGCCTGCCTCAGGGATTCCCTCTGCTCTCCCAGAGGGCAGCCAGCCGTCGCGTGCACCCAGCACGCGTCTCACCATATTGGAGGAAGCGGCACCCAGCCGCTTAATCCTCCCTTCACTCTCGGACGCCTTGGCGGTGTGCGACTCCGTATAACCAACGCGAGCCCCTGTCCCGTCTGCGTCCCCTTCATATCGGAGGAATCGGCACCCAGCCCTTTATTCCTCCGTTCACTCTGGGGCGCCATGGCGGTTTGAGACTCCTTATGGAATAAAAGGCGCCTCTGTCCCGTCTGCGTCCCTATAGTGCGGCGCAAGACCGCAGCCGACTTCGGGCGGGCGCTAGGACCGGGCACTTAGCAGCCCGTGTCCATTCAGCGTCCTCACGGACTCCCCTCGCCCGCGATACAGCCAGCGGCACCGCCTCCTGTCGGAGGGCTGCTTACTCGGAACTGATCGTTGTCATCACAGCCTTTTCAGCAGACCCTCCCGTATGCTTTACGGAGTCGGCTGTACTCACCGTCTCCGCTGTACCTCTCCGGCTGGAGATTCCAGCGTCGCGCCGTCCCGTTGTTGATTGAAACGTTCTCAGCGCCGCGAGCGCCTTCCTCTCCAGTTCCAGCACCTCAGCCCGGAGGGCACATAGCACCTGCAACACACGCTGCCCGGCGGGCTGAAGGGACACCCCCAGCTCCGCCAAAGCAGCCGGCAAAGACGGGAAGTGAAGCGACGCGGAGCCTACCTTTCTGTCAGCCTCCAGCGCCGGCCACTTCCTGTGGGCCTTCTCCTCCGGCCCAATCGGGTCTCCCCTACCCGTGATGGACATTCCTTGGTCCCGCCTCTCTGCAGTCATCGGCGGGCCCGCAAGACACACCGTCCAATGGCGTGCCTGTCAGGGGAGGGACTTCTGGTCGCGCCATCTTGCCTCCCCTTCTGCGGTGGCGGCGTGCCTGCCGGCAGCCCTGCTGTTGCCAGCGCCTTTCGAGCTGCAGCGTCTCCTTCTCCACAGACCTCGCGGCTGCCGCCACGCTGCGGAGCCCGCAGACCAGCATCGCCTGCCACCGGCGTGGATCCGGGAGGTCCCTGCCTGCAAAAAGAAAACACGCCCGGACCCCATGGGCGGCTGCGCTAGGCAGGAACTCACCTTCCCGGACTCGTCAAACCGAGGACACTTCCTCGGCGTGGCCTTTCTTGGCGCCATGCGGTCCCGGCGCCTTCAGCAACGGCCTGCTTGTAGGAGACCGCTGCACTCGTTGTAGGCACGCCACCTGCCCGCATCAGGGAAACATGGCCTTCCTGCGGACCCCTGGCGGTCCGTGGGGTTCCTTACCCAGCGGGGCTGTGTGCACGCAGCACCAGCGTCGCGGGTGGGGTCCCCTGCTGCACCGGGCCGTCCACAACAATATTTTTTTGATCAGGTCTCCGCCTTGAAACAGGCGGAGCATCCTGCCAACTACGCCAGATGTGAACGCCACCCGGGCACAGACAGGCGGACATCTTGTTTTCAAACCACCACACGTTTATTATACAGAATATTTACAGTACTAAGGTCACCAAGACCCCAAATAATGGTCACAAAGACCCAGTCACGTGCACAAACCCCAAATAGTCCTCCAAATCCTGGCCACAATGCCTTTCTTCGGGCCGCCTCCACACTCCTCTTGCTTCGTCCTACTTCCACCCGACTCCAGCTTCGAATGAAGGGAGACGGCCCCTTTTATACAGGACCCGGATGAGCCCCAGGTGTTCCCGGCATTCCTCCTCTAGCCACGCCCCAGCGTGGCGGAAGTGCCGGCTGGTCTCCCGGCAGCTCTCGGGTATCCTCCAAAGTCTTCCCCAGCACTTCCTGGTGTGGCGGGAGTGCTGGGGAAACAAGTCCCAAGGCATTGGGCGCCTCCTGGCGGTGACCACGGGCCCCTACAGGGAAGGGCTTCCATGCCCTTGACCCGTGGCCCCAAAGCAACCGGAAGGCAAACCCCGTGATCCAGGCAGGGCTCTGACCCTCTTCCGGTCCCTCCTGGCGTCCCGGCCGGGTCATGGCCCCTGGCATCCCTGACAACACATACATATGCATACACACATACATACATACACACACATATATACACACAAATACATATATATATACATACACACACACATATATAAACATATATATACATATACATACATATCTACATATATACACACACAGCTATTTCGTATCAGTGCAATACGCTGCTTGTTAAAACGGATAACTCCCGCTCTTACGTGCAAGTCTGCATGGATATTATGAACTATCGTATTTGTTCAAGTTCTATTTAAATTTTAAATAGAAGGAATTTTTATTTAGTTGACAGAAATATCTTTGGTAGGAAAGGTAAAAACAGACAGAAATATTATTCGTGAATAAATCAACTCAAACCTTAAACAACTTATAATATTTTGCTCTCCGTAAAAATATATCCTGTCTAAATTATACAAGTTAGAAATAAAGTAAACGTTAAAAGAACAAACATTCAAATTTCTTTACTCTTATGTAATTTTATATAAAAAATAAACTTAGATTTTAAATATCCCAAAAGATTTTGCTCTCCATAAAAATATATCCTGTCAAAATTATACAAATTCAAATATGAACATGCTGCATAACAAAACCTGGAAATATAAATAAAATGTGTTCCTTTCAGCAATAACAAATCAAATCATTCAGTTGTCTTTGCTCATATGTCATTTTAGAGCTGGACGCCTGGCGTCTTTTTTTGGCCACAGGTTCGTTTCTGTTTGGTGTGAGGTTCTGTGTTGTGAAGATTCTTAGGATGGATTGAAGGTGCTCATCAGTGAGGCGACTCCTGTGTGCTGTTTTGTTAGTCTTTATCACTAAGAAGAGCTTCTCACACAGATATGTGCTACCAAACATGCACAAGGTTCGAGCCGCATGTAGACGGACTTTTTTTGTTCTTCAAAGTCACCAAAGCGCCGTGCAAACTCAGTGCGCAGTGCGCTCAGTTTATCAGCAAAGTGCGTATTTGGGAACACCGTAGTGACGACTTGGTTTAACATTACTTGGCAACAGGGAAAGTGGGGCAAATTGGACTGGTGCATTTGTGTCTCCCATAAAAGCAGCTTCACTTGAAATCACTTTGTGATTGTGCACGGGTAAAACGTCCGCTGAAGTGTCAGATTCTTATTTAATTATTCTGCTTTCTGTATCTTCTACATTGCATTCAGGTTACCCTGATGTTTTGTCTCCTAGTGCCGTCTTAGATTAAATTCTGTAATTACAGCCACATCAGCTCCACAAATGAGACACACGGGTTCAGTAAACATATACTCAGCCTCCCATCGGTTTTTAAAGGCTCTATTTTCAGAATCAACTTTTCTCTCCAGCATCGTGTGAGCTAGCTTCGCAATAACTTGCAGCATCATAAGCTAGACTTGATTAACGCGGTAAGTGTTCGGCAAGGCAGCTGAAGCGCTGCATTATGGGATCTGTAGTTTATTGTGTTACCAGCGGGCCGGATATAATTACACGCCGGGCCGGATGTGGCCCGCGGCCCTTGAGTTTGACACATATGGACTAAATAGAACTTGAAAAGATATATTTTTTCAAATGTGATCGCGCAATTCAGATAGAGTTGACGCGCACTACAGCCTGCATCCTCCTCTCGCTCTTACTTTTTTACCGTTCATCTAATGAATACACTGAGTATGGCTTTACCAAAACAATCATTGATGGCGAATAAAGTATCCATTATTCGAGTATGTAGATCGGGATATATATATACATATATATATACCCGCGTATCGCAGTGGAGAAGTAGTGTGTTAAAAAAGCTAGAAAAAGAAAAGGGAACATTTTAAAAATAACGTAACATGACTGTCAATATACAGCATTTGTTTTGTGAGTGTTACTGAGTGTTGCTGTCATCAAGGATTTGATTATCATTATTTCTTTCAATCAGGTTCGTATTTGTAGGATGTGTTGTGTTCAAGTTACATTCCGTGTTTGTCAATCGTTGTAAAGATGACAGGTTTCTTTCATCGATTCGTTTCTTACTGCATCAATAAACAGCTCATATTCTTTATCTGCGACCTGACACACTGCATGCACGGGTTTTTTTTTTACACTCTCTTCCTTTAGCGGGACATTGACTTTTTCCAACATGTGCTTTGTTTCCGCAGTATCTGGATTTATGAATATGCTTGTATGTATCAGACGCTTCATATTTTTGCTGCCTTTTCAATTGTGTAATTCGGTTTTGTTCAGCGTTCTTTGAAACTGTTGCTTTTTATCTGTGCACTGCGTCAGTTCACGTGAGCCGCTCGGTGTACATGCATCGAAGGTTCCCAGCTGTGCTGGTGCCATCTCGTGCTATGTCCATGGCTGTATTTAATGTTACCTTAGTCCTGGCACTTAAAACTTTCTCTCGCAGTTTCGCTGAGTTTGTGTCAAACACCACCCTGACCATCTCTTCTTCGTCTGCATAAGCACAGTCCTTAACCCGTGAATATTTAGTGGGAGTTTACTATTGGATTGCCGCTGACGGACGGCCTTATATGGGCAGGCAATAAATTACAAACGCCAGCGGCAGCCTGTCTATGAACTCAATTTAAAGTGTAGGTTTACATCGTGCTTTGTTTCCGAAGTAGCAGAACTTATGAATATGGTTGTATATGTCACTCGCTCGCTTCTTATTGTTTCGCTGCCTTCTCAATTATATAATGCATGTTTTCTTCAGCGCTTTTTGGAGGTCTTCCTGGTTTTCTATGTACTGCGTGATTACGTGGGAGGCGTGATGATGTCACACGAAACTCCGCCCCCACGGCTTTCAAGCTCATCTCCATTACAGTAAATGGAGAAAAACAGCTTCCAGTTATGACCATTACGCGTAGAATTTCGATATAAAACCTGCCCAACTTTTGTAAGGAAGCTGTAAGTAATGAACCTGCCAAATTTCAGCCTTCCACCCACACGGGAAGTTGGACAATTAGTGATGAGTCAGTGAGTGAGTGAGTGAGTGAGTGAGTGAGGGCTTTGCCTTTTATTAGTATAGATATATTGGCGTAGCCGCCACTGCAGTCCTTGCTTTTCTTTCCCCAAATACCCAATCACCACCACACAATAAGCTCAGTAATAGAAGTTAAGCCATCTGTAAGCTTAGAGCGCCGATTCTTCAAAACTTTTAAGGAACATTGAAATATCTTCGTAGTACATGTTTAATTATTCTATCCTTCACAAAACTCCCAGTGAAGAATATAGATTA
The DNA here is from genome assembly GCF_016835505.1 of Polypterus senegalus. Taxonomy (NCBI): domain Eukaryota; kingdom Metazoa; phylum Chordata; class Cladistia; order Polypteriformes; family Polypteridae; genus Polypterus; species Polypterus senegalus. The sequence goes on from NC_053163.1 coordinate 112,678,169, forward strand.
TTTAAATGAAGTTAAAGTCTTATCTATATAATATAATAAACATATTTTGCTGCATTTCATCTTAAAAATGATGGTGGTGCAGGTTGTGCAATATTATTACTGTAGTGCAAGTTTATAGTGGGGTGATTGTACTTATAAGTACAAACAGTTCTACAAGGAGCAATTATTGAGTGCGTTTATAGTTCTTGGGATGTAACTGTTTCTGAACCGCGAGGTCTGTACAGGAAAGGCTTTAAAACGTTTTGCAGTGGCTGAGACAGCGTGTCCTTGAAGCTGTATACCGATAATTCTCTTTCCGATCAGCTGCTGCTGTGATTCACACTCAGATACAGTGATATAAATACTCCGAGTGGTGCAGTGAGAGTAATATGGATAAAGATGATCCGCTGGGGCAACTCCTAACGGGAGGAGCTGAAAGAAGAAGAAGGTGCAGTGAGAGTAACAACGCTAAAGCAGTTATGGTATTTGGAATACTATGGCTATTTCCTGGACCATTATATTGTTACGAGTTAATTACAATCAGATGCATTACAATAATAAACAATATGCAGTTAGTTTCAGTGTATTTATAAAGCCACATCAGGAAAATAAGGAATAACCACACAGGAACAGTAGCATTGCTTTGACGCTGGGTGCCGCCAGTCTGCAAAACCGAGCGGAGAACTTGCGTACGACAAGGTATGAGGTACCGTGGAAAAGTGCGTGGTTTTACGCCAAGCGTAGGTTTTATACATCGTGATTTGAACGTGGAAAATTTCTTACGCAACATTTCTGTGCATACGCACCGTTTATACATAAGGCCCCTGGACCCTAGAAGGGCACACTCTAGAATCAGACAGTGGGGTAACTTCAGGTGTATAGTTTGAATTCCAGCCATATTTTCATACCTGAACATTGTGATTTGGATAGAAAGAAGCATGCTCATTCAAGAGTACATTGGGGGTGCATTAAAGGTACTGACTCCATGATGGTGAGTGGACACATGTGAATCTGTATTGTGTGATATTGTTGTATAAGGGTGTCAGAATCAAGGTAAGAGTAGGTACAAGACCTCCTAAAAGTCCCCCCAAAATAGGCAGAACCCTGACCGGCTTGCTCAAGTATTGACTTACTCTGGACAGCCAATACCAAACTACTTCCTACAAGCTTTGTCATCCGCAGGCCCAAAATAGGGAGCTAGCTTTGAACTTCTTGAAAATCTAAAAATGTCTTACAAGGGAGAGGACCTCATAAAATTCTGGCTTGTAGAGAAAATCTAAACAGAAATGTTTATAAATTAAAGATTTATTAACAAAAATTAGAAAATTAAGACAAGGGACACAAAAAAGGATAAAAAAGAATTTGCATAAAACCAATCTGAGGTGAACAAGTCCAAATACATCTCTTTATTCTAAAAAAAAAATCTTGGGATGAGACGAGACTTTTTATCCTGTGATGAGACTTCCCACGAGACGGTCATGTCACGTGATACTTGCAACCTTTGGAAGCTAGTCCCCCGAGACAGCGACTTTTGCAAACAAGAGAAGTAGTGTTTCTTTCCCATGAAGAGGCGTATCCGTGAGAATTAAAAGATTTGTTGTTTGGTGAAAGTGAAATCCACATATGCTGTCATGCTTGGGTCACAGAGTTGCACAAATACAGAGGAGATTTTAGAGACAGAAACGTTATTCAGACACTTCAAACAAACATAAGTCTCATTCAGGAGTGAATTGAGCTCCGTGTGTAGTTGGAGTGGACAGTTCTGTTTCTCAATGAAAAGAATAGAAAATCTTTCTCTTCATTGGAGCACGCCTTGGGAGCGGAACCACCAACAGGAGAAAAGGATGTCTGGGGGAGAAGACAAGGCAGTGAGACAAACGAAGAGCTGCTGTACAGGATTTAAATGTTCAAAGTGCTGCGCGAGATGCAGATCACACAGCACAGCAGCAGCAGTAAGCCAGCAGCTGATCGAGAAAAGAGGAGGTTAAAAAAAATGGTATTTGTTTCCCATGGTATCACTGTTTAAAATGGGGTTTAGGTGGAAGGACTGTGTCTCCTTAGGGTGCATTCAGCCCACCTCTTCACAACTATAGCGACAGAGACGCGAACTGGCTGACACGTAGTACAGGCCTGTCGGTGAGGGTAGGGGTTGGCGAGCGAAACGAGCAGGGGGGCGAAGCTCCCTAGAAATCCAGATAATAAATCCAAAAACAGTTGTGAAATAATCCAGGAAATCAGAAACAAGAAAACCAGTACTTAAAGGAACTCCGCTCAAGCCTCGATGAATCACTGCTGAGTCCCTCTCACTGACCTCTATATCAAGGCAGAGGGGGGACCAGCAGCAAGGATGTCAGGGTGGCTCCAACTCCTGGGCCTCCAACCAAAAAACACAAGACATTTATACACACAGGACATAAATAATAAATAAAAAAAACAGAATTTGAATAAACACCAAACAATTAACAATTCAATAACAACAATAAAACAGAAAATAACCAAAAGCCAAAGAATAAATCCAGGCTATAACACAATAGACATGTGTGAGATCTGAGAGGTGCTGGAAATCTTACAAAAAAAGGCAGAGGTCAGGCGTCTGATCTGCTCCTATAACACAAGAGTAAACTTAACTGCCAAAGCTCCAAGCCTTCTGCCTGACCTTCCAATGCTTCTCCTAGTCCAAAGGAACATCACCTCCGGATATTAGTGTGAATTCTTAACAAATTGAATGTTACCCAATAGAAAGATTAATCATAAGTTCTGGAGGTCATGCCTAGAATACAAGCTTCTAAGAACTTCAGTGGATGGCACAAGGTGTGGACTTCATATGCTTCTCTGGACTTAAAATATATGAGCAATAACAAATGTCACAGGCTCTACTTTCTTCAAACAAAACCTCATGGGATATCGACAACTAAGTAATCATGTATTTGTTAGTTTCTTCTACAGATTCCCTAGTAAATGCTGTTCCTGACCTCCTGTAAACCTTTTAAAGTCTTTTACGTCAGGTTCTAACTCAAACATAAAGTGATGTGACAGATTTGTAAGGCAATCAAGGATAATTTGCCAAAAAAGCAGTCTGTCCTCCCAAGAGAGCTGCCCCCTGCAAGACGTTTGCATCGAGAAGCAGAAATAATTCTGCCCGACAACTGATTGACAGATATGTGTGCTTTGAATTAATAGCAGCTCCTTGTAAGACACACTGTTACATATGGCAACTGAGAAGCTTTCACTGGGATGTGCCTGTTGCATGAAGACAAAACAGATAAAAGGACGGAGACACATGTCCACCATGACAAGATGTGAGCAGCAGTTCTTTCTGAAGAACTCTGAGTTGCAGATCTTTAAAAGAAAATGGCAGTGTGAGCATGAGGTGTGAAGTTCTGTGAAGAAGAATCGGACTAGCCTTCAGTGGACTTTACAAAGAGGAAGGATGGGTCTGAATGGGAATGAACAAGATGATCAGATGAGTAGAAAGACAAACCCACCAGAAAGACCTCTGAGCTTTACACATGATGGACAAGAAGAGCATGTCTGACAAGTAGTAAAGAGCTGTAAATCTAAGAACAGAATGCAAATATCCTCTAGTTCTAAGCGTTAGCCATGACAGAGAGAAAGTCTATTTCCAACAAGGGATACTCAAATTCACAAGACTTTGAAAGGCATAACATTCCTGCGGTAACTTTCTAATGATAGAAAGAGTAATCCATCAAGGGGATGAGCAAGCTGCAGATATGACAGAGGAGAGATTGTGGAGCCTGGGGTGGCTTTATTAGTTCAGTATAATTTGTGTCAAATGGACATAAATGGGTGATAAAACAAAACCTGCACCCAGACTAGTGCCCTCCACCCCTGTATCCAGCTGGAGGTGCTAGTTCTCTGGGAATGCAGCTTTTATATTAATAGTTAATTTAAACGCTTTGAAAAAACACCCTTCTCCCATCAGAAGATAAAGGAGTGTAACCCACAATGAAACCCAAAACTATGTTTGTTTTAATATTTATGGTAAATAACTATAGTTTAAAAAGGCCCAGAAATAAGGTATTGTATATTGTATTCAGCACAACAGTAGATGATTTACTTTTAGGATGGCACAATATGTTCCCTTTGACTTTCTTCAGGATTTACTTTAAAGACAACTAATCAGATGAAAACCAAGGAGCTGGTGGGGGATTTTAGGAGACCCAGACCCCTCATGGACCCCGTGATCATCAGAGCAGACTGTGTGCAGAGGGTGCAGACCTATAAATATCTGGGAGTGCAGCTGGATGATAAATTGGGCTGGACTGCCAATACTGATGCTCTGTGCAAGAAAGGACAGAGCCGACTATACTTCCTTAGAAGGCTGGCATCTTTCAACATCTGCAATAAGATGCTGCAGATGTTCTATCAGACGGTTGTGGCAAGCGCTCTCTTCTACACGGTGGTGTGTTGGGGAGGCAGCATAAAGAAGAGGGAAACTTCACGTCTGGACAAGCTGGTGAGGAAGGCAGGCTCTATTGTAGGCATGGAGCTGGACTGTTTGACATCTGTGACAGAGCGACAGGCGCTGAGCAGGTTCCTGTCACTCATGGAGAATCCACTGCATCCACTGAACAGGATCATCTCCAGACAGAGGAGCAGCTCCAGTGACAGACTGAGCAGTATGTGAATTTCTCCTTGGCATTAATAAAGTATCTATCTATCTATCTATCTATCTATCTATCTATCTATCTATCTATCTATCTATCTATCTATCTATCTATCTATCTATCTATCTATCTATCTATCTATCTATCTATCTATCTATCTATCTAGATCAAGACACACTTTAAGGCTAACATATTTCACATTCATGCTTTCCTTTAACAAGAGTATTAACTCCTTCTCTCTTATAACTTTAAAACTCTCTCCATCCTGTTTGAAAGTCCACAGGTGTTGTTAGAAGCATCTAACCTGCCCCAGGAAATTGGCAGCACTTGCTTATCTTTGTACAACATACCAGCTGCACTCTGTCAGTGGAAAGGTTGCTGGTCAACCATACAGCAACTGAACCCAAATAAAGACCATGAATGCCAGAAACACAAATAAGAAATAGCTTTCAGTACATAGCTGAGGTTTAGCTCAAGGAAAACAAAAAATACACAAAAGGAAAATAAAAATGAGCTGTACACAATGGTGGTGGTTGCCAAATTTCCCTAAATCCTGAATCTGTAGGTTCACCAGTAAAGCACCGCACTGTAGTGATTTTTCCAACTCCATGCTTACCTATCTTATGTCACCTTTTCACACCTCTTTCAAATTTTCACGACTTCTGGAATATCCCAAGAAAAACATCTGGGCCCTTTTGTCAGATGTCATGTTTTAGCCAGCATTTTCCCCCCAGTGGCGTAGCTAGAGTTTGTGCCACTTGGGGCCGGGCGGTGCTTCAATTTGCTGCCCTCCAATATTTCTGAATATGTTAACCTATTTAAATAGAAAATTAAAATGACATATAGAGAAAAATTAAGATACATTTTGCATAGATTTATTCATATATAAAGAAACAGCAATAATTTTTCACATGTAATTATTTACTATGATGGGCTAATGCCCTGCCCGGGGTTTGTTTCCTGCCTGGTGCCCTGTGTTGGCTGGGATTGGCTCCAGCAGACCCCTGTGACCCTGTAGTTAGGATATAGCAGGTTGTATAATGGATGGATGGATATAATTATTTATAAGCAGCTTCTAGACAAGAATATAATACAGACGCACTGATAAGCCATATTCTAATTATTAGTTTAATATAATTACGCTGCAAAAACTAGAACCAGTGTAGTGTACAAGTGATAGGTGGGGATGTTTTCTGCACAGAGCAAGAATGCATTCGGATTGAAAATGAAATTAAATTATACATTCTAAATTAGTTGTTTATCTTCCTATAAATTATTATTGGTGTAATGTTTATGTTTATTTTTGTTATTTCCTCATAAATTTCATCTGCTGTGTCTGATGCCGTCACAATTATTTTACTTTTTTCATTCATGATTGACATTTTTTCAAATCCTGTTGCTTACACACGAATTGTACTGAGCCTTTTGATCAATAATGCCACCCCTAAAAATGTGCGGCCCGGGTGGACCGCCCCCTCTGCCCGCCCCTAGCTATGCCCGTGTTTCTTCCTGGCTGTTGTTCACAGTTGTACTTCTTGTTTGTTGTGTTTAATTTTGTGTGATTTATTTATATTAACGTTTCTTTCATTTTAGATTTTTCTCTGTGTGTGTTGGGAAAAGGGTGTGGCCTACATTATGAGCAATCACTGCCAAGAACAGCCCTCCATCCTCCCATAGTTCCTTGTGGTTCATGGCGAATACGCTAGGGAGTTTAAATGTTTCATGTGTTTACTGTGCCTTTTGCATTTCTGCGTGTTTCCTGGATTTTCGACCCTGTGCTCTGTTCTTGACGCCACATTTTGGATTCCGTTTATTTGGACTTTGTTTAGTGATTTTTTGAATCTCTGCTCTGTTTAATGACCATGATTTTTGGATTCTGTATTGGGACTTTATTCACTGTGGATGGCCTTGTCTTTTCAGGCATTTCCTTGTACTCTGTGGAGCTTTGTGTATTACAGAGCCATTTGCTCAATAAACCTTTCTATTTTATAAAGCCTTTTTTGGTTTCTAGTCAGGATTTCGGATGGTGTTTTCCCTCCACTAGTGGGCAACTTTAGTGTTTTCGAACTTTCACAACATCAGACCTCTTTACTTGCAGCCTCGAGACCCAGTGTTCTGCTAATGGGCCCGGCAATTTACCTGTTGCCTATCCATTAGAAAAGCAAACAGGGGACCATACATTACATACCAGACCACTTTGATGATACCTAAGGGAATTCTTGCTCTGTCATTCAGCATTAATCCACATTACTAAAAGGATAAGTGTCTGCATGTCTGTCTGGTTCTAGAATGTCTCTGCTATTTCAAAAGACGGTACATCACAAACGTTTGTAGTAATAAAATGCATTGCATTTGTCATTCCAACAGATGGTGCATCTCAGACATTATAGCAACACTGCTTTTACAAATTCCATACTAAGTGGCATGCAACTTTGAGATATGCATTTTATGGTGCACTGCAAATGTTAACGCTGAGGTCTAAATTGATTACTTAGATTTCAACCTCTTACTGTAGGTAGGTACTACTCCATTATAATACACTACATTCAGAGTGTCTATCTCTGGGGGTTCCTTCCAATAAAAAATAGAGCTCTGATACAAAGGACGGACAACTAGGTAGCGAGGACCATTAAGCTTTATATTTGATGTTGTTTACCATGCTGACTATTGCTGGTGCCCTGGTTCCTTCGTAATTTCTGAAGTGCTGTATAGTGTAAGCTCCAATTCCTCATAATTCTACATTTGGATCAGCAAACTGAGTAAATGAATTCAAGAATAATAACAATGAGTTAAAGATCCAAGGTACAGGTCCACTGTAAAGGTACTTAATGTGCACATTTGTCTAAGAAGAAGTTTATGTCTTCAAGCAGAATTCACCAGAGTATTAGGCAGAAGAAGAAGAAACAAATACATGGTAGGTAAACACCAACATTTAAAGTGTGAACCACAGAAGCGTTGTAGCTAGTATTGGGAAATAGGAAGCTGTTAGTCAGGTTAAAGATGAAACAAATCTAGACAAGGGAATATGAGTTTCAATAATGACAACTGAAAAACAGATTTGCAAAGAGAAGTGGAATGTCCTCTGTGGGCAGCTCAGAGCTTTAAATACTATGGATGACTCTGATCTAATAGATGAAGGACATATATATTGAAAAATCTGGGAAAGTAAGTGGCAATTTTAAGGAGAAGAAAGGATATGGTCAGTCCATCTGCATATCTGGTAAATGTCAGAATTTCTGCAGGTTGTAAATTTAGTGAAATAGGAGGATTTTCTCACCTAAGACAACTCCAGATTTAGACACAATCTGATGAGCAGAACTGCCTTAAGGACTGAAAGTTCTGCATGCCATGAACAAGAGAGAGACACAGATCTTCCCTGAAAAGTTTTGAGCTCTTCTGACTTGATAGCAGGGTGGCAGTGACAGGTTATTAGAGCCATTCATTGGAAAAGTTACAGTTATGAAGTGCAGATTGTCATTACACTCACCAGACTGATGTCCACCAAATATCCAAAGAAATGATATGAAGATTTTTCTAAATAATGCCTTTTTGAAATATATAAATGTCAGTCAGTCCAGTTTACAAAGATGAAAGCACATTATGAGACAACATGCATTGTGACCAAAACATTTTCTGATCTTTCTCTTGTGGCTCACACATCATCTAGCTGAAAAAAATGGCACCAGCAATGGGAAATAAAGGCTTTGTTATGTGTACCTTTTTGATAGTCTTGCCCAGTTAATCCTCACTTCTTTTTCTTTTTTTAAAGTTTATTTGTGAATTTGTCATCTCTGATTAGAATTTGATTACAAAATTCTTGGCTGCCTCTACTAGTGGACTAGACCCTAGAACTCCAGCAAAGTTTTAAGTGAAACACTTAGTATCTTAGTAAAGATTTAATTTAAATAATTACAACAACGATGGTTATGGATCCATGTAAAACTTCAATTCATATAAACAGGGCTGAGTGTGGCTCGCAGAACTGATGAAACAAAAAGGTGTCTTGAATTCCACTGCTTTTAAAAGGTTAAAAAATGGCATCCATCAGCTGGCTGTCTGGATTGGATGGAAAAGGGGCACTTACTTGGGTGGGGGGCCAATACAATGGAATGACTGAGGGAAACAACAACTTTAGAGTACAGTGGTTCTCAACCTGTGGGGTGGGCCCCCCTAGGGGGATGCGAAGTAACAAAAAGGGGGGTGTGAAGATGTGAAAAAAAGAAAACAAGAATCAAAAATATGAAAAGAACATCTGTTGAAATCAAAACAAATTAACTAAACTACATTCTGATACTAGAACAATAAATATAGAGTTGAGATAAATGTCGACAAAAGTTAAGTAGGTATAATAAAATATGCATCTACATTTCAAAAAAATGTTTGGGGGGCACGATTAAAACTGTTATGAAAACTCGGGTCGCAAATACTTAAAGGTTGAGAAAAGCTGTTATAGTACTTTCTCCACTGTCACATTAGATGGCAACATTCCTAAGCTTGGAAACCCAGCCGGATACCTACAGGGCATGCTGGGAATTTGGAATCCTTGACTGCAGCCCTGCTGGGTTCCATTGGTGCCACCAGGTGGTGCTGTGGGGATTTATAATATGTTTTATGAGACCTCCATATGACATGGATGTGATTCTGCCAGACATTGTCTTAAAGCTAGAAATTCTCTCAGGTCTGAGTTAAAAGGAGCCACTCCACCTCACCCAGGTGAGTTGGAGTCAGGAGTGGAGGATGGATGAAGCTCACCTGGGAGGAGTGGAGGAGAAAAGAGAGACAGAGAGAAGAAAGAACAGTTGTTGATGCCTTTGTGTAATGAATATAAAAGAAGCCATTTAGAGGGATTTGTGCTTAATAAATATTCAATTTGATACCAGTCACTATGGTTGTGTCAGGGGTTTGGGGTGCTGCAATGCTCCCTACAGGACACACCAGCTAACTGCCTAATGCATAGTCCCCTCCCTTAAGTGTGCCACATTAAGAGTGACAGGTTAAAGGATGCCCACAGCATGCCTATTATGTTCCATTTAATTAAGTGTATTTTGTATGGCAAGAAAACCCACTTTGGTTTTAATAGTATTGTCTCACATGTTAACCTCACATTTTATGATTCCCACTTAATATCCCCCCTTCTGCTCCCAGTCCTCTTTTCTCTGTTCTGGATTTCTCATTCCTCTTTTGAATGATCTGCATTCTTCATTTCTTTCCTTCTGATTCTCAATTTGTCTCCCCACAGTTCTCTTTTTTATTCTCTATTTCCCAACTATTTTTTTTTATTAAAGTTATTTCCTCTTGCCTCACTTTATGTTTTTCTTCTTAGCTTTTCTCTCATGCCAAATGGCTCTGCTCCTGATTCCTGACTTTATTCCCCTCTTTGCCCCTAAAATACAACTACTCACTTCTCCTTTCACTCTAATTAAATTCTATCTTCCCTCTTGTCTCTTTCCTTACTTGGATGATTTCTTCACTCCATTCCTCTCCTTTGTATTTCTCATTTCACTTGTGTCTTTTTTTGGGCCCTGTTTATCTTATCACCCAGACACACGTCTCATTTTTATTTATTTTATCACTTATATATATCAGTGCTTTCTCGTTCCCTTTCGTCTTATTCCCCCGCTCTGTGTTTCTCCTTTCTTTATTGCCTAGCAAGTGCTCTTAGTTAAGATTCTGTCTCTTGTGTAATGCAGTGAGCGGAAGGATGTAAATTGTTTCAGCACCAAGGACAGATCATAAATGCAACCATCAACGAGAGCTGTGCTGTGGTAAAAAGCCTTCCCTCACCCTGAGTCCAAGCAAAAACAATACCATTATTTTGTTCTCTTGTTTTTTTTTTTTGTTTTTTTTTTGTATGGATCTTTTGATCAATTCTGGTTTACTTTATATAGCACATTTCAAGATGCATGCTCTCAAGTGTCCTTCAAAACATTTTACAAATTTAAAGTACATATTGCTTATTGAAATTCACAGCACTGCTTTATTAATGTTTTAGCATTTAGCCATAAACTGCTTGGGAGAAAATTGCTGTAATTTATTTTTAACATTATAGGAAAGCAAATATTTTGTGATTGCTTCTGTTCCCTTGTGAGCCCTTCTAGTTTGCAGCAGACATTAGAAACATGTGTCTGATGTGTGGACCTCACAGATCATGTTCTCTGTTTTCACTCAGTTTCATTTCTATTACATTTTTAAATGAAAACTGCTTTATTTTACATGCCAGTAATGTTAAGGTGTTAAAATAAAATGTAATTGATAAAATCGATTCAAGGTGTATCTCATTTCTCCATTGAAATAAGTGGTTTAATGGTAAAGTTGAATGGATGAATGAATGAGTTGAAGTTATGTCATAACAGTAATCATCATTATTCCAGATCCAGAGATCATTTCTTGTCCAATTAGAGACACCAATGGTGCTTTACATTCTTTTCCAGATGGTTTCGAGAACTATTTTAATTCCTTAGCCATCTTTATTGCTGTCCATACCTCTGCTCCTAACCATTCTAGATGTCATCCATTCATGTCTTTGCTGGTTTTCTTACTATCTGTTTCCATTTTTTTTTTAATCATTATTCTGACAAGTCTTTCCTCTCCCAGTCTTCATATTTTCCCAAAGAGACACAACTTCAGTTTCTTAATTACTTTGCAAATAATTTCTACATTTTTAAAATCTTTGCAAATTCTTTCATTTGCCACTTTTGTTTCTATCCAATTTTCAGAATCTTCCAGTAACATCATTCAATTTCAAAATTTCATTTCTTCTCAATGTCCATGTTTCACAGGCATAAAGTAATACAGAGGGTACCCACATTTCCAGGATATTTATTTGACTTTCACTGAAATATTGTCACTTTCCCAGGTTTCATTCAGTGTTGCAAAAGAACTCTCTGCAATAGCCATTCTTCAACTGATTTCCTTGGAGCAATCATTGTCACTCATTATCAGGGTACCTACTGTATGTAAATAAACTGGTCTATATAATAATAATAATAATAATAATAATAATAATAATAATAATAATAATAATAATAATAATAATAATAATAATAATAATAATAATAATAATAGGGCGGCATGGTGGCACAGTGGATAGCGTTGCTGCTTTGCAGTTAAGAGACCTGGGTTCACTTCCCAGGTCCTCCCTGCATGGAGTTTGCATGTTCTCCCCGTGTCTGCATGGGTTTCCTCCTGGTGCTCTGGTTTCCTCTCACAGTCCAAAGACATGCAGGTTAGGTGGATTGGCAATTCTAACCTGTCCCTAGTGTGTGTGTGTGCGTGCCCTGCGGTGGGCTGAAGCCCAGCCCAGGGTTTGTTTCCTGTGTTGGTTGGGATTGGCTCCAGCAGACCCCCTTGACCCTATAGTTAGGATATAATGGGTTGGATAATGGTTGGATGGATAATAATAATATAGAATTATTATTATTATTATTATTATTATTATTATTATTATCTTCAACTAGTTTATCCTGTCCAAGGATGCAAAGCCTATCCTAGAAAGTAATGGGAATACAGTTGGAAAAAGCCCTGGCATGGACTCCAGCTCATCACTTCACTTTGGCACATTCACTAACACCCCTGCAAATCAGAGTCAGTAGATTCCCTAATAATAGTAAGGATGAAAATAATCTCTTTCAGACACATTTGCCATCAGCTAGTGACTCAGTTTAAACATGCCTACTGTATCCTTTATGTCAAGGTGCCCAGCAGATGGGAGGCCAAGCCTCCCCTTCCTCATTTTCATGGCCTTGATGAGATGGCTGTTTTTGTCACTGAGCCCACGCTTTGCTTCCCCCCCCCTCTCTCTTTGTAAATGGATGTTGATTCCTCCCACTCACATGAGCATGCAGCTGCTTTGTAAGAGTATGTTTTATATGAACTTAGTGTGTAAATCATTCCCACTCTTTCTGTTGTCGCCTTCTTCATGTTCCTTTTGATTTCTGTATATATTAGTTTAGTTTCAGAGCACTCTCGTGATCATTCAGTGGAGGACATAGTCTGAAAGAACTAGTCAGACTGTTTGTTGCTTTAATAATGTCCAATATTTAATCATATGAGAACATGGCTCTTCATAGAATATCTTTTCAGGTACTTTATGGGAAAGAAGAACCTGGGCAGACTTGATGCCCGCAGCTGCCACCTTTAAACATTACCCATTTTATCAATAATGCATAGATTTCTTTCTTGGCAAGCTTCTCTCATTTTTCCCATCTTTTTGTCTGTCTTTACAAAAAGTCAGATCTTCTAAATCAGTGATCCTCATTCCTATATGTGGCAGTGATTTGGACATTAATGCTCCTGAGCCTAAATATGATTTGAACTATTTTAATTACATCTGTGATGCAGAAAAATATATATTATTCCACTTACAGTACTATTTTCAGTGTGTTTAAGAGGAACCCTCCAACGACTTGCTGCATTTGTTAATTGCTTTCAATGTTACTTATAAAGAATGCTTGCTTAGATAATTGAGTAATTTTTTCAGTGGGACTCTTTCGGCTAAAGCAGTTCTCCATATTTATCTCTGCAGGCTTTATTATAAAGTCTGGCTTTTTGAAGCTGTCATGCTGACCCTGGTTGAGGGGGTTGGGTTTATGGCTGATTTAAAGTCTGAAGTACTTAACAAAGTAAGAAAATCATCTCACAATTAGATCCAGCACAGTAATCCATCTGCACATCCACCTGTTTTTTGCTGCTTATCCGAGTCCAGGACGTAGGGGCGGCAGTCAAAGGAAAGATGCATCCCTTTTCCTTGCCACCTCCTCTAACTTTTTTGGATGAATACTGAGGCATTGTAATTCCAACCAAGACATATAATCTCGCCAGCTTGTCCTGGGCCTGCCTTGAGGCCTCCCCAACTGTTTGAGATGCCTGAAACACCACTGCAGGTAACTGTTCAGGAGGTATCCTAATCTGATGTCTGAACCATCTGTAATGGCTCCTTTCGATGTGGAGGAAGAATGGCTGTCCCTTGAACTCCTCCCAAATATCTGCACTCCTCACCCTATCTCCAAAGCTGAGCCCTGACTCCATGCATTTTCAATCTAATTATTTTGGTCACTACTGAAAGCTTGTGACCATATGTCAGGACAAGGGTGTAGATCTACTAGTAATTTGAGAACTTTGTCTTTTGGCTCAGTTCGTTCATTACCACAAACAACCAGTACAACATCTGCATTACTGCAGATACCTCCCTGATCCATCTGTCACTTTCCCCCACCCTTATTTTTTCACTTGTGAACAAGACCCCACGATACTTAAACTTCTCTTCTTGAGAGAGCACCTCCTTCTCAACCTGGGCAGGGCACTAAACCCTTTTCCAGATCAGAGCCATGACCTCAGACTTGAATGTTTTGATCCTTATCAGCTCCAGTGAGCATCTGAAGGACCACATCATCTGCAAAAAACAGAGATTCAATCTTGAAGTAACCAAACTGAAAACTCTCTATTCCTTGAGTTCACCTAGAAATTCTGTCCATAAAAATTATGAGTAGAATATGTGACAAAGTGCAGCCTAGGCAGAGTCCCACACTCACCAGGAACAAATTTGACTTACCGCTGGCAATGTAAACCAAACTTTCATTCCAGATAATACAAGGATCAAATAGAAAACAACAGTAGGAATGATACTCCATACTCCTGAAGCACCACTCAATGGACACCATGAGGGACAGGGTCATATACTTTTTCTAAGTTCACAAAACAGACCTAGACTACTTGGGCATACTACCATGAGCCCTCCAAAATAATTTTGAGGGTAAAAAGCTGGTCCAGTGTTCTGTAACCAGGATGAAATCCATAGCAGTAATATAGTGTATATGTTTTTATCCAGAGTTTCTGCTGTTATTCTGACATTATATGAGAGATGTCACAACACAGGGAGCAAGGTACCTGAGCTAGACCTTGCCTCCTATGTATTTATCTTTCATTCTGTGAAAGACTTCACCCATGACTGAGTTATGTAATTAAATACTCGATCATAAAGCTGTCATGTAAACAGAAGAACACAAACAAAATGTAAATAAAAGATGAGCATTCTTCCTATCTATCTCATTTGGTTATTTAACAGTTAAGAGAGAGAGAGCGAGAGGGGTAGTGAGCATGAAATGAAACAGCATATTTTTTATTTAATTTTTTCTTGTACTTAATAAAGGTGAGGAAAGGTTCAGGTTCATGTTCAGGGGCATAGAAATTCAATTTCCTCTCAGATTCACTCTGAACTGAAGCTGAGATTAACTGTGCATGGGTGCAAGAACCCAACTCTTCAATGATCCATATGTACTGGAGCTAAGTGCCAGGTCAGACCAGGATCTACAAGAACTAAAGATAAGGTTTCCTGCATGGGCCAGAAAAACATCTAAGGTCCTCCTGGAGATAAGTACCCCTACTAGATTGATCAAAACAGACACCCATGAAAAGGCATAGCATACGAGGGGAGACAAAAAAATAACCAGATTCATAAAAAAATATATATTTATTGATGAATTACAACATTCTAAACATTGTCGCCTTCTATATACTCACCCTCCCGATCTCTACACCGCTCCATATGTATCTTCCATTGATCGAAACAGTGCTGGAAGTCTTCTTGCTTGAGGCTCTTCAACAGGCTTGCCGTTTCACTTCATTCACTGAAGAAAAATGTGTTCCCTTCAAAAGGTCACTTTTGATTTTCGGGAACAAGTAAAAATCACAGGGAGCTAAATCGGGCGAATAGGGAGGATAATCAAGGACAGGAATATTTTTGTCAGTCAAAAACTGCTTTGCAGAAAAAGCATTGGGTGAGAGATCATTGTCTTGGTGATGCACCCTTCCTTGACCTGGGTGTTGAACGTCTTCCACATTTTTTCATCCTTTCTTGAAACGTTTGTGCCACTCAGAAACTTGTATGTGAGACAAACTGTCATCACTGGAAACTGTTTTTATCATTTCATGGCTATTTTGTTCAGTTTCATGAGAAACTTTATGTTGATTCGCTCTACGATTTTTTTCACCTTACATTATAGCGGCAACTTGTGTAGCGATTGTTGTGCAGATACTGACTGGGCTATTCACCGGAAATACCTAGCCAGTCAGCAGTTTGAGAGGGCGTGTAGCAGGGGATATAGTTCTGTGATTCACATTTGGCCGACCTTCAGATGGTTTTCCAAGAAAGCCCCAAGCCTAGTCCGGTTATTTTTGTGTCTCACCTCTTATGCCTGGTTCTGATCAATTCTCAATACAAATGAGTCATTGACAGTGAGAGGACAAAATACACTTCCCAGTGTCAGAACTTGTGAGAAAATCAGAGTCCTGCCATGTGCAAAAGTTCGCTGATGACACTGCTATTGTGGGCTGCATCAGGTGTGGGCAGGAGGAGGAGTATAGAAAGTTAATCAAAGACTTTGTTAAATGGTGCGACTCAAACCACTTACACCTTAACACCAACAAGACCAAGGAGCTGGTGGTGGATTTTAGGAGGCCTAGGCCCCTCATGGACCCTGCGATCATCAGAGGTGACTGTGTGCAGAGGGTGCAGACCTTTAAATATCTGGGAGTGCAGCTGGATGACAAACTGGACTGGACTACCAATACTGATGCTCTATGTAAGAAAGGTCAGAGCAGACTATACTTTCTGAGAAGGTTGGCATCCTTCAACATCTGCAGTAAGATGCTGCAGATGTTCTACCAGACGGTTGTGGCGAGTGCCCTCTTCTACGCAGTGGTGTGCTGGGGTGGCAGCATAAAGATGAAAGACGCCTCACGCCTGGACAAACTTGTTAAGAAGGCAGGCTCTATTGTAGGATTAAAGTTGGACAGTTTAACATCTGTGGCAGAGCGACGGGCACTAAGCAAACTCCTGTCAATCATGGAGAATCCACTGCATTCACTGAACAGTGTCATCTCCAGACAGAGGAGCAGCTTCAGTGACAGACTTTTGTCACTGTCCTGCTCCACTGACAGACTGAGGAGATTGTTCCTCCCCCACACTATGCGACTCTTCAATTCCACCCGGGGAAGTAAATGCTAACATTAATTTTATTTAAATTTTTCATTTTTTCATTTTATTACTATTTAATTTAATATTGTTTCTTTGTATCAGTATACTGCTGCTGGATTATGTGAATTTCCCCTTGGGATTAATAAAGTATCTATCTATCTATCTATCTATCTATCTATCTATCTATCTATCTATCTATCTATCTATCTATCTATCTATCTATCTATCTATCTATCTATCTATCTATCTATCTATCTATCTATCTGTACACCTAAACTGATACCTTCCTGCTTTGTTTTCTTATTTGGCATCACCATAGGTTGTAGATGCTTAGAAAGCCTGCACCAGTATGTAAACTTAAGTGTTATTATTTTAACTTTATTTTGGAAAAGCTTTTGTTTAATGTAAATTTTATTTTTTGTGATGCCACTGGTAAAAGCCAATGTGCAGATGCTGACATCAAGATGGTTATGAGACACATGAAGCTTAAGCCCGTGTATTAGGTTTATTGGTGGTCATGCCCTTGGGCACTTTCCCATTTGTCCATGTGGTAAGTCCTGCCCTGCTTTCTCAAGTCTCCAGAATTGTTCCCCCAACTCGGAGTACAGTTAAAATGTAGATTTGAGTCATATCCATACACACAAAGACCCATTCTTCAGTCCACCAGATACAGATAGTTTGCTAACACCAAATTGCTCTTAAAGATGAGCTAATATTTGTGTGCTCATCTCCCTCATGATCAGTGTGTAGTGGAACTTTCTGACTAGTTAGGCCAGGGCTTATGAAATTTTTAGATAACAAATACCCCAAAATGGCTCTCTCAAGAACGCAATTGTGGTGAAACTGTGGTGCTAAGCTGTGATTTGTAATTGAGTGCCTAATTACCTCAGGATTCATGTGCAATGGAAGGTCCAGTTATTTCAGGGCCCATGTGAAGTAGAAATGGGAGTCCCCACTAGGACTTCTGTATGCTTGTATTAAAGGCCCTATCGCATCACAATTCGTTTAAGTGGACCTTTTAGTCCATCTGGCACATTTATTAGTTAAGATGTCAAGTGCATTTTTTTCAAAGCATGGTTGTTAGTGTAGAAGGAAAATTTTTTATATTAGCATGAGAGGATAGCAAATTAACATGAAGAGCCATAAAAAGTAATTAAAAGCTTCTAAAACATTAGATTAAGCATAAATTAGAATGTTAAGCAAATAATATAGGTCAAGCAAATAGTTAACTAAAAAATCAGTTATATTGCATTATTTCTTAGGCTTACAGTAAAATTTAAAACCAGCTTTGGACAGGATAAGAGTTTGAGAACACCTGTGATTCAAGGCTAGGGAGAGATAAAGATGGCTCTGAAAGGCATATCGAAAACCAGCTGGGTTGATGTTTCAGCAGAAAGGCAACAAAAGGCTTTTGCTGTAAGCAGGGTCACGCTGACATAATGCATGAAGAGAAAATCTTAGTAAATTCAGGCATTAGCAGAAATACTACAAGAATATATTAGCAATTAACTTAAGTGTAGAAATTAAGACAAATCAAACATGCCAAGCAATGATTAAATGAAAGCACATACTATACTTCTTTTTAATTAAAGCTTAAAAGCCTCAGGTCACTATTATAAAAAGTTTGGAAGGCTTAAGAGAGGAAACCCATATATGGAATTGAAGCCTTGGCCAGTTAGAGAAAATGGGAACAGCATAGAAAAATAACAAATTCCATAAGGGGGCCCAGTGATAGAAAAAGTCAGGAGATGATAAGGGTTCCCATGGAAACTCAAGATTCGGCAGGACAGGAGTAAAAAGGGAGTCCGAAAAGATGGGCAAGAGAGCTCATTCAAGCGAGGTCAGAAAAGATCGGAAATTACATGGAAAAGCCCAAAGATGGTGAGAGGAAGCCATCCACCCAGTCTTAGACCAATCAAAATAAGCCGAACAGACACCAAGAGGAATAATGGACAGTAAAACCAGGTGCAGAATGAGCTAATTGAATGAGGTAAAAATGATCGGGGCTCAATCTCATTCGGCCGAAATGGGTTGAGTCCGTGTGGTTGATTTATTGCAATAAAGC
Organism: Polypterus senegalus; assembly: GCF_016835505.1. NCBI lineage: Eukaryota > Metazoa > Chordata > Cladistia > Polypteriformes > Polypteridae > Polypterus > Polypterus senegalus. The sequence goes on from NC_053163.1 coordinate 112,696,815, forward strand.
CTTAAAACTCTGTCTGTCTATCTTGAGTCCTAATAGCCTTTATTTTTAGGTAAAAAGCCTTCTGATGATGAACTTTTCACCACGACATTAGCTAATCTTACTTTTTCAATTAACATTGCTGTGCCCATTACCATGAATAATGTGCAGCATATAGTTAACAAAATTAAAGCAGATGAAGTGAAATTATATGGGGAATGCAGCCATTGCCTATTAGGAATTAGGAATAATTATCCTAAATGTTTCTGCATTCAAACACATACAAAGATGTAGACAGAAAAATCTGCACATCCTGATGTTCTCGTGTACATTCAAATGTTGACAACCCTTGAGAACTTGTGACTGAAGATGACAGTCCCAAGAAATCCACATAATGGACCTCAAAGCCCAATTATAATAGAACCTATTCAGGGAAGCAATCAGGTCATCTGTCCATCTCAAGAGGCACTATTTCTTTAATGAGGTGAGTTGTATTGGCCATGAGTGTCCAGTCATTATATGACTTGAATGTATCAGATCTAAGCACCCATTTTCAGAAGCCTCCCTGTAATCTTCTGATTGTTAATCACTAATGTGCCCTTTAGCCAATTACATGCCCCACATAAGCTATCATGTCATTGTGTCCAAAAATAGGAAAATACTAGTTATAAAATAAAAAGACAAAGCTACGTTAGTCAGAGACGTGTAAATGATATGAGCGAGTAAGTAATGACGCAGTTGTTCACAAAGCCCCCCACGCTGGTAGTAATTAGAAGGGTAAACGCTCAGTCAGAGCTCCTCTGTTTGAACTCCTTGCTTGCTGTTAGGCGGACGTTGACAATCAGATCTGCTATTTCTGACTGCAGGAATGTGTGCCGGAAGTGCTGGCCATTAATGAGGTAATGACTGAAACGGTTTGCTGCTGCACGACTAGGGGGGTTAGAAAGGACCATGGCTCATGGGGGCTTCTCAGAAAGAAGGGTTAGGTCACTAAGAGATCACAGAAAAGTGGACTTTCAGAAAACTGCCACAGGAGTTCTGTCTGCCATTGCACCAACTTGTGTTCAGCCCTAGGGAATACTTACAGAAAGTGTTCACTTTGAAAGATGCTATATAAATGCCTGAGAGAGTTATTAATTTGCAGCTTTAAAGATGGACCTTTCCACTTGTCGTTATGAAGCTAATCTTTGTCTTTGTTTGTTTCTGTTTCCTACGCATGTGTGATTTGTAATTCACCTTGGATAATAATTGTGTTTTACATAAATGCTTTTGTAGATTTTTCATATTTAAAGGCACAGCTCTCAGGCTGCCAGTAGAGTGGTAAAATTCTCTCATTTCTGGAGCAGCACATTTCTGTCTTCATCTACTGGACTCTCAAAGTTGTTCTTCCAGAAGTCATAACCTCCTTAGTGTTACATTTCTTCTCTGCAAAACATCATTAAGAAAAAAATGTTACCATATGTAACACAAATGTGTAAAGACAAAAATGTCATCATAATTATAGTAGGAAAAGTTATGTGTAATTTCCACTGCTGTAGTGATGCAGATTTAGTACACATCCTTCGTGTGAAACGTCTTGAAACAGACATTGATGCTCAGCCAAGTGAAAGTGTTTCTTTGTGCACTTTTCTTATACTGTTTTTCAGTTCCTTGCACATCAGAGAGAAGAATATCAGTGCTTGACCTGCATGATCCATTGTGTTACTGCAGGCTACCAAAGGCTTAGTGACTTCCACATCTCCCTTGACAGGAACACTGACAGTTGCTGCATTGTGAACAGTACTTTGGATGCTAATGCTATTCTTGTCCTTCCATTTGATTGTGATCATTTATTATTTTTGCAATGCAACTGCTTGCATCATGCTGAATCTTCATGTGACCCGTCACTAGGCATATCACAGCAGTTTGGTTGTACAGTGTGTCACGCACGTGCGAGTAGAAGGACGTTCTATGGACCAAGCGAAGGTAATTTCATGCCAGGCCAGTGGTGGCTGCCCTAAACTTTTTAAGTGTGTCGAGTCTTGTTTTAGGTTCGACTTCTGGTCTATCAAGGAGGTCATCATCTGAGGAGGTCATTATCCTACCGACTACACCACTGTGAAAAGATCAGACTCGACACACTGAAAAAGGTTTGGGGAAGCCACCTGTATATTAATCCTGGCTGCAATGGGTTTGTTTTGTAGAGAAATGTGTCTCTGTTGGAGTCCAGACATGAACTGATGAAGGTTTGGAAAGATGGCGGTTTTAAGTGACTGGACCGGAAGTGACGTAGGGGAACCGGAAGTGGCCTTCTTCTAATAGTCAAGGAGCCGGAAGTGATGTCATCCTACGCGGCAGGACTGGAAGTGGTGTCATCCTACGTGCCAAAACTGGAAGTGACATCTTTGATGCTGAGTCAGTCAGGTTTACCTGCGGCTGGTCTGTACAGATAACATGAGAAGGTTTAGTGCATCCCACCAACCCCTGGCTTGGCGTGGAATTACCTTCACTTGGTCCATACAATGTCCTTCTACTCGCATGTGCGTGACAAGTGCCATACGCAAAAGTTTCATTATTTTGGTCAATGTCCAATGTGCAATTTTCTTTGTTATCACTATCACTTGATTCAACTAATGATTCTCTTTCTGTGTTTTCTAAAACTGGTTTTACACCTTTTCATTTACACGCCATTGCATTTTTGGTTGAAGGCTTTGCCTCACTCATGAACATGGATGAGCTGACCATAGAGGCTCAGAACACATAGAAAAATTCATCATGTTTTTATCAGCAGGATATTGTTTCATCCACATCATGGATACTGTCCTGAGTGGTATTCAGACATACAGTGATCCCTCGCTATATCGCGCTTCGACTTTTGCGGCTTCACTCCATCGCGGATTTTAAATGTAAGCATATCTAAATATATATCACAGATTTTTCGCTGGTTCGCAGATTTCTGCGGACAATGGGTCTGTTAATTTATGGTACATGCTTCTTCAGTTTGTTTGCCCAGTTGATTTCATACAAGGGACGCTATTGGCGGATGGCTTAGAAGCTACCCAATCAGAGCATGTATTACATATTAACTAAAACTCCTCAATGATATATGATGTGCTTCCAGTGCGGTGCTTGATTCTTTGCTTTTTTTCTGTGTCTCTCACTCTCTCTGCCTGACGGAGGGGGTGTGAGCAGAGGGGCTGTTTGCACAGAGGATACGGATGCTCCTCTACAAAATGCCGCTTTATCGCGGTGCTTCTGTATACTTAAAAGCACAAAAGCACGTATTGATTTTTTGATTGTTTGCTTTACTCTCGCGCTTTCTCTCTCGCTCTCTCTCTGACATTTTCTGCCCCTGACGTTTACTTCTTTGAAGAGGAAGATATGTTTGCATTCTTTTAATTGTGAGAAAGAAATGTCATCTCTGTCTTGTCATGGAGCACAGTTTAAACTTTTGACTAATGGGTGTTATTTCATGTCTAGGGGGCTCTAATAATGTTAACAGTGTGGGAGAGTTTATAAGGGCTTAAAATATATAAAAATAACCGTACAAACATATGGTTTCTACTTTGTGGATTTTCATCTATCGGGTTCTGGAACGCAACCCCCGCGATCGAGTAGGGATTACTGTAACACTATTTATGCGATCGAGGCAGGTTACACCAAGTACTACTTGGGATTAACCATTTTTACATAGAATTGCAAGCCTGGGTGATACTCAGAGTTAATGCCAAGGTGCTTAAAGAAGGTACTGTACAAAAAAGAAAAAGGGAGGTTTATTAATTTCTTAGCACAAAGCCCATTTTTGGTGTGTGTCAAAATGCAGGTGTTTTTGCCAGCTGGAGGAACTAGTAAAACTTGGCTGATACCTCAGCCACCAATCTTGTATGGCACAGCACTCAGTCAAATTAAGCAGTCAGGACACTAAGGCTGTTGGATTTCAAAATTCAACCAGATGAACAAGGTTAGGCACAGTCCAATCATAATGGGCATATTCATGGATAAGGATAAGGCTGCCTCCAATGCCAAAGTGCCTCCCAGGTCAGAACAGAATGATCTTTTACATCTGTAGCCATAGCAGATGGCTGACTTTGAGATCATCTCTGGGTTGTGAGTCATCTTAAAGGCATCCCATACATCTCAGTTGAATGTTTTCACATACAGCTTCACAAAATAGACACAAAAATCATTTTGCATGTGTTTCTGCAATCACAAAAATTAGTGAAAAGAGGTTAATTAAGAGCTGTACATTTTTTTAGTTGGCAAGCAAGAAATATTCCTGCTGCTGTGTGCACCTGTCCATCCACTCATTTCTGCTTCTGATTGGGTTCTGTGTCAGGTCACTTGATTATAGCACTACACATATGACAATCACCCCTTCTTCCTTTTGCCTTGCCTATAAAAGTTTTGCATAACCTTGACATGTGACAAGTAATATAGGGACACAGGCAGTGTAGTAGGTGGGATAAATTCTGATGGGTGTGTTATGCTTTTCTCCAAATAAATGAACATTGAAGGATTTCAAAGTGATAGGACATTTCTGTATACAGGTTCTCCTCATATTCATGGGGGCCTTTAAGAGTCTTTGGTTTTCAACCACTTTGTGAGTGGGCATGTGATCTCCAAAAACAAGTAACCCATCCACTGTGGCTTTCTGCCTTGTGTCTAATATGACCAGACTTGGACACAGCTGCCTATTTGACAATAATGGAAAAGGATGCTATTTGCCCTGTGGTATCTGCTAATCCACGTACTTCAGGGTCACTACTTAATGATTATACTGACACTTTGGGTTAACATGTCAGGCCTGGCATGAGTCAATTCCCTTTCTCACTGCAGTTGGTGAAGTCTTTTGGCTAAGGAACTGCAATGAAATCAAAAGGTTGTTGGTACAATTCCTGCCAGTCACTATGTAACTTTGAAAAGCCAGTGCTCCATTTGTAACGAAATACATGTTAACAGTATAAGTCTTTGTGTATGTATTGGTAAAGAGCTGCAGAATGGTGTTCACTGTAGGAAGGCTACTGTTGGTCTGTTCTGATTCAGTCTGTTTCTGATTATTTGCAATCAAAACACTGTTTTATTTTTAGTGCAAAACTCATCCTGACTCCTTTCATCTTATTACAAGGACATCTCTTGACATAACAAACCATCTGCGCTGCCTTACTTCAGATATTTTTAAATATTACTTGGAAAATAATTAATTAAAAGTCCTGAATGACAAAATCCAATAAAGCTGCTGAAAGAGGCTGATGTCTTTTACCAAAGAGGTGCAAGAGCTCATCTTAGGTTGGGAGTGATGCTTCAGCTCCCTCATCCAAAACATCTTCTTATAGGAGTGACCCAGCAGGCCACCACACACTCTCCATGATAAAGACCAACATGTACCTCAGACATTTTGATTTCTGTGCCCCAGGTTCTTTTTCTTTTTTCACTAAGGTAAACCTCTACAGAAGAAGAGGAATCAAGTTCAGGTTTAGATGGGCCTCCACAGTATATTACTGGACACACCTAAGCACATACCCACACTCCTTCAAACCACCCATTAACCTAAAATGCAGATTTGAGGACATGAACCTCCCCATGAAATGATGGGCATCAATCTAAAGAAGTGGGAGTTTGGGGTGTAGAGGACAGAAGGTGCAAAATTGACTCTGACAGTGGAAGCAAGGGGTGATTGTGGAGGGAACCATATCAAAATTGGTTGATATTAAGGGTAGTGTCCCTCAAGGGTCAGTGCTGGGGCTGTTGTTATTTTTAATATATAAATGATCTGGATAGGAGTATAAATAACAAGCTGATTAAGTTTGCCTATGATATGAAGCTAGGTGCATTGGCAGATAATTTGGATTCCATTGAATCATTATAGAGGAACTTGGACAGCATACAGGCTTGGGCAGATTTGTGGCAGATGAAATTTAATGTAAGTTAAAGTAAGATTTTAGACATAAAAATGTTTTATCTGAATACACATTGATAGGTCCAAAAATGTAAAGTACTGTTTAGGAGAATGACTTAGGATCCATGGACAGGTCACTTCCAGACAGTGTTCAAAAGTCGTTAAGGGGGCTAATAGAAATTGGCAATATGGTATGATGTGCAGAGTACAAGTCAAATGATGTTTTGCTCAAGCTTTATAGCACACTAAGTCAGTCCATACCTGGTAAACTGAGTTCAGTTGTTGTCTGCAGACTATAAAAAATTCACAGTAACGCTAGAAAAAATCATATAAGAGTGACTAGGCTGATTCCGGGGCTACATGTGGTGAGTTATGAGAAAAGATTAAAGGAGTGGAATCTTTTCAGTTTAAGCAAATGGCATTTAAGAGGTGACATGACTGAAAAAATGAAGAATGTAATTAGTACTTTGGACACAGGTTGTTACTTTAAAATGAGTTTAACAAAAACACAGCTGGAAATTTGTTAAGGGAAATTTCACACAAACATCAGTAGGTTTTCCTCACACAAAGAAATATAGACACATGGAATAAGTTACCAAGTAGTGTGGTGGAGAGTGGGACTCCTAAAACACCTAAAACTTGACTTGAAGTTGTTAGGTGGATAGGAATGATGAGTTTTTTTTTTGAGCTGAATTGCCTTTTTTTGGCAGGTTTTGTTCTAATTTTTATCCAGGGGTCTAGAGATGTGAGACAGCAGTTCTTCTCATCTATATATATATATATATATATAAAATCCACGTGTATCTGTCTGTATGTCTGTCCGCTTTCACAAGAGAATTACTTAACAAATTTAGGGTTTTTTTCTATAATTTGCTTGAACATTCCAGTTGATTTTGCGACTTCTGTCATTGTGCTATATATCATAGTTTGCTTGCGGTACTGATTTATTTGCACGAATCACCCGAGGGGAGGGGGTCAGGGCCCTCCTCACTCACGTGCCAGCCTCATGGCATTCCTTACCTCTGCTTGGCTAGCAAATAAGAGAACTACTTAACAGATTTAGATTGCCGTTTTTCTATAATCTGCTTGAACATTCTGGTTTATTTTGTGAATTATCTCATTGCATTAAGAATCACAAAATCATACTACGGGCCAAGGAGAGGGGGAAGAGTGATGTCAGGAGTAGGGAGCCGGGCAGGGACCTTCTCACTGTTCTGTTTCACTACTACACAGGCGGAGCCATGGGGGATTGCTAGTATATTATATATAATACAGAGTTATGCAAACAGAAATAGTTTTGCATAATAGACCACTTTAAAACATACAGTGCAAAGTCTCTTAAATCTGCATGAACATTTATATCGTCTGTACAGTTAAAACCTGGAAAGGTAGACGGTGAAGTTGCTTGTCTCAGACAATGATGACCAGCATCCTAACTGGGAATGGAGTCCTTTGAGTAAGGAGCCAACATGGGTTGTGAAGCAAAGGAAATTGGAATATGCATGGCTCAGAAGCACAACTGGCAGCTAAAGTAAGGTGGTTCCCACAGAGTTTGTACATCAACAGGAAGAATTTCTGGGACATAGCAAATGACCTGGGATGGGAAGTGTCAGGACTCCAAGACCTGTGGGGATTCTTTGGCTTAACAAATGACTATATTTCTTTAAGAAGCACACTAACCCTAGCATTCAGTGAACTGAAAGGTGAGCAAGCAAATTGAATTCAATTAAACTTTGTATTGCACAGGATCAGAGTGTGTGAAAATTGTTAAACCATGTAACATTTATACATATGAACATACAAGCTATGATAAACATTAAAACAGACCATCAAAATAAAATTCATTAATCAATATATAACCAGTTGAAAGTAGAGGAAAAGAAAAAGAAAACAGCAGTTAATAGCATTCCCAGAGAAAATAAACCTCTTAGGGATCCATGGTGGACATAACAGACAAAATCACAGTTCTGATTGCCTATGCCAACTGGAAATTCACCTCTCTAGCAGACTTCAATCATACTAGAATTTGTTACCAAGGTAAACAGTCTTATTACGGGTCAGTATTTAAGTCGTGGTATAAAGTGACTTGACCCAAGTGAATATGAGGACTCTACATGTCAGGAAAGGACATGAATGTACTTAGTTCAATGACACTTGAGGATTCAAAGTCCAAACTGGGTCATAGAGAGACTTGACAAGATAGTACTTGATGATTCAGTGCCCAGGAAGGGCCATGAAGTGACGTAACTCAAAGGAACGTAAGGTGTTAGTTTGGCTTAGATGGGGTATGAAGGAGCATGAGGAGCGATCATAGGACATTAATTGATAGATGAAGGATATATATGCAAGCATTGCCTGAGGTGAAATAGCAAGTGTTGAAAGGGTTTCAAGGAGTCAGTGGGTCTATGATAAGAGACGAACTTACTTGAGTAGTCAAGATGGAGCATAAGGTTAATTAACATCTGAGCAATAAGTGTCTGAGATGAGATATGAAGTACTCAGTGTGTCAGTGATGGGGAATGAAGGGCACTTGTGGAGACAGTAGTAGAGCTAATTTGTTAAAGCCACTAGATTTAAGATTAACGTGGAAGTCAAAGACTAATCTACATACTGTCTGAATACGACAGTAAGAGTTTAGAATAAAAATGATCAGTACTTTGTAGAACATAGCACAAAGTCAATACCAAAAGTCAAGCCAATGTTACAATCTAGATTAAAGTTGAAAACTAAAACTTAAAGTACCTAATAACAAAAACAAAATTTCTTAACTAGTAAGAGCTTTAATTAAAAAAAAAACAGTTGTTTGTTAGCATAGGGATATTCCAGAAATGCATCCCAGATGATTCAGAAATGCATGTACCGACCCTTGTATGGTCATTCCAGTGACATCACACGTTACACTTGCTGAATCATTTTGAGTGATATCATCATGGAAACTCATGACATGAATACTCTGAAATGTGTGATTATTTTAGATTGCAGTCAAGTGACTATTAACACTGCACAAGCGAGTCAATAGAAATATGTGTCCTCAACTATATAAGCACAGTTAATTAAATTGACATGTTTGGGCACAGATTATACATGTTTATGACCCAGATGGGCATTTCTACCCATTGGCATCTTACACTAAAGGTTTACCTATTCAAAAAAACAATATCGTGTCACACACGTGCACTTAGGAATCAGTCGATGGGCTCAAATAAGAGTGTGAGAGCACCGGACTAAAGGTTGACAGGTTGTACTAATGCCTCTCCTCCTCCTTCTGCTGGTTCCCAGAAGCCAAACCCACCTAACGACACTTCCAGTTCTTCCACACTTCTGGTCATGCCTCCAGAGAACTCCCATCTACCCACAAGGCTTTCATCACTTGCACTTCTGGCCTCAAGAACCTGCCTCTCTCCCCACAACTCTCTATAAAACTGTCATTTTCCTTTCAGTAGTCAGTCCAATGTATTTTAGGCTCAGTCTCAAGTGATCACTCTGTTACAATACAAATGTTTTAACTTTTTTTGCTCAAGTATAACCTTTCTCTTGGTTTATTTTGTCATTCTTACAATGGCTACAAGTCATGTCAAGTCAGCTTGGGGAGCATGCACTAGTACAGTGCATTGCTGCACCCACTACATAACGAAACAACTCGGAATCACGGTTGGCAACCCCCCCAAGGCAGACACGTAGTCCAGTTCCACTCTCCAGAAATGACCCTTTATCTGCCACAGCCAGGTGTTACATGGGTGACCCTTGGCCTGATCCAGCCACTCGGGTCCCCAACAATGAGGATCTTACGAGCCAGATCACATTCAGGGAAATGCGCCACATGGTCGTAGTGCTGTAACTGACGCTCCCTCACAATGCAGGTAATGTGCCTCATTCGGGACCCCATGAGCAACTGCTCATTCATCACAAAGTCAAACCAACGGTACCCAAGGATTTTCTGGAGAGACACAGTACCAAAGGAGTCCAGTCTTTGTCTCAGGTCACTGGATACCATCCATGTCTCGCAACCATATAGCAAAACAGGAAGCACCAGGACTCTAAAGACTCTGACCTTCGTCCTTTTGCATAGATATTAGGAGTGCCGCAAACCCCTTTCCAGCGACCTCATGACTTCCCATGCTCCTTCAATCCGTCTACTGACTTCATAGGAAGAGTCACCACAGACATGAATGTCACTGCCAAAGTAAGTAAGGAATTAGTTTGGCTTAGATGGGATATGAAGGAGCATAAGGAGTGATTGTAGCACATCAAGGTTAGATTTTGGCTACAGGCTTTTAAAAATGTCAACAAGAGCTGCGTTGCTGACTCTTACTATAATGTACTTTGATAGAACAGAAAAAAAGTCAGACCTGGACCCACTGGTGGCTGAGGTGTGGACAATGTGATGTGTCCATTTTAAAGAGATAATTGCAGATACATAATCTGCATAACATAAACTATTTACTGTTGTGTATTTTTACTACAGATTTTTCCAGGTAACGTTTCCTTTAATGCTTTTCTAATTGGCTATTTAGTTGTATGTGTATTTCTGTATAATAGCTCGCTTTCTGGAATTAAAAAGGTGAAAATGAACATGACAATGGAAAAACTCAATGTACAAGGTATTGTAGCCAACGCACAATGAATTTTGGGAAATGTGATGGAGAGATCGGCTCACAAGACTACTTACACTACATACAGCTGAAAGAGATTTCTGGCATAACAGAAATTCTTTCGATCGTATGAAGTCCAATTATAAGATGCAATCGGGCATCGCAGCCCTTCCCACACTGCTCATAAAATGATGGCAGATGAAGCTGAAATGTGGGCTGACTCTGAAAAATCAGTCGGTCATTGATTTTCAGACTTAAAATCGTACCAAAATTGCACAACGCATGCCTGACCTAAGAAAGAGTATCAAGATAATGATTGAGTTACCTAGAGTAAGCATACTAAGCTGCGCTAAGCATGTGGTGTCTGCCAAAAAATGATCTTTTACTATTCTAATTAGAATAATCCGGAGTGTAGCCACATAGATGACAGTTGTGCAAATTTTTAGCTCCTTGCTTGCCTTTGCTTTGCATTTGTAAAGATATGAGTTTTCATGTAGTGACTTTATCGGTGATAGATTTAGTTGGCAACGACATCCCTGAAGGCAGATCTTTGTGTATGACCATTCCCAAATGTGAAAGAAGGAAGTTATGATTTGATCAAGAATGCCTTATTACTACACTGCATCCTATGTGTTTGGTGAAATGATAGCATTACGCCTGTGCCTTCAGGCAGATTGTACGTTTTTCAAATTCCTCATTGCTGAGTCGGAAGAAGTGGATAGTTACAGCTTTCAAGCGAGCTCATTTCAGTTCTGTTAATTTATGTATTTCTGGATTCTTCAAACTTTACATTAATGAGAGTCATTTGTAACAGGAAAAACCCTTTTCCTTGTACCAATTAAAAGTAACTCTGTTCAGACCGCATTGTCGACTTTGCCAGACACGCAAATTAGGTTGTCATCCTAGCTGATAAGTTTGAATCTCACTTTCGGAATCTGTGAGGCAGACTTTTTCTTTTTTTTCATCCCATTTTCCTGTTAATGGACAATGCTGCATAAGTGTTCTTAAACTTCAACTTAAGTTTTAAAAGTTTGTTTGACTTATTTCTACATACTGTACATTACTCAGATTTTGTTTCCAGGGCTTTGCAAGCCTGCTGTGTACATGCCATCATTACGTGGTAGCATATACAACTACATGCAGGTCTTTCATACTGTACGTGAAATTTAGTAAAAGCAAGTATACAAGTGTACTAACAGATGTACGTCTCTGCAAAGAATTCATTATTTTGAATTGTAACATCTCAGTTGATATTAACAGTTTGTTTAGATGGGAACAGCTTCACAATGAAGAATAATGTCATAGAGCTGGTTTTAAAATGACTCTATTACAGGTGTTTGTGTTGCTCTTAATAACTTTTAATAATTAATTTTAGAACTAAGTTATTGCTTGGAGCATGTATTTTCAAGGTTAATGGTTGCCATTAACGTGTGCTGGATGTCTGGGGTCATAGGGACATCTTGTCTTTATGTGGCACACTGTATGACTCATTACTGACAAGTTGGCCAGCCCCCCAGAGTTTGCCTACCCCTGTTCTAATGGCATGTAGAAGGCATCCTCTTTACATTGACAGCTTCCCTAATCACTGGCATTTATCAGATAGTCCAGGAGTCATTACTATGGTAGGTATGAAGAACCTTTTGGTTGAAGCTTCTTCCTGTCAAGTCAAACAAGGGGGCAACATTTCTATATGTCAGTCAACACAAGGCAGGAATCAACAATAAGTGGAGTACCAGACCATCACAAGACCCACTCACACACTTCCAAAGAATGATAATTTAGAATCTCTAATCAGTCAAGCAGACACATTTTTAAAATGCAATAGTTGAAGAAAACCCCACACAGTCATGAGGAGATTATATAAACTAAATAACAACCAAAGGTGAAATTAGAGTCCAGGATTGCAATTTTATGAGGTGTGTAAGATATGGCCAGCCATGTACCCCGGCCAATACCCACAAGCCGCCAGGTGGAGCCCTCCTTGCAGCATGGAGGTCCCCAGAAGACCAGTAGGGCATTATGGACAATGTAGTTTTTATGCACCGCCCTGCTGGATGCCATGGGGGCCATGAGAGGGAGCTGCAGGGAGGTCCGAAGAGTTCTTCGTGCCCTATGACCCGGAAGTTCGTCATAGGAAGAGCGACGGGCTTCCGGGGTGAGAAAAAGCATTATTTATCCTGACCCGGAAGGAATAAGGACTTGTGGACTTTTGGATTGGGAACACTTCCGGGTCGGGGAATATAAAAGGACTGTGGGAACTCCCAGGCAATGAGCTGATTTGGGAGGCAGGGTGGCTAAGCGTCTGGGAGTGGAGGATTGTGATTTATTGGTGTATTGTTTGTTTATTGAAGAATAGTGGAGTGGTGGTGCTTTGTGCACAATTATTATTATAATAAATAATTATTAGATTTTTATCTGGTGTCTGACGTGTGGTCTGAGGGTACAAGGGTGCGAGAAAACCCTAATCTGTGACAGGTGTTATTGCAAACATGTGTGCAACCACGCTACGCTAACAGGCATGCAAAGATGGGAATATTAACATGCTACAGTGAGATAAATGAAGAAAGTAACACATATTGTTAAAAGACCCTTACAGGCCCGTTGCTAACCTGAAAAAAGAGCTAATAAGAAAGGCAGTAAAATGGAGCTCACAAGAGCTGTCTCCACTTGGTTGACCCTGAGGGCACCTGCCTTCCTGAACTCAACTAAGTTGTGATAGATGGCACATAAGGGCAAGCATTCTGGCAGGGATGGGGCAAGGTAACTTACTCGAATAGGAGGCCAGCCTTTCAGAAGAAGGAAAATAAAGGCATGGATCATCCTGTCTCAGCCAGTAGAAAGTCAGAAGATGTCAATGCGGTAGTGTGTACTGGCATACCAACAGGGATGGACCAAGGAACAATACCTGGTCAGGAACACAGTGGGATGCAAGGACTGGGGAAACAACCTGTCAGGACTACATGCCCGCCCGATACTCAAGATGGCAGCATCCTTGGGTGATGCTACCTGAAAAAATCTGCAAAGCATGCTAGGAACTGTTGTCCTATGCACCATAAGTATTCCTGGGTCCAAGATAAAGGAAGCCATTTGACCTTATCCAGGTGAGCTGGAGTTGGGTGGAAGAAGGGCAAAGCTTTCCTGGAGGAGTGGAAGGAGAACAAATGAGAGAGGAACAGAAGAATTGTATTATTTGTGGTTTTCAATGCCTTTTTCTAAGGTATTTATACAAATAAATCTTTTTATTGTACTGGGACTTGTGTCTGCGAAGTTGTGCTGGGGTTTGGGGTGCTGCAACACCCCACAGGTGACAAAGTATAAAAATAACCACAGTGTTAAAGGCAAAACTAATAAAAGACATAAGACACAAAACTGTGCTAAAAATCCACAAAATGTGGGAGAAGAGGCAAAATAGAGATACTGTAACTAAGTATATTTTTTCAATAAATTTTATTCTTCTTGTTGTGCAGACTTGCTTTTATAGTTGACAAAAGTAGCTGCAGAGAGCACAGTATTGTCATTTGGAAGTGCCACAAGCATCAAGGTAAAACCTGAAGAGACAAATCAGCAATTTGGACTCCAAAATGAATACATTTGTCATTATTAAAAATGTATTAACAAATAATCAAATTCCAAAAAAAAAAAACTATAGGGAAAAGAAATTGACAAAACCATACAGAAAAATTCTGATAAAATCATTCATCCAGAATATTCCACACTGACAAAATAAGGAAAGAAAATAATTCAGAAATAACAAGCAGACCTTAAAATACTGTACTTAATTACAGATAACATTTCAAAAGAATAAAAACAAATATTTAAATCTTAATTCTAAATGTTTAATGCCTGAACCACTGAATCCACACAATCACCTGCAAGCTACAAGCTAAAATCAGCAAAATGAATAAGTAGTAATCAGAGCAGCAGAACTAAATATAAACTGTACATAATATACATAAAGTAAATTAGACTGAACTTAACTGAACTTAACTTACCTCAAATAGACTGATCTCTGGAGTTTGGAGGACTGTTGGACAAAGTATGTAACCTAAAGTCTCAACAACTAACAGAGGCCTGTGCCTGTACTTACCAAGCACATCTGAATTACCCCTAGGAATTTCACTAAAGTTCTGACTAGGATAAGAATTTGTCCTGCCCTAGAGCAGTACATAAGAAGTAGCTATAAAACGTCCTACATGACCAAACACACACACCCTTTAGCGAGGAGTATATGTTCACGTGCGATTGGGAGACATCTGAAATGTCTTAAGAATAGTACTACCACGCCAGACCAGGGGGTGGCGAGCTGCACTAACTCTCTTTCTCAATCTTCTGCAAACCATCCATGGGAAATCTCGCCAGGTCCCGGGGCTAGTGATGATACCACTTCCGGGATAAAAGACATCATTTCTGGTTCCGGTGCCAATGATGATGTCACTTCTGGTCCAGAAGATGTCACTTCCGGTCCTGGGCTTTAAACCCGCTATCTTTTCCTGTTATATTCAGTTCTGTTGTAGACTTGAACCTGTGATCATCTCGATCAATTTAAAATCCATTTGCAGCCAAGGAACAATATACAGGTGGCTGCCCCAAATCTTTTTATGTCTGTGGTCTGCTTTTGTGACAGCTATCACAATTTTGTAATGCCCTGAGCTGCAAAATGGCAGTCATGTAGGAGTTTTATAATTTCTTTGTAAATCACGATGATGTTTTGTAGTTTTCTGATACTAATGCCAAGGTTCCAAGACAAAGATAATAATAATATTAATAATAATAATAATAATAATAATAATAATAATAATAATAATAATAATAATAATGTTTAAAATAGTGGGAGGAGAAGAAGAAAAAGAAAGACATAATAAGGTAGGACATTTTGCAAAGCTGCACACAACTGTTGCTACTTTGCAACAACATCAAAAATAAAATTGCAATGAGCACTGAGATGGAAAGACAGAGACACACAAACACAGTGATAGAGAGTAAAGCCTGATATACGAGCACATTTATTTCACAATGAATGATCCACATCAGTATTTTCAGAAGAATCACATTCCTACTGTTATGGCCATGATAAACACCTCATAAAGTAACAGTTACTGAAACTAGTCACAGCTATTTTGACGCTTTTTCTGAAGCTGCATTGACTTTTCCAGGGTTCCCAGATGTCATGTGCTTTTCTTCTTGAAGTTCTGGGGTTTGTAAGGAGTAACAGGAATGTTCCAGGGATTTGTGGGTTGCAGAGCTCCCATACCTGTGTGGTATAGCTTAGCAGCTACAAAAGACATGGACCAGGGGACTGGTGGGGCTACTGGCTACCTTCAGCCTAATATTATTGATGGTCCTGCAGTTTGTGCCAAACTGAATTTGTTTCACTTTGCAAAAAGAATAAAAAAGTATGTGGTTAAATGACCTGTTAAATCCACACCATTGAGCCAGAAAAATTGTGTTTATTACAAATAACATCTTTTTTTCATTGCTGTGTTTTCATCTCATCTGCAACCTTATAGCTGTGCGGACAAGTGGACTACACTTCCCATCAAGCAGCAGGAGTGTGCAGTGGCTGATGGGAGGCCACCACCTGATCAGCAAGGCTGAATTTACACTCTGGTGGATCAGTGTGCTGAATACAAAGTTTAACTTCGAAGACAGAAGTTTGTACACACATTTCATTGCCTCACTGGATTATACATTTTGTTTAGCAGTAGACCTTTTAGTTTCATCAGGGACTACCTTTAGCCATATTGTATTTTTAAAAACACCTCTTATTTTTATCTGGAACCTGGGTTATGTTATATTATACAAACATTGTGACCCCCAACAGGAAAAAGCAATTTCAGAAAATGAGATGAGATGTTTAACATAAACAAGCGAGATTCCACTCTTGGACAAGGACAATGGCAGCACACTGCTCGTTGGTCTTACTGGAAAAGAGGGATGTCATTGAATTGTGTATATGTGATAATAAATTCAAAATAAACTGATGACATAATATTTTTTTTATCAAAGCAAAGCCTTACTTTTTAAAGAATTTGAGAAATTATAGAGCCAATCAACACCCAGCACGAACACCTTTTGCAGCATGACATTTGCATGAATTTTTAGAAAAGTAGTGAGAAGATGGAAAAAAAATCAAAAACCAAAAAAATCAAAACACAAAATATGGATATAGACAAGCCGCAATAAAACAGAATCAACTACTTTTTCTTTTATTACAATGCATGCTGAGCTGCTTTTATTCAGAAGATTGAAGAAAGAGAACGTCTTTGTTTGAGGGAGTAATTGGTAACTTCTACTGTTTTTTGTTGGTATACAATTATTCAAATCCATTTTATGATGGGGAAGATCTCATTTGAGAGTGTAATGCCAGTATGTAATTGTGATTTGTAGCAGATCTAATCATCTTAACGACATTATCAAATACCGCTACGTGTGCTGACATGACGCAGTCTCTGTGAGACACAACTCTGTAGACACTCTGGTACTCTTAACAAGAATGACTACAGGACACCAAAGGATTTAAAGAACATCTGCTGCCCAGAAATAATACTGCAACTTCATTGACTTCAGTCTGAAGCATGACAGAATTTGTCAGGTCCTGATGTATTGTCACCTTTGACTGCCAGATGATTTTTTGTTTTTTGTCCCGCTCAATAGCAGCAGTGCTGGTAAAAGCAGCTTATCATCATTGACAGCATGGCACTTGCTTTGTTGTCAAAAGGCAGAGCAATGCCATTGACTTTGCATTAATCACGGGAAAAAAATGAGATATATGGGAAAATCAAAAGTTAATGCAGAAACAAATGATCAAGTCTGGCAGCTGGGACAGGTCAGGCCGTATGGACAGGCCCTTCCAAAATGAACTTTCTATTTTCTCCACTGTCTGCCTGCGAACTGCAAGACTGTTTTACATGCAGCACGTTGTCCTTCTCTGATTCTACAAAGATCTGATAAGGAGCTTCTATCTGCCTCCATGTGTATTTCTCCAATGAGTCAATTGTCATTTAATTAACAAATATCTTAACCACTTTCCTAAGGAATCTTAGAATGCAGGCTGCATTCTGAATACAAAATGACACGAAGAAGGAGGAGGAGAGGAGATAACAAATTTAGAAGAAAACAAGATGATGGAACTAACTTGTATGCTGAAGGGGTGTCCAGGTGTGACTGGATGGCTTTTTTTCATCTATTAACTACTAGAAATTTATTTTATTTAGCATTCTCTTCAGCTGCAGTTTTTGTTATCCCATCTGGCCTTCTGAACACCGTATATGGAATCAAATTAGAATGACAAACTAGGAATTCTTCCATTTTAACATTTTCATAAATTTATTTTACCTTTTACAACTTGCAAAGCAGTTTGAGCTACAGTTATCCTCTTTAATAAAACCCTTGTGTGCGTCCAGTGTCCGTGTGTATGTCTTCTGGTGCGCATGCGCGGGGCCACACAGCACGTGTTCAGTCTCTTCCTGTGCATTCCCTGTGCAGAGACACACAGGCGCGCACGAGTCACGCACACACACACAGACGCGCACGAGTCACGCACACACACAGGCGCGCGCGAGTCACACACGTTTATTATAATGTGCTATACGGGTTGAAAATCCTAAATCTGAAATTCCAAAATCCGCACCTTTTTGAGTGCTGACATGCAACACAAGTGGGATGTTCCACACCAGGGCTCTTTTTCATAAAACTTCACTCGCAAATTGTGAACACCAAAAATTTAAGAGTGAATAACATATTTGCTGATTCAAAACAGATGTATTCTTTCAGACTGGAGTGAGGGGAATGTCCAACATGAAGGTTAGAGTGCCACAAGCAACAACACACGATCGACAATGGGATTAGGGGGCTGTAAACTTTGAAGTATCGAGCACCATTAAGCAACGAAACACAATCAACAAGCTTTGTCCCACCATGAAACAACATGATCACACCAGCGTGACTGTTCAGAAGTTCTAAAAGCACCATGAAAATTGCAGATGACTTGTGTGTTATTGGAATGTCACTGATTAAGCAGCTTTATCCTTGCTAGGTGCTCTTATTGCAATATGGGTATAGTAAATTCATTCGATTATGTCAGGAAAACAGGACACTGCAGCAAATTGCCTTTTAATGTTGTCAAAAACATATTATGTTTTATACATATGCATGTCTTATGAAAGCTGAATGTATCATCTAGTCACTCTTTTAATGATTTCCAGCACAGTGGGTATGATTGAGTGAAGGTTGGCTGAGATATTACTGACTTGTCAGCCAGTTCTCTGAGAAGTACAATATGTAGTTGACAAATAACCAAATAAAGTCCTTCAATGCAAATACACAGCATTTGTCTTCTTATAAGGGAATCAAAATACTGTCTGTAACTCATATACATCACTGTTAAGTTTTAATATGTTGATCACATCATAGCACGTTATAGTTATGGCTCAGTGACAGGAATTATTATATGCATGTATCATCATTTAGCAGGTTAGGCTGCATTTCCCTACTTAAATAAGGGTGTCCCAAGATATCTCATTACATACAGCACATGCAATTATTCCAAAATCCCAACATATCTGAAATCCATAATTCTTCTGGTCATGTTAATTTTGAAATAGGGACACTCAACTTGTATATGTAAATGCTGTTGTATCGGAATTCCACTCTGATGTCAAATTGGGGATTTTCTAGGAGTTGTCCTCAACGATCTTTAGTGCCGGAGTGCTGATGTGATTGGGTAAATATAGAAGTCTAAAGACTAATAGACGACCTTGACAGTCTAGTTTGGGAGGTTGAAACCACTCATAGTAAAATTCTGGATGTGGTGCATTTGAAGGTAGGTGTCATATATTCTTCATCCAATGGTGAAAATAATAAAGGGGCAGTTTGTAATATGATATTGGGGTTACATTACATCAATAGCTTGAGAGATGTTACAAAGAAACTCACCAAAGTGTACCTCAACGTTCAGTGCTGGGTCCACTTCTCTTCTCTCTCTCTCTACATTTGCTCCCTAGGCAATATTACAGTATGTCTAGCCATGGATTCTCATACCACATTGTGCTGCTGATGAAGAACAGATCTTGTTCTCTTTTCCCTCTTAAAAAAATAGGTTTCAGCCAAAATCTCCTGCTGTCTCTCTGCCATCTCACCATGAATGAATGTGCATCACCTTAAATTTAACCTTTCGAAGTCAAATATTCTCTACTTATCTTTTGATTCTCCGTCCTCAAATTTGTCTCTAAGTATTGTCCTAGAAGATACTATCCTTTCGTTATCAATCACAGGCAGGACTCTTGGTGTTACTCTGGACTCCTCACTTTCATTCACAGAATATAGTTCCTCAACAACTGTGAAATGACATGCCTTGACACAACAAAAAGGTTAGGGAACAGCCAACCTGTATAGTTGAAGTTTGGCTGGAAAACAAAAATAATAATAGGCTTTTATATGAGTCCAAAACAGGAGGAAAATGGCAGTTTTAAAGTGGGTCGGGGGAAATGACGTCATCTGGAGAGGAACCAGAAATGATGTCATCAAGCTTGGAACCGAAAGTGGTGTTATCGGGCCCAGGACCAGAAGGGACATCATCAGGTCCAGAACCAGAAGTGACATCATTGAGCTGAGGCAGAACTTCCTGTTGCTGGTCTGCAGGGAGAAAAGAGAAAGCATCAGTGCACTCTACCATACCCTGGTCTGGCATGAAATTGCCTTCTTTTAAGCCCTTTAGCTGCCTCCCATGCACATGTGTGTGACATAATCTATCCTGTCATTCTTTCTTCATGAAATTCATAGGATTTGACCCTTCTTTCACTAATTATACATTGCACGGCACTGGTTCTCTGTCAGCTGGACTACTGCAATGCTCTCCTGGCAGGGCTTCCTTCAATTGCTATCCAACTTCTCCGGCTGCTTGAGTGGTGTCCTCGCTTCCTCATTTTACAGCTACTACTTTTCTGCTTCAGTCTCTTCACTAGCTTCCTGTTGTGGCAAGGTTCCAGGTCAAGACTCTTGTTTTGACCTACAGTTCTGTGAAGTCATCTGCACCAGAGTGTATCCAGTCATTGGTTTCTCCATGTGTCCCTTCATGAAGTCTCTGTTCTGTCTCTGCCTGTATACTGACTGCACCTCCTCTTGTCAGGTGTGCCAAGATAGTATAATGCTGCTTTGTTCTTGCTCCAGCACTATAGGACAACCTTGCTTTGTCTATTTGAACTGCACCCAATTTGGCCTCCTTTGAAAACACACCTTTTCTAGCTGCGGTTGTATTGATAACGAGTTTAGGGTACTGACTTTTGTCGTAGTCTAGTTGCAGGTATAATTATACAATAGTCGTCGTAGGGGTAATACTTCCTTTTGCTAATTTGTTGTCTTGTTCTCTGATGCTTTTGATGATTACATCTCCAAATCATTCTTGTATGTATTATAACTTGCCTTGTAAGTCACCTTGGTTAAGAGTGTCTGCTAAATAAATAATAAGAAGAAGAATATTCATGTACTGTGGTGGGTTGGCACCCTGCCCAGGATTAGTTCCTGCCTTGTGCCCTGTGTTGGCTGGGATTGGCTCCAGCAGACCCCCGTGACCCTGTGTTCGGATTCAGCGGGTTGGAAAATGGATGGATGGATATTCATGTAATGATGCTGAGGCCCAAATGTGATGCCTACCTCAGACAGATCCATTCTACTGGAAGATGTATACAGAGCCTGTGTCCCAGTGGTCTACTGTAATCCCTAACCCATCTTCAAAGTGTAATCTAACAGTGTGTACTTTAAACAGTGAACATAAATGAACAAGACATTCGATCTCTAGAGACACTTTGTCACCATTAATCATATCTAGAGATCCTCAGTGTCACATAATGCAGAGCCATGAGAGTTGTATGTATCTTTAAATATATTGCTACAATGAATAATGAGAAGACAAGCACATATATTTTAAAACTATTCTTCACTTCCAGAAGATTTAAGCTTCTTCATTTTCTCATTGACACTGCAAAGTGAAAGCACTTTATTTTTCTCATTGACATGGTGCAAAGTGAAAGCACTTTATCTGTAGAAGTCTACTCACTGGGCTTATTATATGAACACTTTGGTATGGGACATGCATTATAATGGCTGCAGAACTTGATGATCTCTAATCATTTTGTACTATTTTTTTGAATGCTGAAGTAATTTTTACTGCTTCGTTTTTCATGTGTGCGTTCTTTTTTTGCCTCCTTGGTGATTGTGAAATCTCACTTTGCATCTTCAGACACTGCTCTCATGCCACTGCTTATATGTTAATTGATGATATTTTTGACATTCTGATATTTAAGAATGAAGGGATTTTATAATGTTCTGTTGGAGCTTTATGTAACAACTAAAGGAAAAATGCTTTGAATAAAAAGCAATTATGTACAGATTTAGTTCATGATTTCAGCTTTAGAAATTGTGTTGCAACCTGTATGAACCCAGGAAAATATCAAGTGAGCCAAATTATCATTTTATTTCACAAAAAAACATTCACATGGGGATTATATAATGGATGGATAACAGAATATATAATACTGAGGAGTACAACAACCTATAGCTCCATAGGACCTAACTAGAGTGATGGTTTATTTATCTATCCATGGTGTGGCTGGTTCTCTGCCCACACAAAGTACATGTCACAGCTCTCTTTCTTCGCTTTCTTTCTCAGTTGAACCCTTATCCCTCTCTCTATCTATGCATCCATCTTTTGTCTCTTATGTGGGTCAGGGTCTCCATCACCTTCTTCAACTCCTCCAGTGGATACTGAGGTGTTCCCAGACTAGTTGAGAGACAGAATCTTCCCTGTGCATCTACTTCAGTGGGCCTACTCTCGGTTGAACACACTTGAAACACCTCCCCAGGGAATTTTCCAGAATGCATCCTAATCAGATGCATAGACCACCTCAACCTGCTCCTTTTCGCTGCAGTGGCTCTACTTTGAGCTCTTCCCTCTGATCTGCTCTCCTCACTCTATCTGTAAGGCCGAGCCCTGACACCCTTTGAAGGAAGCTCATTTCTGCCACTTATACCTGTGATGTAGTTCTTTTGGTCATTACCCAAAGCTTGTGATGATAGGTGAGAGCAGGAATTTTCTGCAGATTGACAGTTAAATTGAGAGCTTTGCCTTTCAGCTCAACTCTCTGACTATCTTTCAGAAGAAAATAAGGGAGGAAATATGGAGCTTTTAACTCTTGTCTTTTATATATTTGTAACAAAGCATGTGTACAATTTTGCTGAGAACTTGCTCAGCACAGAACTGTGAATTCACTGGACAATGTAAAAATAAACTGTTTTTTTTTTTTATATATATTTTGTCTACTAATTTAATTGTTAGTGAATATCTCTATCACCCTGTGATACATTTTTATAGCATGGGACATAAACAGCTGGAACTGGTTTAAGGCCCCAACATACACAGAGGTCCCTAGAAATTAATTCTGGGGTTTCTGACCTCATATGGAAACAATGGGGTGACATGGCTAGAGTTTCATTTGTTGGTCTCAAGTACTTTTGCACTTGAAAAACTGCAAACATTATTTAAAGGGAGAGCCGACCCCAGGGTCGTCTGGCACTGTTTTATATAGCACAGAATGAAGGGGTGTGCGCAAGAGGCCCCAGTTACCTGCAGTTCTAATGCCAACCTAACACCCGTCTACATTGCTTTGATCTTTACATGAAAGTTCACCTGACTCATTGACCCTTCTTTATATGATTTCTGCTCATTGGTGTAAATAAAACCAGTGCCAAAGATAAATTCATGTAAAGCTAAATTAAACCTAATGAAAAAAATGATAACGATCAATTAGATACGTCAAACATATAAGCTGCACAAAAGGTCAATAATCACAATTAAGCTTCATGGAGCTGTGGGAGTGATAACACAATTAACTTTTCATTCCGATGTCAGTTAGGTAAGCATGTTGCCTTGTGAAACAACAAGTGTACAGGCGCCATGGGCCCCCATTACATCTGCCCCACCTGCACCTCCAATAGTTACACAGTTCTTCCTGTTTGAGTCAAAACCTCTGATGTTCAGCTATATAATTAAATAAAACATTCAAAGACTCTCTTCATTCATTAAAATGTTTTTGCTGGTCACAGCAGCCCTACATACTGTAGGCCCTTCCTGTTCCATCTACAGCTACTTTTTACAAACTTTGAGCCCTTCTTGTATGCAGACCCCAATCCCTTTATTCTGTTCAGAGGTGTTGAGTGACTATCCGTTGCAGTGGGCCACGTGCAGAGAGCCTCTCTTGAGCTTGAAACAATAACCATGAATTAGATTCAAATGTCAAGTCAATTTTCTGCAATTACATGATGCGCCCCCGTTAAAACAGCTGCAGTCGCTCTCCTGTGTCAGTTTTTATTGAATGAGAGTCACAGAGCCACATTGTGTGCTGTTTTAATTGTGCCATCTATGTGACACAAGGAGCCTCTTTCCTACCCACTCATGTGCCCTTCCTTGTATAATTAATTGAAGTCGTCTCATAGTTGGTACTTCTGCCCAGACTTCATACTTCGCTTAACCCATTATACCTTTTTTTTAATAA
Source organism: Polypterus senegalus (assembly GCF_016835505.1). Classification (NCBI taxonomy): domain Eukaryota; kingdom Metazoa; phylum Chordata; class Cladistia; order Polypteriformes; family Polypteridae; genus Polypterus; species Polypterus senegalus. The sequence goes on from NC_053163.1 coordinate 112,720,805, forward strand.
GTCCATTTTCCACTATGCAACTTTATCCATGAGGTCCTACCTGCTCACTTATGAGATCTGAGTGTCCCAGACTTCATTCTGAATAGTTTTATTAGCATTTAGCAGTTCCCTCAGCAATACTTAGTGGATGGCCACTTTACTTCCTAAGGTAAATAAGAACTCAAAACAAATTAAATATATACAGAGTCTAGTGCAAAAAAATAAAGTTTAGAATGCCTCAGGCACAGTAGGAACTTTGGCTCATTTAAAGGCCCAAGAGAGTAAAGTAATGCTTGGAAACAAAACATCTTCAGAGTCAAGGCTGATGGACAGTCTTATTGTTTTTACCCTGTGGCTGTCTGCAAGTCTGTCACTTACACAAGGCTAGAGCAGAAGTTCATTTTTGGCTTTTCTTTTTCTGCTGCAGAAAGAGAGTCAAAAGGCGGATGTCAAAAAAAAAAAAGGAGTAGTCAAAACCAAATCCAAAATGTAATAACCGGCAATCAGAAAATCATGTAAAATATGTTGTTAGATTTGATTTGATCTCGGATACAAGTTGTTGTTTTTGGAGACTCTTTATACATTGTCACCAATGATGTAACAACTGGAGCAGCCCCAGGGCATCATGGAAGAATGACCATATAAAAAGTGACGCAAAAAACACTAAATAGTGAAACCAAAATTGCTTTAAAAAAGACAGAAAAAATAATCAGCCTCAAAGCAGAAGCTCTAACTAAACTTCTGACTGCTGCATTTGATTCCTTGGTTATTAAATCCCCCAAAAATGACACCAAGATTAATTTTCTACTGTGGCAGATTACTGGGGTCCATACCTGGCCGGGATGCCTCAAAAGACCGGAAAGGGGCATGTATAGCTTCCGGGCCACGAGGGGGCAACCACCCTGGACTAAGACAGGACCACGGGAGAAAAAGGAAAAGATTTTAACCTGTTGGGACCCGTGGCCACCTTCCTACAGTCTGGGAGCTTGAGTCGGGAGTGGGAGCAGGACGAAGCTCCCAGGAGGAGAAGAAAGGCGGCTAAGGATTGAGAAAGAGGTGCCCTATTGTGGTGATTTATTTGCTGAGTGCATTGTGAGACTTGCCGGGACACCATCAGTCAGTAACCACATCTTTGTAAAATGCACACGTTTATTAATCCTTAATAAACACAGGATACAGTCATGAACACCACACAATGGACTCAGCAAATAAATCACCACAATAGAGCTCCTCTTTCTCAGTCCTTAGCCACCTTTGTTCTCCTCCTGGGAGCTTCGTCCTGCTCCCACTCCTGACTCAAGCTCCCAGACTGTAGGAAGACGGCCCCTTTTATTCCCGCCAAGATGTGGTCCAGGTGGCTGATGACGGCCTTCCGGCAGCACTTCCTGGTGTGGCAGAAGTGCTGCCCTTTGCGCCGGAAGCACTCCGGGCATCTCTGGCAGGTTCATCTGCCATCTTGCCTGGTGTGGCGGAAGTAACAGTTCTCCGGGTACGACGAGGCTCAAGGTGCCCCCTGGAGGTGGTCACGGGTCCCAACGGATTAAAATCTTTTCCCTCTTCTCCCGTGGTCCTCTCTTAGTCCAGGGCGGTTGCCCCCTCGTGGCCCGGAAGCTATACATGCCCCTTTCTGGTCTTTCGAGGCATCCTGGCCAGGTAAGGACCCCAGCAATCTGCCACACTACCCTCAATAAATCTCAAGCAAAACTTTAAAGAACATGAATCCTGACTGTATTACGCTCAGCCAATGTTAATTTTTGATTTCTCTATATTGAGCCCTAGGAGGTGGGCCCCCTGACACTGCAATTGTGGGACCATCCCTAAGGACTAACAAGCTCCATCATTAATTTTCATTCATGTTTCTTTGGACTCTTGTTCTTGGATTTTGTTTTGATGTATTGATGTAAACACTTGTTTGGTTTTTCAATTTTTTTCAGATCTGGTTTATGCTTATTTGGACTATTGAATTGGAATTGTTAGTTTAAGTTTGTGTTTTAGCTAATGTTTAATGTTATAAATAAACATTATTTTTGTTATTGTGGGCTAGGGTTTCTAATGGTTCCCTGTTTGCTTCAGTGCATACATTTATGTCAGTGCTTCTACTGTATGTGTAGGCCTCAAAGCCTGCTTATCAGGTTTCTGCCAGACTAATTGTGTGCCCTGGCCTCATTAAAGCCTTAAGATCTAGATTGTTTTACTTTGAGATCTTGTTTGAGTCTCACAAAGGTTACGTAGATAACTAAGGGATCATAGATTCCCGCTGACCTCCAGAATTTCACACCTTGACTGGAGTGTAGTTAGGAGAACTGAGTAAACTGATACTTGTGTTTGACCCTGAATGAGCTGAAGAGTTGGGTGGGGTTATGACAAACAGGTAAGTTGATAAACTTCAAGAACCAGCAGGAGAACTTAAATCATTGACTGACAAAGTCAAATAGAAAGTGAGTTTGAAAGCGGATTGGACTGAAAAGCTGGAGAAAGAAGTAGGATGAGATGGGGACCATAAAGAAGGTGAGTAAAGTGGAAAATAGGTCATACACTAATAGGTTGTTGGACCTCACTTTGAAGGAGATGGAGTTCAACCAGAGTAGGTCACAAAACTAAGGACAGATTGATTATTTGGCTTTAATTAAGTCTGCCTTGACTTTAATTGTAAGAAGGAATAAACGACATCAATGCCTAGAACTGTCAGAGTGAAATGTTTTCAAATAACATTCACCATGTAAGGGGCTATATGAAATAATTAGCAATACTGCATTCCCTCCTCCCAACGCTAACAGCTTTCAGGCACAAGACGTAACTAACATGTCAGCAGTTCTGGACACCTGCACTCCAAATATTTGTTTGTATTGACAGTTTTCAGCTACAGAACATACTGAACCACATAATAGACTCTTGAGGCCCAAGGTTAACTTTGAGAAGAAGATTGGCTGAAGGGCTTCTGATGAAAGTACATCTGGAATGGAAAAATGCACAACACCTGGGACTTAACCCTGAGATATGCATAGTTTAACTGAATATGCCTCATCTTTCAAAAACCTTGGCTAATTTAATGCTGCATAAGGGTTCAGGTGGGTAAAAATAACCAGGCAGGTGTGCCGCAAAGCATGAAAAGTGTGTTGTACCCAGTGCCAACCTGAATTGCTGCCATAAGGCATATCAGCCTCCGGCAGCTGACTCAACCACTGCTACCATCATTCTTCTGAAGTGCAGGCATATGTTATGTTTTAAACAGTTCAGGGAATCGACCGATCAGGCAATAATTGAAAGAACAGACGGAAAACATCTGAGTGAGGTGAAGTGTGAAAACCTGCGACTGGTAAATAAAGAGATGAGACAGCGCAAGATGATGGAACAAGAAAGCATTTCATAAGCTGCCCCTACTGCTCACGTCTCTTCTGTGGATCATTTCTTACGCCTTTGTCCAAGAGCATATCGGGCTGCTCTGTTCTGCTTATGGGTCAGATACCGATTTTCTGCATGACCTCCACAAACTATTTACACGCTGATGATATTTACTGTCCTAATTTCTTGCAACAGTGGGCAGCCTCCAGGCTTCATTATAGATGGGAAAACATACTTTGGAGGGTTCATTGATGTCCAGTCTGCTCACTTAGAAAGCCAGTGCAAAAATAGCTCAGCTTTCTGCAATTGAGTTAGGAGGCAGAGAGCAGAAGTAAATTGAAGGATAAAGAGTTGACTTGAAACTTGATTGGTAAAATCGCACAATGTTCTAAAAATGTGCTTTTAGCTTTAATTCCAGCAAAGGTGGAAAACATTCACAATTTCTGCTTCATCAGTTTGGAATCTAGGGCTGCAATGGTGGTGCAGTGCTTAGCATTACAGTCATTGTTTCAGATCTCAGCCCTAAAATTGTCAGTTGTGTAGTTTCTTTGGGTGGGTCTTCCTCCTAGTACTCCAGGTTTTTCATTTCTCATCCCAAAGATTTGAAGCTTAGCTTAGCTTAATTCGCATCTATAAATTGACCTATTATTGAAGTATTTTTGTGAGAGTGAGCGTGCCTGGTGAAAGCCTGGCATCCCGTTCAAAGTACTGGACAATTGGCACTGGCTACCCATGGCCCTGAACTGGACAGGCATGTTAAAAAGTAGATGTGTAGAAGGATGGATGCTAAAACAAGAGGAAGCTTTTCATCTTGAGTTCCTGGGATTTGCATTTTTCCAGAGCAGGAAACACGGGAAGTCGGAAGACATGGGGCTCACCTTAAACCAAATGGCATTCATTCACAAAATATATCAAGAAGAAATTCAAGAAACTTATTAAGAAAGTGTGATCCTTGATAACTGAGGTTAGACAAATGCTTTATAACTATAAGAGAGCCTCTGTCCCTTGAATAAATAAGTATGCATGATGGGACCAGTTTTAAATAAGAAAAATAATTTATTTGAACCCAGGACTGAAATGTAGGTACCCTGAAAGTGAAATTTTAAAACAGGAAATGAGATACCTGGTCTCTCTCTCTCTCGCATCTGCACTATGCACTAGGTGTAGTTGTGTCAAAGGGCTGGGTCTCAGTTACTCCCCCTAGTGTCCAGAACATAAACTCAAGTACCCAGAGAGAATCCACAGAGACAACAGGGAGAGCTTGCAAGATATGCTCAAATAGTGCCCAGACTAAAATTTGAACTCAGTCTCCCGTAGATTAATACCTGACAGATCAGTGTCAATCAGGAACTATCAAGGGGTGGAGCTCAGGCAAAGAATTGTACTGATTGGTTGACCACAAGCACTGGCACCATCTTACAAATCTGTTAGTAGTTTGGTCTTTAGAGAGATATTGATGAAGATGGAGTGTTGTGCATCACTCTTCATAGTTGCCCCCCTGGTGCGCCATGCCATGCACCGCATTGAAGCACTCATCTCCTCCTTGAAATCATGATCACTTCAAAGCAATGAGGTGGAGGAAAACCAAACCCCTGACCGTACATCACACTTCTTTGCATATCACATATTTTGCATAAAGCTTACACTTCCTGTTGTGTGGAGGGAACGTAACCCACGAAATTGGACAGAGGCCACAAGACCAACATCATACAGCACCTCACTGCTTCCTGGAAACAAAGTTCCTGTGGTGGAAAGGCACCTTATGTTTCAGACAATGTATGGGATGGTCAAAGAGAAAACTGGTTGTCTATGAATGATTTTCCACTAGGTGCGCAATGAATATGCAATGCACATGGGGAATATGGAGCAGTTGCTCTGCTGGGCTGCCCCTAAGCCTAGTCTCAACTGACTCACTGTGATAATTTGGCAGCTGAAGCTTTGTGGTTGTAGGTTATTTGTATGATTATGAAGGATTCTGACTTGGAGGTGTTCAGTCAAATTCTCGCAAGTGGTAACTTTGCACCACTAGCTCCACAGCCAAGTAAATACACCAAATGCTCGAACGGTTCCTCTCATAATGAGCAGGATTTTTATTGTGACAACAATTCATTAGTTGGGCAAAGCCAGCCTGTCTCACAGCAGTGGCATAAAAGTACTGCCTGCTGTCTTCATTGCCAACCTCAGAAGGCAAAACTTAATTGTCAGGAAACCACTGAGGCAGACAGGCACAATGTCAAAATGTTTTACTTAAAAAAGGTAAATGATAATATTTTGTACAGTTATGTAGTTTGATGGCTGTCTGCTTTACATTGTCCTGCATTGTCCTAGAGATTCTGTCAAATTTCTTGAATTGTAGAAAAGGGTGCTATGGTTGATGAGCAATTCTGCCAAAATATCAGCTGCTGTCACAGAAAGGAGGACAAGTGAAACTTTTTGGAGATCTCCTGTTTAGGTTTATCACTTCTGTAACTGTGGTTGTCTACTATGAATGGATTAACTCAGTAGTGTCAGGAGCCTTTCCTCTAGGGCCCCAGTAGCAACATATTAACATTCCAACCACACACCAAATGTGGCATTTCATTCATTTAAATGAACTCCTAAGCATGATTATACTTTCCCCCCCATTTCCATAAGGCAGCATTTCTCAACCTTTAAGTATTTGCAACCCTAGTTTTCATAACAGTTTTAATCGCGCCCCCCCAACATTTTTTTGAAATGTAAATACATATTTTATTATACCTACTTAACTTTTATCAACATTTATCTACAGTAACTCTATATTTATTGTTCTAGTATCAGAGTGTAGTTTAAGTTAATTTGTTTTGGTTTCAACAAATGTTTTTTTCATATTTGTGATTCTTGTTTTCTTTTATTCACATCTTTGCGCCCCCCTTTTTGTTACTTTGCGTCCCCCTAGGCGGGCCCGCCCCACAGGTTGAGAACCACTGCCATAAGGAGATTTCAGGATACAAAAACACTCATTGGTTTTCCATCTCAACTGAAATGTACAAAAAATGTCTCATATTTTGAAGAATACTCACAGTGTGGGTTTAATTTGATCTTGTTTTAAAATCTGCCTAAATATTTATAAAATGACAGCCAGTTCACAAACAGAGCAGAAAGTGGTGCGAATGACGATATAGCAACTCCTACTCAGGAGGATGGATCATCAAGTCCACTTGTGTGTGCTTATCAGGCATTGACAGCTAGGTGAGAAACTGCTTGGGCAAACATAAGGGAGCAGCCTGCCTCCATGCTCTGCAGCAGTCAGATGAAGCACTGACTATATACACATAGTTGATAAATAAGAAGTTGCTTCTCATTTAGAAGAGTGCACACTTGAGCACAGGGAGATGAGATGCAAGAACAGGCCATGCATTCACAGATGTATAGCACTGGAGGCAGGAACCTTAGATAGGAATACCATATAAATTCCACCCAGGGACCCCCTAATTAACACTTTTGGACCTGTAAGCCTGAAAATAAAAATTGTAGAGTTCTCTAAAAAACATCTTATGGTAGTAAGGTACTGAGATGGGAGTAGGCTCACACCTGGTGGCATGGATTGTGGACTATCTTACAGACAGACCTCAATATGTGCGTCTTGGGAACTACAGGTCTGACATTGTGTTCAGCAATACAGGGGCGCTGCAGGGGACTGTACTTTCTCCGGTCCTATTCAATCTATAAACATCACACTTCCAATATGACTCGGAGTCCTGCCACGTGCAAAGGTTCGCTGATGACACTGCTATTGTGGGCTGCATCAGGTGTGGGCAGGAGGAGGAGTACAGAAAGTTAATCAAAGACTTTGTTAAATGGTGCGACTCAAACCACTTACACCTTAACACCAGCAAGACCAAGGAGCTGGTGGTGGATTTTAGGAGGCCTAGGCCCCTCATGGACCCCGTGATCATCAGAGGTGACTGTGTGCAGAGGGTGCAGACCTATAAATATCTGGGAGTGCAGCTGGATGACAAATTGGACTGGACTGCCAATACTGATGCTCTATGTAAGAAAGGTCAGAGCAGACTATACTTTCTGAGAAGGTTGGCATCCTTCAACATCTGCAGTAAGATGCTGCAGATGTTCTACCAGACGGTTGTGGCGAGTGCCCTCTTCTACGCAGTGGTGTGCTGGGGTGGCAGCATAAAGATGAAAGACGCTTCACGCCTGGACAAACTTGTTAAGAAGGCAGGCTGTATTGTAGGAGTAAAGTTGGACAGTTTTAACATCTGTGGCAGAGCGACGGGCATTAAGCAAACTCCTGTCAATCATTAAGAATCCACTGCATCCACTTAACAGGATCATCTCCAGACAGAGGAGTAGCTTCAGCGACAGACTGAGGAGATCGTTCCTCCCCCACACTATGCGACTCTTCAATTCCATCCAGGGGAGTAAATGCTAACATTAATTTTTTTTTTTTTTCCATTTTTTCATTTTATTACTATTTAATTTAATATTGTTTCTTTGTATCAGTATACTGCTGCTGGATTATGTGAATTTCCCCTTGGGATTAATAAAGTATCTATCTATCTATCTATCTATCTATCTATCTATCTATCTATCTATCTATCTATCTATCTATCTATCTATCTATCTATCTATCTATCTAAAAATCCTTCAGTGCTCATTACTGGGTGTGCATGTTTACTGGAGAATAAATAAGTGGCAATATCTAGTATATATGTGTAATAAATGCTATTTTTTTATTTTTAACATTGTCTTTATATTTTCATTTTACTTTTAATAATGCTTAAGCCAAGCACATTTACCAGATAAGTCTTCTGTTTGCAGGTGGAACCCCAACTGAAATTCCAAACAGGACATGACTGGACAGCTAGCCTGGGAGAATACAGGTGGCTGAGATGAAAGAACATGGTGCTAACTAGCAGCTGGAATGAGGTAGCGGAATGGATGATTCTGCCTTAGCTGAATCACTGGGAACTACACACCCACTAGTCTAAGAGTGGTGTCAAGGACATTTTAAAATTAATTAAATTAAGACTTGAAGAAGCATATGATCTCACTCTGTCTCTCTCGCCACCGCCCTATGCACATGGCCATGCTGTCTGTTTCTAACACTCTGTCTAAGGGCCATGCCAGACCACATCAGACCGGAGACCAATCAACATTCTAAGACAGAGCTCCACCTGGTAGCCTACTATCCAGGCCTTATTATTTTGTCACCCTTATTCTACTACTTATACTTTAAGCATACTGTCTATAATACATGACTAAATGTGTACATTTCTCTCCTACCTGTTCTGCTACTTTATCTAATTACTCTGGGATTACTACAATTACTGCCTGCTGGGGAGGCACACCAGCCACCCAAATCCAACACATGTTTATTTACAGTGGGAACACTTCCCTAACCATTCCCACAAGTGGCACATTACAATGCAGAGCACACAGGAATTTATTTTCTTTTTTCTCTTCCTTCCTTTCTCTGTCTCTCTCTCTCCCTCTCTTCTTCTACTCTTCCTCCAGCAAGTGTCTTCCTCTCCCTCCTGACTCCAGTTCCCCGAGCAACAGCAGACAGCTCCTTTTAAAACTAGAATTACCAAAGCTTACGAAAAACTCGCAAGCCCGGCCCATCTTAAATCCACTCACACCTCTCCATCAGCGTCTTTTGTCTTGTAAATGTGTCGATAAGCCCAAGCAGCAAGTAGCCTACTATCCCATCCTCCCACTGTCCTACTTCCCCTGTGGCATTGCTCTGAAAAAAACACTTTGGCCCCTTTATTTTTAAAAGTGTTGCAGAGACTCATTCTTTGATCTTGGCAGCATAGTTCTGGATTCAATTCAGTGATTCTTTAAAATTTGCAAATTATCTTTGTGACTTCTGGTGTTCTGTTTCTCCTTTGATATCTTAAAGACATATACAGTATATTAGGGTCAATATACTGTAGTCTCTAAAGTGTCCGGGAAAGAGTAAGTGTACACTATGTCACACATGGGGATCTGGGGACGACCTTTCTGGCTCTGACAAGGTAAGTAATACCACCCCGGAATGAGAGGGTACATAGATGCTAACCTTACCTTCTCCTTCTTTCTTCCACAGCCAAGAAAAACTGTCCAGAAGTGAAGACTGACCCCGCCCACCATCTCTGGAAACTCCACCCACCACCTTGTAAGCTCCACCTTTTCCATTTCCAAGAATACAAATCAGGCTTGATCAGAGAAGGTGGTGCCAGATATAAAACTGACTTTCCCACAGGACACTGCTCTTACTGCAATCCACTGCCACATAAATTGAGAGCATAATTTTTTTTTTTAAATAAGCCATTTGCTGCTGTCTTTGGAGTTATTATTAAATGGGGCTACTCAATGGGAGTACTCAAATCACAACTGTGACTGACAGACATGTCCTATTACTTCACAACTGATAATGACAGCTTCCAAGTATTTTGGAAAAACTGGTTCAGAAAGTGGCTCAGTTCTCTTTAAATCTGCATAACTGTTTGCTATCATATTACTTTGTGAGTCTCATGTTCTGTAATTATTGAAAATGTTCTGTTATACCCAAAATCAAATCCTGTCTGGAGCCTGTCATAAGAGGCACATTGGCTGATTTGCTTTGCCGCCATAACATCTTTAAATGTTACACAAGAGCCTAAGTAACAAAAATAACCTATAATAAAGTATTATAAAAATAGTAATCCACGTATATCTTTAATGAGAAGTGAGCTTCTTTTAATAAATAGCGCAAGCAAGTTTTAATAAAATTGCATTTGTTATGCTATTTCAAAATAATAAACAGGTTATGTTTTGTGACAAACAATTATGTAAAATGTGCTGCTTCACCGACAGAAGAACATCTGCTGCCAGAGCTGAAACGGCGGCACAATAATGACTCCGGATGAAGCAAAAATGTACAATCATATTATAAAGCCTACAAAAAGGAAATTCTTAACAAAAGCATTCTCTGTCAAAGGGTGTCAAACACAAAGACGCTGCCAGGGTTTGTGTCCTCAAGGAGGTAGAAAGGCAAGAAGGGAGGGAGGGAGCAATGGAATCTGTGAAAGTGCTTTGGCACAGCTAGAAGAAGCTTTAGATAATCTCCATATATGAGAAGCCTTCCTTATCGGACCACGTCAGGCCTTCATGTTCTGCTTTTCAGACAGATACAAAGGCAGTTTTGATGCTCTCCATTTTCTGCATATCAGAATCAAACCGATTTCTCCCCTTGTTTGGATGAATTTTAGTTAATTACTGGTTTTGGATTTCTAATTAAAGCAACCTTTTTTCTGGTAAGCCTTCATGAATGTGTCTTAAGGTATTCATCTTTACTTAGCCGAGACACCTCCTTAAACGAAGGACAGGGGGAGATGGCTTTCGAAGGACGCTATCTTCCCTGAACTGACACTTGGCAGCCCCCATGGTTGCAGCACCACCACAGATTCTCACAGAGCTGTATGTGAATTGACATTTGTTGTCTCAGCTCTGTTAGGCTCTGAGGATACCGCTTGGGTGCTGTGGAAGCTGCAGAGGCCTATTTTGGGTTTTCACCACACCTTTGAGTGATTCCAGACCTCGCTAATGAGCCGCCTGAAGCTCTCCCAGGTGCAGCATAAAGGGAGCACCCGCCTTCATTCCGGGAACCAGAGTCGGGAGCTTACCGGATGAGGAGTGGAGGCGGAAGGAAGACAGAGACAAGGAGAAGGGCTCTGATTTTGTCCTTTGTGCTTTTGTACTGTACTGCTAAGGGGAACAACTTGGGAAGCATTTCCCAGTGTAAATAAAAGTGTGTTGCTGCACTTGTGGCTGTGTCTGTTGTGTTGGTGTTTGGGGAGCCGATGCCCCCCTGGTGGTCACTGTATATTAATGATGGGTCACAAATGCAGACAGTGCCTACCTGAAAGGGTGATCTGCCACCCATTTTAAAATTAGTAAATGTAATGTTTTAGTTTATTTTGGCATTTAATTGTCCTTTCTATCCAAATGTGCCCACCTCAGGATGCCATCCTATATCAGTGCCACTGCATAATACATTTTTTCAAAAGGTATTTCTTCCTGAAATATTTCTGCTTATTATGATAGGAAGTGTCAAGCTGAACACAAATATAATTTCAGATTGACTATATCATATAGGAATTTGGACAAACACGAAATGAACTTTTATTGCTTTTTGTGTTTTTAGCCACTGTGGTGGGCTGGCACCCTGCCCAGGGTTTGTTTCCTGCCATACAAAATGTGTTGACTAGGATTAGATCCAGCAGACCAGCGTGACCCTGTAGTTAGAATATACTTTAACGGGTTTGATAATGGATGGATGGATGTTTTTAGCCAGCTAATGACGCTGATGCATCGCATTTGTTCAACTAAGCTAAAATGTTTTACTGATGGTTTTCATTTTTACTCAGCATCTGATGCCTCTTGTTTCAGTGTCCAACATTAGTCGTCCAGCACTGAATTATTCCTTTATGCCCTGATACCGCTCCTCCATTGTTGCAATGTCCTGGTGAAACTTTTCACCATGTTCGTCACTGACCGCACCAAGATTAGCAGGGGAGAATTCCACGTGTGGAAGCAGCATGTCTCACTTCAGGATTCTGTTTGCTGCTCTGTAGTGGCCAAGAAGAATGTCAAGAACATCTTTGATTAAATTCCACTTGACTTCCTGCAGTCTCACAGTCTTAAAAAAAATAAAGGTTCTAAAATGGCACTTTACTGGGTTGTGTGGTTTCTACCCTTGCTTGACAAAGAACTGTTTCACTATTGGAAGGGTTCTTTGCACATATTTTTAATCTTTGGACTTTGAAAAGGTCTTTAATATAATATTAATATTTAATATTAAGATGCAGAAATCTTAAATGTATAGTAGGCTGCCTAGCAGGATACTGACTAGTCAAGAACATCTGAACTTAGCCAATGTCATTCTGTGTAGTAAGAGTCCTTTAAAAATCTGGAGCCCACCGTAAAAACACTTCCGGCATTACACAGGAGTTAACGGAAAACTTTCACAATAAAATACTGTAATGAACAATGTTTTGTGTAATCATAGCAGGCTAAGTCATTTTCGGTCCTAAGGCAGAAAAGTACAGTACTGTTAATTTCTGTTTGGACTGGTCTGCTTTGCATTATGAGACATTTTCAGTTGGTGTATTTTCATACCGCTTCACTTACATGTCTGGGAAGATGACAGTTAAAAGTGAAATCCTGGCTACAGGGACACTGATGGACACTTGTTTGATATCCTACAAGTATTGCAAAATTTCCATTCATAAAGAGAACCTAAACTGGAAGAACCCAAACTCTCCTCTTTTAAGTCAGTGGGAAACCGATGTGTTATATTATTTGAAACTGGAAAAAATCAAAGACTCAGTTAGAGGTTTTTCAAAACATGGCAGGATCTAATCAGTAATATTTTAAAATAAGCTCATAAAGTACAGAGAATTTATTAATTTAGATATGTTTACAAGCCTTAAATCTTACACCGTTTGGCTTGCTCTCTCTCTCAGGGGTGGGGATCGATCTGTTCTTAACTCAATTTTTCTTTTTGTAAAAACTTGATTGCTTTGTATGGATTGCAATAAAATTAATAAAATAAATAAATAAATAAATAAATAAATAAATAAAAATAAAGAGAACCAGAGACACAAGGAATAAGTGACCAAATAATGAGGTGGACAGGAGAAGGCATTAATTACATTAATTATGTATTTTCACGGTCAAAAATCTGTAATGCACTAAATGGTTAAAACAATCATTTTTAAATAATGAAATACACATAATCTTGACCCTTTTGGTCCTGGATTTTCTGTTTTTATGGGAAAAATTATTGTTTGAGATGTTCTACCTTTGTGGTGTCTAGGAAGCTCAAAAATGAAAAACCAAAAAAAAAAAAAATGATCACTATTATTATACAATAGCCACCAAATACTTCAAACTTCTTGAGGAAATAAAACTGAAAGTGGAGCTGCTTACTATGTGGTGAGCACAGTCCAGAAGCATCCATTTTCACTTCTGTGTTTCACGGACTGTATTCCAGTCTCACCAGTCTGTGCTAATAGTAGCACACCCAGTGCCAATGGCTGCGAATGTACCTGTGCTTTACAAAAATGGCGGCATATTTATATACTAGTAATAGGATGTCAGGGCCGAAAGGGTTCATTTTAGGGAGCGTTAAGCAATTAATTATTTCACGGTGCAAGACTATTTTTATAAATAATTATATTGTTGCAAACTCAGAATGGCACAGAAAACTACACTTATATAAAGTTGGCATATTTACATAAGTAAAGCCCCCTTTGCAGCAACACTGTAAATTGTTCCTGATGACTCCCACACCTTTGCACTGTTTGAAACAGAAACTTAAAGATGGCTAGCAAACTTATTTTCTGTGAGATGAAGGTTATTTTGTGGTTGATTGGAGATGATTGCACCAGATAACATGAAATCACTTTGCTAAACACCAATGTTGTATCAATGGATGAAATGGATGGTCTCTGTGTCTGACAGGCAAATGACTGGTAGCTGAACTGCTATTCATTTAGGTTTCAAACAAGTTTTTCTTCACATCTTTTAATTTTTGTAAATTGCCACATGCAACTACATCACATTAATTTTGTGGCCCAGTTTACTGTGAAATCACTTTATTGTATTGTATTTTTCCTATAATTTACAGTATAATGATACAGTAAAATACCAGAAAAGTAATTTACTGTAAATTTGCAGTCAGATTTTTACAGTTTATTAATGGTTATTTATGGAGAAGTTGCTGATCTAAGTAAATCAAAGTTCTTTCTGGAATCTTCAAGTTTTGTTTTTTTTCTTTAGGGAACCAAAAATGTTTTACTTGGCATCGGAAGAAGCACTCTGGCACCTTAACCTTTAAGAGTGCACTATCGGATCCATCGGATCAAGTGTCTGATAAAAATGCATTCTTTAATTTTGACATCAATTATTCATGGAAATGTCTGTCTCAAATATCAAAATACTTCACCTTTCCTATTCTTCGACTTCACAAAATTTTCATCAGTCCATTTTTTATATAAAGAGGTGGAAAAATATATTTGTTGGGTCGACTAAAGGTTTACGTACCACACTTTTCTACCCTGAAAACAAAATCTAAGCTTCTACAAACGTAAGCATGACTGATACACAAACAAACAGCAGTACCGAGCTGCATTCCTAGTAGCAGTGCCATCAATTTTAGATCACCACACATGTCCGTGTTCTGTAGTTCTGTACCTTATACATACTTACTGTAAAATGACAAAAGTGGGTGATCGCAATAAACGGTGCCAGACGAAGTCCATATTGAGCCCTAGGTTGGTATAAGAATTGGTTTTGGAGGGGATGGGTGAGGGGTTTGCCTCGGTGCCTGTGCGCATGCAGTATTGTTCGACTTGGAGGATGGTGGTCCCCCTCAGTGTCCGGAGCACACACCTCCTTGAGTTACCAAAAACGGAGACCCAGCGTCTATAGCGCCTCATGAGTTACACGGCCCTTAGCTTTCATGAAGCGGCCGCTATCGTGTCTACTGGATGGACCATCTCTAAGAAAATTTAAAGGACATTTTTGTGATCGGCCAGAATCCGTAATATACCTCCAAAAGAGTATGAACGAATAAACATCTTCATTGTCCAGTTTAATTAGTGAGCGTGTCTATAGTTGGCACTGCTGCCGCCCAGTCCAGGGCTTCTTCTCGCCCTGTGCCGAATCTTATCTGGTTAGGCGCTGCATCCTTCTCCCAAACTTAAAGTATACGGGTGAGAGATTATTATATTGGGTTTAAAGTCTGTGCGTTTGCTATTATAATTACAATGTCTTTAATCTTTTCACTTATCTGCGGTGTGTTAAACTGATTGGAACTGAACCTCACTCATTTTTAATAATTTATAGTATAAATGGACCTTAGAGTAAATTACATAGTTGAGGTTATCGCAGCAGTTGAGGAAAGGGGGTGGAGCTGTGACCGGTGAGTTAAATGAAATAGGACCAGGACAAGTACCTGGCAGACCGCAGTTGAAGAGAGTCTGCTAAGGACAGACTGTGCGAATGGAACTGCACTGCTGGGCAGCGCCCGGGGCTCGAAGCCTCTTATGTCTCTGGCGGTGGCGTCTTTAGTGGCCATGCAGCCGGAGATCGAGACGGCGGTTCGACATCCACAGCAAGGCAAACAATAAATAAACCAACCACTAGCAATTCATGGTGTCTCTTCAGCAATCTTACTTGTTACAATATGTTCTGATTTAGCCGGGTCGTTTCAGAGTGAGTTCTAGTAGGCTACCGGACCGGCAGTTGCATAAGACGAGCGGCTGATTAACTACAGTGACAATTCGGAGACAGAATTGCTGGCAATTCTTTCATGTTTGCGCATTTTGTTCAAATGAGCTGTCAGTTCTTATCAGACACCTTCAAGAAACTTGATATTAAGTGTGAAACAGCTTTTGCAGAATATCTTTATTTTAACATATCGTTGCTGTCATACATGTCCGTGAGATCCGACTTGAATGCCGACAGAGACAATGAGCGTTCACTACAGTTTTTCTCTTTCTCGGATGTCTCGTTTTTCATTCCAAATGCACGCCTTATATCAACTGGTGACTCCTCGTTTACTAGAAATTAGCAACAGGCGTAAACAGCGCATGTCTTGTAATGAATTAACCTTAAAGATATCCTCTACCACCTCACAAGTGAATTAACAGAAATAACAGAAAAACAGAAAAAAAAATAAAAGTTTACTGATCATTAGTCTATTAGGCTTCTGCTTTACGTCAGCGTTTCACTTTGAATTACCTTAACCCTTTCAAAAAAAAAAAATCCAGTCAATGGACTTTTCATATATAAAAGAATAAATGCAGCTACTAATCACCTTGATTATTTTCTGTCCCTATAAAATATGTAATTCTTTTTTTGAAGATTTTTTTTTTTTTTTTTTTAAATTGTTAAACTATAGGGACACCATTCTGAATTTAATTATCCTACACTTTTAAAAATAAACGTGCCAGAGTGATTCTTCAGAGCGATGCCATGCATAGGGGAACCAAAGGACCCATCCACATGAAGGTCACAAGAAGACCCTTTTATTATTTTGATATATAACAGGGTCCATAAAGTATATAACCATGACTATTTGGTAACATATCTATAAAATACCAAAGACTCATGATTTTAAAAGGATTGTTGCTGCATACATAACAGAGACTACGTCCAGGTTTTCTTAGTTTGTTAGTGTCCTGTCAGGTAGCCTACCATACATTACAAATTTCAGGGTTTTTTTTTTTTTTCCACTTATCAGGAAACTTTTCTAAGCACAAAAAACAACTTTGTTTGCAAAGAACCCTTCCCGGAATGAGATGATTTCTTGTCAAGCAATATATCCACGAGGAACCACACAACCCAGTAAAGGACCATAACATGCCATTAAAGATTTGCATTATTTTTAAAAGTGTGGATGACTTTAATATTTACATTGACACCCCAAGCTGCTCACTCACTTCAGAGTTTCTGAAACCCACAGACTTCCTTCCAATAACTCAACGTGTGAACAATCCTACTCATAAATATGAGCATATCTTGGTTCATGCTATGCCAAGTGATATCGTTGTTAATACTCAAGTAATGGATGTTGGAGCATCTGATCATTATATGGCTCTAGTTGATGTTCACTGTACTTCACCTTCTTCTGCTATGCATACAATAACATATTATATTATAAAAGCTATGTATTGATACTATTGCTTTCCCATCTTCATTAAGTCATCTCAACCTTTCTTCATTAGAAGAAAGTGCGGACTTATATAATTGTACACTTTCAAACAATCTTGACATGTATGTCCTAGAGATGTTTCTTTCTGTAATTTGTCCCTACACTGATGATCTTGAGGGCAACATGGTGCCGCAGTGGGTAGCACTACTGCCTTGCCGTAAGGAGACCCGGATTCACTTCCTGGGTCCTCCCTGTGTGGAGTTTACATGTTCTCCCCATGTCTGTGCGGGTTTCCTCCCACAATCCAAAGACATGCAGGTTGTCCCTAGTGGGTGTGTGTGTGCCCTGCGGTGGGCTGGCGCCCTGCCCGGGGTTTGTTTCTGCCTTGTGCCCTGTCTTGGCTGGGATTGGCTTCAGCAGACCCCCGTTACCCTGTGTTAGGATACAGTGGGTTGGACAATGACTGACTGATGATCTCAGGACCTTAAAATGAGTGAGCCGCAGACTGGAGCACAGATAGAGAAAATGAGATTTGACTATTTATCTGCTAGCATTTAGGGAGCACCAGAAATCATTTTCTTTTGCACTTAGTAAGGCAGATCATGCTATTATTCTAAATTTATATCTTGCAATAATAGGAATCCTACACTCTCACAATGCCATAGGGGAATGATTTTTGGTCCCCAAAAGAATCATTCACACAAATGTTCTGAAAATAAGTTTTTTTATTTTTTTATTATTATTTAGATTTGGACCAAGTTCCAAAAAATAACCATGAATATATAATAACGGATTTATGAAGTACCAATGGGTTTCTGATTTTAAAAAGATATGTGTTTCTGCATTCACTAACACAGGCTAAGTTCGGGTTTTCTTGATCTGTTAATATTAGTCCACTAGGCATTAAATTGTTTATGTTTTATCCACATATTAAGAACCTTTCCAAAACCTGAAGACCCAGTTTCATATACAAAGAATCCTTCCCAGAATGAAATGGTTCTTTGTCAAGCAATGGTGTGAAGAGGAAATACACAGCCCAGTAAAGTAACACTGTTACTTTGAAGGTTTTAGGCATCTTTTCTCTTTAATTGATTTTAGGACCAAGCCTATCTATTTGCACCTCCTGGTACCATCATACAATATGTGTGAGAAGTT
The DNA here is from genome assembly GCF_016835505.1 of Polypterus senegalus. Classification (NCBI taxonomy): domain Eukaryota; kingdom Metazoa; phylum Chordata; class Cladistia; order Polypteriformes; family Polypteridae; genus Polypterus; species Polypterus senegalus. The sequence continues at coordinate 112,738,944 of NC_053163.1, forward strand.
TTGTCATCATATTTTAGTAAAGATTAGAAATACTAGGGGACAATTAAAGGCTCTAGCTTTCCCTCGGCCTAGCCCTGCTCTTGCCACTCCTTCAGTCCAATCTCCGAGGCAAGTCTTACTCAAACTGTCCTCCAGCTATATACAGCTTCTTGTTCCATTATTTTCACTTTCAAGATAAACTCTTACCTTTTAAAAGCTTCTCCCATTATTACTTTTATTATTAATATACGTTTTGTCTGGCTGAGTACCTGTTGCCTTTAAAGATACCTTTTAAAGCCAATGTTAAGAAAACCTAACCTTGATTTTGCTGTGCTATCCACTTATCGCCCCATTTCCAAATGTCTTTGTGTGTCTAACATGCAAGACTGTTACCTTGCAACCGCAGTCGCATCTAGACTCAAATGATTTATCTGAAATCCTTCAATCTGCCTTTCGAGTGGCCCACAGTACTGAGACACCATTAGTTTGGGTCTTAAATGACCTTCTTATGGCTGCAGACTCAGGCTTTTTTTAAGCTGCGGATTCTGCCTGAGCTGCCTACTGCCTTTCGCACTGTCCACCATGGCATCTTACTACAGCACCTCAGCGATGTGCTACTGCTACTGTTTTGGAGTGGTTCACATGATGTTTTACTGAATTGAAAGAATATGTTGCTACGGTGGGTTGGCACCCTGCCCAGGATTGGTTCCTGCCTTGTGCCCTGTGTTGGCTGGGATTGGGTCCAGCAGACCCCCATGACCCTGTGCTCAGATTCAGCGGGTTGGAAAATGGATGGATGGAAGAACATGTTGTCTTTGGTAAATATCAACCAAATCTATATTTTGTGTCCTGTGGGGTTTCACATTGGTGAGTGTTCAGTCCAAGCCTTTTCTTGATTTACGTGCTACCTCAGATAAGATTTTATGCCAGCACAATTTGTCGTTTCATAGTTCCCTGATGACACACAGGATTCATTACATCTAAGATTATCACAGGCCACAAATGTTTGGATGACACACAGTGCTGGATGAGAGGGACCTATATGCAACTAAACCATGGCAAAACAGAAGCCATTATTGTGGGTTTTCTGTGCCAGATAAAAAATGTTTGCACTCATGTTACTGGAAATGACCAGATGATTCTCCTATGCTCTTTAGTTACAAAGCTATAGGTGTTAAGTTTGAGCCCACTTTTTAAAGCACAACAAACCAACTTCATACATGAAAAACTTTTCCTAAAATGATATGATGCTTTGTCAAGAAATGGTTCTAACAGGTGCCACACAACCCGGTAGTAAATCATAAAATGCCATTAAAGAACCCTTATTTTTAAAGATGTACATTCAATATTTCTCTTTTGTACATGTTAGAAACTTTTTGAAAAATCAAAGAATCAAATATGCAAAGAACCCAACCCAAAATATGATGGCTCTTTGTCAACTAAAGGCTCTAGATGGAATCATAACCCAGTAAAGTGACATTTTACAAGAGTGTACTTATTCCATTCCTTCTGCTGTCTCTGTCTGGTCTGCATTCTCTTATTCTCTGGGTGTCCACACAGACAAATCTGTCTACAATGGGCGACTGGGCCTTCTGCTCCATTGGTCCACGTCTATACAACAAATTGTCATAGTCTGTACAGGACTCACAATCATTGATTGTTTTTAAATGGAGATTGAAGACATTGTTATAATAATACGCCAAAAACATCATAAAGGTTTGGGGCAGCCACCCGTATATTGTTTTTCCCAGCTGCAAAAGTTTGTTTTTGAAGCACGATATGCATATAACAGAGTCCACAACAGAACTGACTATAGTAGCCCAAGATGGAGGCTTTAAAGGTCTGGAACCAGAAGTGACATCAGCAAAGAGGCCGACTTCAGATGTGACGTCGGCAAAGGGGCTGGCTTCCGAAGTGACGTCTTCCGAGGCGCTGGAACCTTGCAGGATTTCCCAAGAAAGGTCTGTAGGGAACTGAGAAAGACAGTCAGCGCACTCCGCCGCCCCCGGTCAGATGTTTTATTACACTTACTCAGACTCTTTAGCTGCCTCCTACTCGCACGTGTGTGACAACATCTCTTTCAGTGATTAATAATAGTTATTTATTTGTTTATTCTAACTTTTGAATTTTTGTGTAACATTCTTATTTTAGTGCTTTTTATTTATTTATTTATTTATTTATTTATTTTAAAGTAAATCACCTAAAGATGGCATTATTTTTATGATGAGTTAAAGAAATAAAAGTTATTATTATTATCAACCCCACATCTCCCCATATCTAAACAGTCTGAACTCATATTTCTTGGCCTCAAATAAAGTGTCAGGAGTAAAATAGCCCATTTTGGCTCCAATGCCAGAGCTCCAGTCTGAAAATACATTATTATTATGATGATGATTATTATTATTATTCTCAGACAGAAGGCATAACACCACCAAACACTCTGAACCAACATGTATCAAAGCGATTAGAACACTAACGTGAAGTCTGAGTAGTATACACTCTGAGCAGTCGTGCGCTCGCCACCTGCACCAATAGTCACCCAGAAATAGCCCATTAGCGTTATATGATAGTGTAACGTGATAATTGTAAAAAACGAAAACACCACGTCTTTACCTCGTTATGTGACAGCGGTGGTAAAAGTTTAATTTTTGTGCTGCTAAGGATACTAATTATAAAACAGGGGAAAACGAGGAACAACGGACGATAGCACCGGGAGACATTGCCGAGAGCTAATTAAATACATCGGTTATGTCCTGTGCTTATCTGACTTAGCTCTGAAACACGGACCCGTGAAAAGATCTTAAGTGCTCTTCGAGCTGCCTTCTTGAACAGCAAATAATTTCATAATTATCTGAAACGCAGGATCTCACAGCATTGCCAGTTTTAAAAGCGAGCAAGAATCTTAACGGAAATTAAATTTAGAGGAGCAAGGAAACTAATTATCCGGGTAATCGCTAGCTTGTCGAGAGCAATAGACAAGGACCAGATCCTTCCTTATGAACGAACGATGCTAGATACAGAAGATATTGGAATACCGAGAAAAAAAAGTCATCTCCTTTTAGAGGTCCTCCTGGTGGTGATCACCTCTTAACGTTGACCGAAATGCATCTACTGACACCATTCAAACCTTTTGTTCCACTTAAAATGCGGCACTCAGTTAAGTTTTGGTGGGCTGTGAATTTAACAAAAAGAAATGGATCGGTTGTTTTGGCTCTCGTTGCTAAGCAGCAACCGGTCAGTGTGTGATTTTAATCTTTCTTCCACTTCAGTTCTTAGTAATAGCATATAAAGGTCTATCCCGTAGAGAATGTGGAGGGCAGCTAGAGGCTGACCCTTTGTGCTCAGTAAGAATGATTTACCTTTCTGAAAGCTGGTGCTGTTGTCCTTGGGCAAGCTGACTAATTATATAAATACGAAGTTCACACTAAAATTTCTTCTCCGTGAATCCCACATTTTTAAAGGGTTCAGAAAACGGATGGATGTCTCTGATCGATAGCTCACGTCTTTACTAACAGAATAGCTTAGTCGCTACTGCCGCCCGCCACCCTCATTGGTCCCGTGTTGGGGAACAGAAATTGACTCGTGATAAAAAACAGCAACTTAAATGGGTAGTGGCAATAGGACACGACTATAGAGGAAGGGATGGAAGAAAGTGAGAAAAGTGGATGCGTCTGCCCACCTAGCATCACTTTATTCCTCTCGGTTTCTCGCACGCATCTTCACCCGCCCATCAATTAATACGTATAAATCTGGTCCACGGAAGGGCAGGTCGCAACGTTATACCCGCCTCCATCACGTAGAGGAGACCGTGCGGCCGTTAGAGCCACAATTGGCTGCTCCCCGACACTGTGTATCCTCGGCATCCTTTATAAAGCAAATTGACTGCGAGCTTATCTCTTATTCCTGCGAGGAGCTTGCAGGCTGTAGCCACAATAGCGAAGTGGGCAGCTCAGCGCTTGGCAAAGTTGCGCTCAGAATCTGCAGACCTGATGGACACTGAGAAACGCTGCATATTGGGATAGCGCTACTGAAGACAACTGAGGAGCCCGTTTGTCTGGTTTGTCCCGGAGAAAGTGAAGTAACAACTAACGACCACTTTGATCTGCTCTCAGCAAGGCTCTGCGTGTGTCATTTGGGATTTGCCTGTCAGTGTTAGTTATCTTTGCTATATAAACCAGTGTGCCCAACTCTCAACTCTCCGACCTCAATGATATAGGTGTCTGTGCACGATCTGTTGGACTGCCTGTGAGTAGCCAGAGTGCCCACTGTTTCTACCTGTCAAGGTATCTTATTTTGTCTTATATTAAGTGAACCGCCGAAGTGTATCTGTGCCAGGCATCAGCCAACGTGCTCGCGTGGATCATCCAGCAGGGTCTCCCCGGACTGCTTTTTAGACATATGTAAGTCTGCCGAACAAGACTCAGCGGGGTGTGTCTTTGTGCCAGCTGCCCGGGACCCGCGGAGCGCCCGTCCATATCTGTGCTTGGAACATGACGCGCTACATGCTTCTGTCCTTGCCATACGTGTCCAAGTCCTTTTCCAAACGAGAAGGTACCAACGGGAGCGATCTCTTCTCGACCATGTACGGACTCCCCAACAGCTCTTCGTTTTTTAATTTTAACTTCACTTTAGTAGAGGAGCTCTACAACAACGAAACCAAGTTCGAAGCGGAGTCTCAGAACGCCACAGTTAAGGCTCTGCTCATCTTTGCTTATTCCGTAATCATAGTGATCTCCTTATTCGGTAACATTCTAGTGTGTCATGTGGTGATAAAGAGCAAGAGAATGCACTCGGCTACGAGCCTCTTCATCGTCAACTTGGCTATCGCTGACATCATGATCACTCTTCTCAACACCCCCTTTACGCTGGTAAGTGTTTACTATCCTGTTGCGGCCACCTACGCGGGGCTCACAGTCAACTACTAGACTTAACCTAATCGTAATCTGGTTGGTATTCATGGGGACAATTATTCGGGTTGTATGTAAGATAGAAGTATACTGCAATATTTACTAAAAGCTTTACTTTGTATAGCACAGTTTCTAACATGAACAGTTTTATAACGCCTTACAGGTTTAGGGCATTGTTAAGATTGTTTTTGCATTTTAACAGATAGACACAGCTGGTTAACTTCAGAGGTCAATATTGATTTAGATACAGAAATTGAACTGGGAGTCTTGGGGTTGAAAGTAGAATGCTTTATCACTAAGCAACACTGACTTTTATACCTTCTTCTTCTTCTCTTCATCTTTTGGGGTTCATATTTTATTGGTCTTTCCTGATGCCACCCCCTATTTATCTGGGCTTGGGGCATATATATATATATATATATATATATACAGATAGATAGATTGATTGATATACTGTGTGTGTGTGTATGTATATACATGTACTGTGTGTATATATAAATAGACCGTTTTGAAACTCCTTCAACTACATGAGAAATAAGAGGACAAAACTAAGAGCTTAGCATCGTGGGGCCAGCTTTTATTTTTCTGCATGTGCTCATTAAATCTGAGCATTGCACTCTTTGAAGTCCCTTGATATAAATGGTTACATCCAATTACTGAGCTTTACTTGAGCACAGATAAAATTGGTTCAATTACTTGAAATACACAGCAAAGTTGGTAAGTAGCACAAGTGAGGAGGAGGCTTAAATGAGGCAAATAACTAATCTCATAAATAAATAATTAAATAAATAGCTCTACAGTACATTCAGATTCCAGAAGTATGGTTTGACCTCCATAGATTTATTACCCTGGAACAAAAACAAGGTTAATTATAATAAAAGGGGGATGTTTCTTTTCTTTTTTATCTATTTCTTTTAACAAGGATTCTTTGGAATTTTTACTCTATATGCCTTTTTAGAGTTCAGATCACATACTTATCTTTCTACGCACCTCTGTCTCCAGGTCAGATTTGTGAACAGTACCTGGGTATTTGGGAAGCTTATGTGTCACATCAGCCGGTTCGCCCAGTACTGCTCAGTGCACGTCTCTGTCTTAACGCTCACAGCTATTTCCCTGGATCGCCATCAGGTGAGTCCCTCCATTGATATGGTGTCTTGCCTGCCTGAAAACATTCTGGTGAAATGAGTTCTAATGGGTTATTTTAACTGGTTTTCAGTTTAGGAGGGTTACATGATGTGGTATGTTCTTAACCATTTCTTGAAAGTGACATCCTTCATAACGCAGTTATGCATCCATCTAGCGATTCATTTATAGAACCAAATTATCCCTTCAGGGTTCTGAGGCAGCAGTGGTCTTTCTTTCTTTCTTTTATTTAACACCATTCATGTTCACCACATACTTTTAATTGGTATAACAGTACCTAAAATCAAAGTTGTTTTGACACCCAAATAAATAACCAGCAAATAACCTTATATAAAATAGAGAAACGTGTCTGATGGGATCAATTAAATATTTAAACACATTGCACATTGCATGGTACCATTGATTAACAGGTTCAATTCTTTACCTAACTGGTGTGAGTCTGGACACTATCTCAAGTCCAATTTTCTCTTATATAATTAAATATGTGCATTTTTGGATAACTGATGCCTTTAAACTGGTTTGTTTTACAATGGACCAGGGTCATGTACATATTTCTTACCTGAATTGCATCTGAATGGGTTCTAGCTCTCTGTGGTTTCAATAAATACATATATATTTCAAAATTAAATTTCTTCTCAGTATGCCAAGCAGACCTGTAGGATGGACACCTTTGCTATAGCAAAGGACCATTCTCAGTATGGACAGTCCATCCTGGAGCAGGTACTGGTGTCCAGGCTATTGAAATAGGAGAGGAATGGGTCTCTGGGTTGGGTTTTTCCTACCAACAACAGTGCATTTCATTGTATAACATCCACATTTTGCACTGAGCACAAAGATGCTCAACTCACATTTCAGTGTTCATTTGTAAGTTGCCTAGATTATTATCAAGTATGATGAAATAATCAATGAGTAAAAATGTAGCAGTTCAGTTTAATAAGAATTACCCTGAAAGACAATGAAATGCAATAAGAAAAAGCTGACTGGACAATAAGCTCTCAGTCCTGTACATCAAGTACAGGAAAGGGACACTTAGTCTAGGAATTAGATGGATGAGTCACGTGCATGTAGGAAATCCCATTTCATTTTCTTAATATGGAACCAAAGAAATACATCACAAATATGAGACTCAAGAAGCCCCTTAGCAAAAGCCTACATATAGGATGCACACTGACCAGCCCCAAATCTAACACCTCTGACAGGCAAGCCAGTGAATAACATTGATTATCTTGTTACAATGGCACCTGTCAAGGAATGTAATGTATTAGGCAGCCAGTGACCAGTCTTCTTGAAGGTGTTGTGCTGGAAGTAGGAAAAATGTGAATGCATAAGGATCTGTGTGACTTTGACAAGGGCCAAATTGTGATGGCTAAACAAGTGAGTCATAGCATTTCCTAAACAGCAGGTCTTTTGGGGTGTTCCCAGTATGCAGTGGTTAGTACCTATCAAAATTAGTCTAAGGAAGGTCATTTGGTGAACCAGCAACAGTGTCATGAGCACCAGAAGGGTCATTGATGAGTGTGGGGAGGAAACGCTATCCCATCTGGTTTAATCCTACAAAAGAGCAGCTGTAGCACAAATTGTTGTAAAACGTAATGATGGCCATGAGATAGAGGAGACAGTTCATTTCTGGTTGTTGTGTGTTGGGCTGTGTAACCACAGGCCAATTAGAATGCCCATGCTAACCCCTGTCTAATACTATAAGCGTTAACCACAGGAATGTAGTCATCAGAACTGAACCATGGAGCAATGGAAAAAGGTGGCCTGGTCTGATGAATCATGTTTTCTTTTTGATCATGTGGATGGTCAGGTGTGTGTGCGTTGCTTACCTGGAGAAAAGATGGCAGCAGGATATAATATGGTATGAAGGCAGGCCAGAGAAGGCAATGTGATGCTCTGGGCGATGTTCTGCTGGGAAACCTTGGGTCCTGGTATTCATGTGAATGTTAGTTTTACATGCACCACCTACTTAAATATTTATGTAGACCATGCACACCCCAATGATATTCCCTTACAGCACTGACCTCCTTCAGTAGAGTAATGCACCCTGACACACCGCAAAAATTGGTAAGGAATGGTTTGAGGAATAAGAGATTAAGGTGTTGACTTGGCCTCCAAGATACCCATATTGCAACCTGATTGAGCAACTATGGGATGCACTGGAGAACATGTCTGATCCATGGATCCCCCTCACAACTTACAGGACTTAAAGGATCTGCTACTAATATCCTGGTGCCAAATACTACAAAACACCTTTAGAGTTCCTGTGGGGTCTGCGTCTCAGTGGACCAGAGCTGTTTTGGCCTACACAATATTAGGCAGGTGTTTTTTAATGTTGTGGTAATCATTGTATAATATGTAGATAGTAGGGAGCTGCCATGGTAGTAGTTGTAGTAGTAGCAGTAATACTGTAGTAACAGAAGTATTATAATTTGTACAATACACCTGACTCACAGCTCCAGACAACTGAGTTTGAATCCCTGTCTGTGAGTAGTCTACATCTTCTCCCTGTCTTCCCTGTGTACATTTTCCTGTCAGTACTACAGTTTTCCTCCCATATCCCAAAGAAATGCAGTTTAGGTTAGCTGGTGACTCAAAATTAACCTGGCATAAGTGTGGGGGTGTGTGAAAATGCCAAGTATTGAAAGGCATCTAATCCAGATTTAGTCTCTGCCTTTTACTTAATGCTGCTGGAAAGGACATCAGCTCCCTGTGGCCCTGAACTGGATAAATGATTATAAACTGGATGGATCAATTGTATATAGTAGAGGTTTCCCTCAAAAAAACAAAGCTAGAGAATTGAACATAAATTAAATTTATTCTAACTTGAATCTGTTCTTAGATCATTCTTTATCACACAATCTTCCATCCATCCATCCATCCATCCATCCATCCATCCATCCATGATTTGAATTCACTCATCCATTCAGATTTGAGAACCTCAGCTTTTGTTCAGCTTAACTCACATCAAACAGTCTCCTAACCACACATTTAATTCCTTTCTTTTTGGTTAACCAGGTGATAATGCACCCCCTCAAACCAAGGATGTCTACAGTGAAAGGTGTCATCTGCATTGTGATTATCTGGGTGATGGCCACCTGCTTCTCATTGCCCCATGCCATCTATCAGAAACTCTTCCGTTTTGAATATGGGTAAGTAGACAAGGCAGTATGTTGGGTGCTATCTGGATCACCCAAACACCAGCACCCACTTTTTAAAATCCACCCTTTGATAAAATGTGTAGATTTGAAGTCTCCTTCCAGTAGATGTTTAGACTGTCTGACTGACTGACATTTGAATCCCTAGCCTGGGTTCAGGATTGGCCTAGAGGAATACTGCCACCTGCCATGTAGGAGGATGAACTGTTCCAGGCATTTAATTTTGCCTAGTCCATCAAATTTTCCTTTGTTCCAGACTTGGGGAAGGGCTGCAAGGCATCATGGCTGTGTTGTGTTTCTACTTCTGCCATCCTTCCATTATGGCCTCCCAGCCAGGATGGCCATTTGTCTGCCATGGCACTTACACTGTGTATTAACATATCCTTAGAACCCTGAACTGAATAAGCTGGTTAATAAATGGATGGATGAATGTAGTAATATAGCACTAAGATGGTATTCGTACCTAAAGCCTTTGTCATTCTTTCACCTTAATTAATTACAATTCAGTGGACTCAAAATATATTCCACCAGTCCACCTATATTTCATATTGTACCTTTCAGAGTAAATGCTTTTAGTTGATCAAACCATCTGTTATATAGCTCCTTTAACATGCAGTATCAAACCACAACTGACCTTAAAACACAGGACCACTCAAGCCATTAATTCAACCATTCTTGTTTTCTGCTACCTCCTTACAGAAACAAAAAAGTCCGCATGGTCTGCCTGCACAGCTTCCCTGAACCAGCAGAGCTCTTCTGGAAGTACTTGGACTTGGCCACTTTCGTGCTGCTTTATGTTCTGCCCTTGCTTGTCATCTCCGTGGCTTACGTGGTTGTGGCAAAGAAACTATGGCTGAGGAATGCCATTGGTGATGTGACGATGGAGCAGTACTATGCCCATCGACGGAAGAAGAAGATGACTCTCAAGATGCTTATGCTGGTAGTTGTGGTGTTTGCCGTGTGCTGGTTCCCGCTAAACTGCTATGTTGTCCTGGTATCCAGTAAAGCCATCATCACCAATAATGGACTTTACTTTGCTTTCCACTGGTTTGCCATGAGCAGCACTTGCTATAATCCCTTCATCTATTGCTGGCTCAATGAAAGCTTCCGCTCCGAGCTCAAGTCCCTGTTGTGTGTGTGCAGGCGGCAGAGGATGAGGAACTTGCACACCCTGCCTGCTGTCTCACCACCCTCCAGAAATGCCTGGACTGAGAGTGGCAACTTCAAAAAGGGCAAACTTGCCCACAATTTACAGTATGCTTCTTCCAGTGCCAACTCAGGCAAAACAGACATTTCCATTGTTGAGCCCATTGTAACTGTGAGCTAAGCTGCTGTCGAGGTCCAGAGACAAAAAAATAAGAGCAAATAGTGGCACATCTGAGGTGGCATGACCACTTGTGGAGAATAGAAGTGTTAGAAGTGTGCAAGGTTCTCAAGAGCAACAGATTTATATGGAGCAACCTGAGTCATCTGCTTCGTGTCTACAGCTTAAATGTGATGGTGAAGTGAGTAATGGCACAGTCGAGCGCAGCCATAGCCAATCCCATGTGAAGGTCAATAAAGAAGTGATGGTACCACATTATCACCTACATCAGTACAAACAGTTATGATCATCTGCCACATCAAGGCCAGGAATGACACCCTGGCCCATAGGGTTAATTAGATAAAGTCACACAAAATCTAATGCTCACCCAATTCATTCATCTTTGAGTTGTTTCCAGCTGTTAATATCCTAAACTGCATAAAACTTGCTGAGGTAGGCTTTTGACCATGGGATCTAAGTTGATGGACACTAAGTTTCCAATCATTGGACCCATTTAGATATGCAATGACATTCTGCTAGAAAGTGGACATGTGACACCCAGGTCTACATAGATATGATTTGCAAACCTCGAGACTGATCCCTAATGCAGAGGAGAAATCACTGGTGACCCTCAGGGCTAGGCTTAGCACTCCTGAGCCAATGGTCTGAGCTTGTGACTTTTGGTCCAATGAAGACTGGGTTTGCCTTTTGAACATTCAAAGCTGAGATCGGGTCCCTAACATTCCCAATCCTGGTGAGATGGGGTTTGTGACACATCAGTTTACAGAGACAGGGTTTGTGGCCTTTCATTCCATGATCTACTGTACTCCCCTGGCCAGTATTAACAGTTCTTGTAATCCCTGTGCCAATTTAAACCAGCTTTGTGACATCCATGCGATCAGTGTAAGGGTTTGTGAACCTTGCATTTCCAGAAACAGAGGCTGTTAATTGTCAGAAGGGTAGCATGGTGAGCCTTGGGCCCATGAACCACTAGCCCACACACCCTCACCACATGCAGATTAAACTTCTGGCACTTGGGCCACCTGAGATCCAGTCTATGCTGCCTAGACCTGGGGATACATTCTTTGTGACATTTGAGATTTAAGAAATCAAGTTTGTGATCCTTAGATCCTAGAACAACTGAGCTTTTGACTTCAATTTTTTTCCAGACATGAGTTATAACCCTTCAACAATTGGAGACATGAGCTGTTAAACATTTATTCTGCCAGAGCAGTGTAGACTGGGTCTATGACCTTTGGGCCAACTAATCGTCCATTTGTGGCTCCGATGTCTGTGGAAACAGGGTTATGGTCTATAGGTCCTCCAACAATGACTTGTGTAAGCTGGTTGCGAGCCTAGGGTCAAATCAGAAAGTGCCTAGCATGTGATGGTCACACATTGTGTAAACCTTGACCTTCATAAGAGTGACCCTCAGGGCACTTCAATTTTGGCTCATCCTCTAATAGACCCAAATTCATTGACCCTAAGATATTTGAAATTGGGCTTATGATTGTCATTCATGTGTAAGCTGGGTTTGTAAACCTTAGGTGTTGTTAGCGAGTTTCCAGGTCATAGAGGTAGGCTTTTTGACTTTAACCCTGTGGAGAATGCCAGAGATGCTGAGTCTCACAAGAACTGCCAAATGCGTTGGACACCTCAAAAGACAATTGTGTGCCAAATGGGGGTGGATGTGCTTTATGGAGAAAGCACATAAGCACTCCAGTGTTGTGTAGCCATGGCAGCCCATGACACAGTGCTACAGTATCTGATGACGGGTGAAGTTGTAATATTTTTTTTACAAATATACTAAAAAAAATGGTGCTAAAGATGTACTATTCAGTGTTGGCAAAATGTGAGAAGAGTGGGCAGTGAAACAGCAACGGATCGCTGATCAGACTGGAGCGGTCAGGAAATCTATTGAATCACCCAAGATCTTCAAAAAGTACAGCTCTTTCTGTCATTTCTCTTCTGAAGTCATTTTCATGTCACAAAGCTTAATCAAGTATTAAGAAATGTTTCTTTTAATAAATAAAGTACTTGAGTAATTACATCCAAGGCCATGTTTCTCCTTTTTATTGCTTCCTCTTTAGCTTTAATTGCGCACTGTTTAAATAAACATGATGAGAGCACTCCAATGGATATGTAATGTAGTTTGCGTCCCCCAATGCTGTGTAATTATGCTGGATGTCAGTCTTGAAATGAATTAACCTGAACCTCACCCGGCCTCTCACACTCTACCACAAATAAAATAAGGCGTTCTTCTTCAGGCTAGGGAACGGCTAATTGCACTCGCACGCACTAAAAGCTTAACATTAAGCAAACATTTAACCACGGGCATAAAATGCCAACAGCCAGGAGCAAGGCAACTTGCATCTTTCAAAATAATAATGAAATGGTGCCAGGAATTAGTGATGTATGTTATATTATGTAGCAGGTGCCAGTGGGCACACCTGCCTGATCAGCTGAATGCCAGCTTTCAATAATCAATCATGTAAGTGGGCAGCTAATCATCCTTAGAAATCTGGACCATTTCTAATAGGAACCAATGATGTAATTTCATCTGTGTCGTTACTTTATATAGCTCCTTTCATATTGAGGTGCAGTTTATGGTAAATAATATTAACCTTGTGATGGGACTATAGCATAATATTTTGTTCTCCAGCCTTTTTAATAATATTGGGGCTCATAATGGCGGTTGCACCCTATCCCACTAGCATTTGGGGTAAGGCAGAAACTAAACTTGGACAGGTCCCCATTGGGCCCACTTATTCACACACTTTCACTTGCATGAGGCCAGTTTAGAACTGACAGTCAACATGGGGAAGTGGGAAGAAAAGCAAAGTACCTGAAGGAAACCCAAGAGGAGAAGATGGAAACATCATGCAGACAACAATCAGAAAGCAGACATTGAACCTGTGATGCTAGACCTGGAAGGTCCATCTTATAAAATAAGCCATTTCATTTATAACCATGAAGTGTTAAATGTCCAAGTCATGACTACTGTACATGTCTGCTGATGTTCTCTGTATGGTAGCTGCCAGCTATACCACTTTTGCTGTGGGCAGCAGTTGGCACTCAAACAGGTGTGAAGGTTCACCCACAAATACATGAAATGAGCTCGCTGAAGAATTCTGACAGTTCAATTTGCTGCCACTTTAATCAGTTCATTTCCATTTAATAAAGTGCCTTTTACTTTACAATGCTTGCCATTCTGAATGGGATACCAGCTCATTGCACCCCTTCCATTACTGATGAAAATACATTCAAGCTGAAAATGGAAGAATTTCTTCATGTTAAGGGTCATGTCAGTGTAGCACAAATGATGATGTCAAATAGCTGAAGCAGATCCTGACAGCTTTTAAAAGAAAAACATTTGGGGCAGCGTAGCTCTTGGAAAACCATACAGCTTGGACAGACTGCCAACGTTCTGTTATCCTTATCTACACAGTTGTATCAGGCAGATGACATTAAAAAAATCTGGATTTCAGTACACACCCAAACACACATTAGTTACTAATCAGTTTAACTTTCTTGTCATTTGAGAGCAAATCCATACAGACACTGAGAGAACATATAATTGTCACTGGTATTCACAAGCCAGAATTTGAACTTAAACTCCCTAGAGCTGTGAGGCAGTAGCACTCACTACTGTGCCATCATTTTACACCATGCAAAAAGTGCAACAAAATGATATATATTTATATTAGGCCTTTATGGTGTACATCTCAAGGCACTTTTTACGTTGGAACAGCAAACTACAATTGATTCCTATGTTACTGGGAACAGGCAATTAAATGCCATGAATAACATTTAATTATTAATGGTGCCTTTTATTCACAAGTGACTTTCAGTAAGTAACAGAAAAATGTGATTCTCTGCTATGAAAAGCCTCTGCTTATCAGAATGGGCTGCTGTCACTTACCTCACGAATCAGTGGCAGGAGCCCCTCCTCCACAGCGGGCAGCAGTTGGCACTCTAATGGGGCTGCCAGTGCCCCCAAGAACACATTAAATTAAATCATTGGGTCAGTCAATCAAAATCCACTTAAATGAGTGACTTTGACAGTGAGCAAGAACCAAGGTGCTTAAAAGAAAGAAGGGAGTCTATGGCGACAGGTTGCTGCATTGAATGAGATATCAAACAAAAAACACAATCATCTTTCTCACCCACTTCATGTGGATTAGGTGCAAATCCATTAGATAGATAGATAGATAGATAGATAGATAGATAGATAGATAGATAGATAGATAGATAGATAGATAGATAGATAGATAGATAGATAGATAGTGTGGACGCTAGAGGTGCCGTTGCCCCGTTGAACCCACCAGACAGACGTCCAGGACACACGTTTAAAAGCACCAAGAATAATATTTAATAATTCTTTTGAATAAAGTGCCCAAAGCACCGCACACTCCATAATTCTCCAATAAACAATAACAATAATCAATAATCACACAAATAAACAATCCTCCACTCCCAGCAGCTCCGTCACACTTCCTCCCAAATCCAGCTTAATCTGCTGGGTTTCCCATAGTCCTTTTAAAGTCCATGACCTGGAAGTATTCCTTCTCCGGGTCAAACACTATCTTCTTATATCCTGGAAGTACTGCAAGTTTCCGTCCTTGTGACTCCGAAGTATTACTGGGTTAGCGTCACCGTAATAAAAGGTTCTTGGTGAGCTCCCCCTGGCGGCACCCACAGTACCAAACAGGGCTGAAGAAACAGACTCCATGTCCCATGCTGCCCTGCAGGAATCTGGGGAACCATTTCCATCCAGGGGAGCTGCCATGTAATGTCCCGGGAGATGTAGTGCCCTGAAAAGGCTCTTTCTTTCAGTTGAGGGACGTGCTGGCCAGACTGAAACGCCAGCCGTCCATCATGATAGATAGATAGATAGATAGATAGATAGATAGATAGATAGATAGATAGATAGATAGATAGATAGATAGATAGATAGATAGTGTCACACACGTGCGCATGGGAGGCAGCTAAAGGGCTTGAGTGAAGGCAGTTCGGAGGCATGCCGGGGTGTGGCAGAGTGCACTGACTCTTTTTCTCCCTTGCCTGTAGACCATCCCCGGGGGATTTCACCTGGCTCTCCTGACATCACTTCCGGGACTGAGCCAATGGAAGTCGGCCACACCAGCTCCAGTCCCTCTGATGTCACCTAAGGCTACGAACCAATGGTGGAAGACCACGTGCCAGATCCATATGACCTCACTTCCTGTCTCCCCCTTTAAAACCTGCCCCTTTTCCTTTGTTTCCTCAGTCTTGTACTGGACTCGGTTGAATGCACTTCAGTGCTGATTGTTTTGATAAAACGACCTTTTGCAGCCAGGATACTACATTATACGGGTGGCTGCCCCAACTCTTTATCTGTCCATGTCTCGTTCTTGTGACAATAGATAGATAGATAGATAGATAGATAGATAGATAGATAGATAGATAGATAGATAGAAACAATAATCCTCTCAAATACACACAAAGAATTACACAAAAGAAGAAAACCTGTGACTTGTGCACCGTAATTAAAGAATAAGAGTCTGTCTGCCTGCATGCCCATTCCAACAGACTGTCTATCACAAACATTACTCCTGCTTTTACGTATCCCAAAGCAAATGGCATGTAACAGAGACATACAGTATGCATGGCATGATGCACTGCAAACTTTAATGCTGATGTCTAAATTGGTTATTTAGATTTGAACTTGTCTTAGGTGGCTAGTATAACAAATCTAAATCCAGTGAGACAGCTGTTGGTATAAATGAGTCCCAGCAGCGTTTCATGACACGCTAATGCTAAATGATTCATTGGTTGAATGTCCTCAGTGATAGGTGTGTTAGAGAGAGGATGTGCAGCATTGTTCATAACGGTACTCAGTTTTGTCTTCATTTCCTCCTCTCCTACTACCTCCAGCAGGATGAGAGAGTGACCCATAACTGAGCCAACCTTATCAATCATCTTGTGAGTCTCTCTCAAAGTGATGTTACTTTTAAAGAACTCCATCTTTTAAGAAAAAGTAGTCTGTTCGGTCCTGCTTATGTAGTTTCTCTGTGTTATGAAACTAGTCTATTCTGTCATTGATGTGTACTCCCAAGTACATGTAGCAGTGCACCACCTTCACATCCACTCCTTGAATAGTGACCAGATGCAGAGGCTCTTTGGTGCATTGAAAGTCATTACCAAGTTCATTGGTTTTAGTGATGTTAAGTTACTGACAATTCTCATTATACAAAGAACAAAATGTTTCCACCTAACTCTTCTCCTCTATTTCATCTCCCATTGTCAATACATCCCTTTAGTGCAGAATCATCTGACAATTTCTGCAAGTGACAAGATCTGATGTTACATTTATAGTCCAAGGTGTGCAAAGTGAACATAAACGAAGGACTTTTCCTTTTGGTGCCCTAGTGTTACTCACATCTGTGTTAATGATATGGAGCCCACTCACACACACAGCCATCCAGGGCCAATTTTGAGCTACAATCAAGCACCACCTAGCTCTGCTAGCCTCACCTCAGAAAACCGGAGCACCAGAAGAACATGGAGAGAATGCAAACTCCATAAGACAGCAATCACAGCAAGATGTGAGGCAACAAGGCTAATCACTGTGCTACCATGTCACACCATTAAAAATCAATCAGTCCTTATTTTATATAACACATTTCAAATCAAGCACCATCTGCCAGTTACTTTTTATCAGGTATGGACTGGGACCCGGACACAGACAGACGGACATCATATCTCACCCAACACACATTTATTTACAAGAATTATGTACAGTATTTACAGTGCGCAAGCCCCAGTGCCTCTTGCACCGATTCCCCAAAGTCCAGGCCACACTCTCAGTCACCGTGCCTCTCTCTTGACCGCCTCCCGTCCTCTCGCCAGCTCTGTCCTCTTCCACCCGACATCCACCCTCGACTGAAGGGAGGCGGCCCCTTATATGGGAACTCGGATGGGCTCCAGCTGCTTCCCGGCAATCAGTTGTAGCCACACCCCAGTGTGGCAGAAGTGCCGGCTGCGCACCCGGAAGCCGTCCGGGTGTCCCCTGTTCTCTTCCCCCCAGCACTTCCTGGTGTGGCGGAAGTGCTGGGCTCCAGGGTTTCTCAGGCACCTGGGCGCCGCCTGGCAGTGGCCACGGGTGCCTACAGGGTTGGGCTTCCAAGCCCTCTACCCATGGCCCCCAATACAACCAGGGCGATCGCCCCCTTGCGGTCTGGAGGAGGCACAAGCCCTCCTCTGGGGACCACACAGGAAACAGCAAAATACAATAAATATATTGATTTCACTGCCAATGGGAGGCAAGCAACTGAAATGGCATGTATAACGTCTAATTATTAACAGGGCTATTATTCTAAAGCCCACCTGAGTCATGAACTTATTAATACAGTTGTGTGCTGTGACTAGCCCCTGAAGGCCATAGAGGTGTCTACCATCACTCACATCATGAATCAGTGGCAGCCTCCCGCTGCAGTGGGCACAAATTAATCACATTAATGGGAAATTTGTGGTAACAATGAACTCACATTAAAGAACTGAATTTTATAAATAACAGAACAAGTTTCTATAGCGCCATCTGCAGCTCACTTCATTATGAGACACTTGGTAAAACACATTAAAGAGCATAGAAAAAAGCAGCACAGCATAACCAGACATAATACAAAAAATATACATTTTTTCCCATTTTTGTCTATTAATATGTGTCACCTACATTTTAAATATTTGCAGTAGATTCTGTTGTGAAATATTGGAGGGCCAGGGAGTGCACCAAACCTGTATGAGGCAAAAGCTCACCAGAAATTTGGGACATTCTGGGAATGGGGGTTTCTCTTCTTAAAAGTTAAACATTTACGTTCAGTGTCTTTCAGTAAATTTATTATAAACCTATTTTTGGTCATATGTCTTCCACGTAGCTGACCTATTTGTATCAGTTATGGTATGGATTAATTGGCTAAAATGAACTGATAGAATGGTGACCCTCGACCCTCCTTTGCATCTTTTAAGCAATTTAAAGGTCAAAAAGAAATCTTTGCTAATTTTGGTTTTGCAAGGACACCCAGTGAATGGAACTAACAAAAGCTCTCCTGTCCAGACAGTTTTTTAGGAAGTGTTGCCCTGTCTGCTAAATCTTAGTGGCGCAAGGACAGAAAGGTGTCAAACAGTGGAAGTCATCGGTCTAGAAAAAGAATAAAACAAAAACAAAGCAAATAAAATAATCTTTCTCTCTCGTATGTTAAAGATATAGAAATTTGTCATTAATATTACTGTGTAAGTTTTCAGAATATTTCTACTTTACTTGAGAATATATTTTTCTGTCTAAGTTCACTTCTACTACAGTTTAAAATGCTTTTGCCCTGATATACACTCACCTAAAGGATTATTAGGAACACCTGTTCAATTTCTCATTAATGCAATCATCTAATCAACCAATCACATGGCAGTTGCTTCAATGCATTTAGGGGTGTGGTCCTGGTCAAGACAATCTCCTGAACTCCAAACTGAATGTCAGAATGGGAAAGAAAGGTGATTTAAGCAATTTTGAGCGTGGCATGGTTGTTGGTGCCAGACGGGCCGGTCTGAGTATTTCACAATCTGCTCAGTTACTGGGATTTTCACGCACACCCATTTCTAGGGTTTACAAAGAATGGTGTGAAAAGGGAAAAACATCCAGTATGCGGCAGTCCTGTGGGCGAAAATGCCTTGTTGATGCTAGAGGTCAGAGGAGAATGGGCCGACTGATTCAAGCTGATAGAAGAGCAACTTTGACTGAAATAACCACTCGTTACAACTGAGGTATGCAGCAAAGCATTTGTGAAGCCACAACCTGCACAACCTTGAGGCGGATGGGTTACAACAGCAGAAGACCCCACCGGGTACCACTCATCTCCACTACAAATAGGAAAAAGAGGCTACAATTTGCATGAGCTCACCAAAATCGGACAGTTGAAGACTGGAAAAATGTTGCCTGGTCTGATGAGTCTCGATTTTTGTTGAGACATTCAAATGGTAGAGTCAGAATTTGGCGTAAACAGAATGAGAACATGGATCCATCATGCCTTGTTACCACTGTGCAGGCTGGTGGTGGTGGTGTAATGGTGTGGGGTATGTTTTCTTGGCACACTTTAAGCCCTTTAGTGCCAATTGGGCATCGTTTAAATGCCACGGGCTACCTGAGCATTGTTTCTGACCATGTTCGTCCCTTCATGACCACCATGTACCCATTCCTCTGATGGCTACTTCCAGCAGGATAATGCACCATGTCACAAAGCTCGAATCATTTCAAATTGGTTTCTTGAACATGACAATGAGTTCACTGTACTAAAATGGCCCCACAGTCACCAGATCTCAACCCAATAGAGCATCTTTGGAATGTGGTGGAACGGGAGCTTCGTGCCCTGGATGTGCATCCCACAAATCTCCATCAACTGCAAGATGCTATCTCATCAATATGGGCCAACATTTCTAAAGAATGCTTTCAGCACCTTGTTGAATCAATGCCACGTAGAATTAAGGCAGTTCTGAAGGCGAAAGGGGGTCAAACACCGTATTAGTATGGTGTTCCTAATAATCCTTTAGGTGAGTGTACATTATTTTACTAGACATACAGTTGTTAATGCAATATTAAAAGAAGAAAATGAAAGTAATTTATTCACTCAGACAATTATTGAAACAGTCATTCCAAGGACACTTCATTGCACCTTACTCAACTGGGCGTAGCTTTGGGGAGGGACTGGATGCCAGTGACAAGCAATCCCAGCCTCAGTTACTGCCATGGTTCATACTGCTACTTTTTGATTCTGCCCTCACAGCAGTCCGCTGAAGAAGCCATAACCAAAAAGTCTTATCAGCATCTCCATTTTCGTCTGCCCTCCTCTTCCCATTCTCATAACATTCTACAAGGGAAACCATTGACATATTTCTGACCAGCTGCATCACTGTCTGGTCCGGGAATTGCATTGTCTCTGACCGTAAGGTCCTACAATGGATGGAGCACTCAGGAGAAAAGATTACTAGGACCTCTCTGCCCTTCATCAAAGACATTTTAATAAAGTGTTGCATGTGCAAAGTCTACAGCATCGTGAAGGCAGAAGGTATTGTGGCATCAGAACCAGCTCTGCCAGGATCTGCAACTGTTTCTACTCTGAGCTCTGTGCTGCCACCCTGCCCTCAGATCTGCCCCTAGTAGCTTATTTAAATGCATTAGATTGGTTACACTTGTTACTGTGGTTATTTTAATTAGTAGTTGTTACTTATTTATTACAATTTATTTCAAAGTATTACTATATATTCTATTGCCTATTATTTACTTACTTACTTATTTATAGTATAGCATAGTTCTTTACCTGTGCTGCACTTGTCCTGTGTTTATGTATATGTTGCATGGTGGTCCTGGAGAATGTTATTTCCTGTCACTGTATGCTGCAATAAGATGTATGGATGGTATGACAACACAGCCACTTGACTTGACTTGGTAAGGACGGTGATGCTTATCTGTAGGGTGGAGTGGTGTATATTTGTGCATTTATGTGTTGTGGTTCGTTTGCCTTTCCTTGTTTTCTCATATTATCCAGAGCTCAACGAGTCTAAGACAGTCCATGAATTAGTCGGAATAACCCAAGAAAAAAAGCCAAAAGGCCATTCCCTTGTATGTAAAACAAGAAGTGAGAGGTAAAGAGCCTTGTTAAACATTTTTAATGAAGGGTAATGTCTTATTAGGGATTTTTTTGTTGACTAATTTTATTATTAAACTAATTCTGTCAAGTTTTACGTAATAAAATGTGTGAACAAAAGTAGGGGGTGATTTTTGGGACCAGAGAATGCTTATAAATGTTTCCTGTTTAAATTAGTTATAATCAGATGTTTGTGTTACAAAACGTCATTGATTAAGATGGAACTGCTTGGCTCTTTCTTAAAGCAGAAGAAGCCTGCATGCCTCTCCTATTACCATCTATCCCAGTGGATTAAAATATAATCACTAAGATTTCCATTCACTCTGAAGGTCGCTGCTTTAAGTTTCACTTACTAGGCTCATACTTTAGAAATCGTAATATGACTCACATGTTAGTAGAAGGCAACCTTAACTATTTTAAGTTAGAACCTTTTTTGACTATATATGGGTGCCTGTGGATCATCTTCATGGCTCAATCAAGGCATTTAATACCACACCAGGACAAGAGAGGGCACTGTCACAAACTGCCTCATCTTTTTCCTCCACAGCCCAATGAGGGCATACGATACCCTGAGATCGAACCCACCCCTTCTTTTCAGAGCCTTATGACAACAGGCATCATTTTGTGACCCGAGTCTGCTTCAAGATGGACCTGTCAACCTGGCCTACTCTAAACTTGACCTACCCATTCAAAGATTAACCTACTGAGGCATAGAAAGATGGCATCTGGAAGGCAGTTTTTTGTTTGTTTTATGCAATGCCATTGAGCACTGGTTTTTCTTTGTTTTAAGATTAAATGGGATGACCCAGCTGGCTTCTAAACTATTCCCCTACATTTACTTGGGTGATTACAATATATAAATTGAGGAGGAATCCTACATTTACTTGTACTTTTGATATTTAAGTACGCTTAATATAGCACACTTTAAGACGCCTATTTGAGATGTTTTCTCACAGGCAACTTTTACTTTAGTGACATTCCAGAAAGGTATCTTAGCTTTTACTCAAGCATGGCTATCGGATACTTTATAGAACTCTGTTATTTTTCCAAACTGCTTGTTTTAATGCAAAAGAAAAAATCAATAAAATGAGGGTAGTCATGGAGTCTGGCTTATGTCTCTTGCCTTCCCGAGGTAGCATACTGTGAAAATGTTCTTGATTGCTGTAAGATTCAGTGATTATAAGACAGAGTTATTTACAGTATGCGGTTTGACAAAAAAGCAGATTGAGATAAAAGTTTACAAAAAAAAGTCACACAATGTCACACTTGAACCTCTCCTAACACTGCTTCTACCCATTTTCTAAATGTGCTTTCTATAATGCATGATGTTAGAAGGCTGAAGCCTATCCAGGATGCATTGGGCTCAAGGTAGAAATCAGATCTAAACTGGATGCCACACACACGCACACACACATGCACACACACAATTACACGCACGCACGCATGCACACACACACACGGACACACATATGCACACATCAGGCCAGTTTAATAAGCATAACCTGCATGTCTTTCTAGCCGTATTCCAACTGCTCTCATTATATGGACATGGGGCCAATGTACAAACTACATACAGAGACCAGAGCAACATTCTCTCCTGTAAAGCAGCAGAGCTAATCACTGTGCCTCCATTTAGCTCCTTAACTGTCCAATTTTTTTCTTTCTATTTTGTATATTGGATTGAATCGTTAATTCTTACTCCTAAAGCTATATAGCTACTAAATGTGCTAAAGCCATCATTAAACAAAACTGTGAGAAAAAAGAAAAGTCTAAAGGGTAATAAACCAAAATTAATTGTATGGATGGCTTTCAAAACATGAATACAGCACATTTCTTGTAACAGATGAGACAAATGTACCTCTCAGCATAATGTGAATTAACAGCAATAGCCAGACTGCCTGGGCCAGGTAATGTGAAATGTTGAGTATTACATTATATCTGTAGTGAGTTCACTTTAAAAGCACTGTCACGCACGGCGACTAGGAGGCCACGGACGGATCTTAAAACACTTTGAAAGACGTTCGCTGGCGGGGAATGGAGGGGTAATAACCTTTCTCCTTTGTCTTCCAAAAGATGCTCCGCCATCATTGCCTGCCCACACTACGTCCACTTCCGTCCTTCTTCCGGCATCTTTCCTGACGTCAACAGTCCCATCCTCCCTCACGGTTCCTTCCCAGCATTCCTCCACTTCCGGCTCCTCCTCTATAAAATGGCCGCCGACGCCTCACAACGGCGTCGCGTATATGAACACTTTTGTTTATATTTTTGACCTGTTTTTTCAATTGTGGAGAGTCGACAATATACGGGGCCGGAAAACCCCAAACCTTTTTGTTGTTTACTGCTTCATCTGTTACAGTGGCGTAACTGGCAGGATAACCGCCCGAGAGAAATGACCGAAGGGCAAGACCTGAATACTGTGCTGCAGGGAATGAATGCCCAGATCCTGGCCCTGTAGCAGGCGCAAGCCGGCACTAACCGCGAGCTCGAGGAAACGAAGGCCCAGTTGGCAGAAGCCTGAAGGGTAAGGCCCGAACCGCCTCGTCTAACGCCACTGTCATGGGCACCAGAGGATGACATCGAGTCCTACCTGGGCATCTTTGAACGGACGGCCACCCGGAACAAGTGGTTGCGGTCCGTGTGGGTGTCCATTCTGGCGCCCTATCTGAAGGGACTCGTGCAGCGGGCTTACTACGACCTCCCCGTCGAGGAGGCCGCGAGTTATGACCTCCTGAAACAGGAGATCCTGGTGCGCTACGGCATTATGCCGGGCCAGCAGGCGGCCGAATGGCGGAGCTGGCAATTTGACCCCGAGAAGCCGGCCTGTGCGCAGGCCTTCGACTTCTGGGGTAAAATGGGGTGCTGGTTACGGCCCAAAGGTCCCCAGGCCCGGAAGGTCGTGGAGCAGGTGGCCTGCGAGGGCCTGGTGAACGCATTGCCCAGCTCCCTCGCCCAGCAGGTCCGGCGCCATCCTTATAAGGATATGCCAGGCCTCCTGGAAGTCCTGGAGCGTCAGCTCGCGGTCTACCAAGGCGGGGGGTCAGAAAGGCACGCTCGTGGGAACCGACAGGGATGGGCGGCCACTCCCGAGCCCTCTTGACGCGCTGCAGAAAAACTTAGAGGCCTAAAGAAAAGCCAGCCGCCCTGCGCTGTTACAAGTGTTGCGAGACCGGCCACCTACTGCCAACCTGTCCCCTCAACACTACCTCCGAGCCGATGGACTGCACCTGGGCGACCGCCGAAAGGTACTGTACTCCGTCGCACACACTGGCAAGTCCAAACACGGGAGTGGTATTAAACGGGCACTCGGTGGTGGCTTTATTTGACTCCGGCAGCAACATTACCATTGTCGCTCGCCGTTACGTATTACCGCGACAGTGGCTTACGCAGCACTTGCAAGTCACTTGTGTGCATGGGGAGACCAAGTCGTACCGTAGCGCCCGCTGTTACATTACCTGGAAGGGGCAAGTTTCCAACCTGATGGTCGCGGTGTTACCCGATCCCCCCTATCCTGTAATTCTGGGGCAAGACTGGTCGCACAGGAAAAGCGGTAAGACGAACACCGCTCCCGGGGCCACACAAGGTCTGGCTATGAGGGGGCAAGGCACCCTTCCCGCGGTCTCCACGCCATGCTCGGAGGCAAGCCAAAATGGCGCAGGCACACCGGGGGAAGTTTCTCAGGCGACGGACTCTGACCCGGAAGTATCCGCCGGAGAAGGGACGAGCCAGGAAACACTTCCGCCAAACCGCTCACAAGACCCCCTGAGCAATTTGGACCATCAATTTCGGTCCACGCCTGCCTCGTTTAAAAGGGAGCAGTGGAATGACGATTCCCTGCGGTTTGCCCAGAATGCGATTGTTCTTCCAGGCAGCTCACAAGCTGACGGTTCCATGCCACGCGAGCCCTTCTTTGTGATGGGGAATGATCTGGTGTATCGGGTGGCAACCCACGAGGGTGAGGTGCGGAAGTTGTTGTTAGTGCCGCATACCTTCCGGCGGGAGTTATGTGAACTAGCTCACGCTCACCTCCTAGGTGCCCACCTCGGGGCCGAGAAGACACTGGAGAGAATCAAGCTCCGCTTTTACTGGCCCGGGATCAATGAGGAGGTCCGGCGTTTCTGTCAGTCCTGTCCGGGGTGTCAGATCCGCCAGATTCCCAGGAGGGACTCTCGTCCCAATTACCCTGATAGACATTCCCTTTGATCGAATAGGGGTGGACCTAGTAGGACCCCTGGAACCCTCAAAACGTGGCCACAAATACATATTGGTCATGGTAGATTATGCAACCCTATACCCAGAGGCGGTTCCCTTGCGCTCCGCTAACACCAAAAATATCGCACGGGAATTAGTCAACCTATTTTCAAGAGTGGGCATCCCCAAAGAAGTCCTCACGGACTAGGGTACTCCCTTCACCTCAGATACGTTCAGGGAGGTTGCCAAATTACTGCGAATAAAGCACCTGAAGACGTCTGTATACCACCCCCAAACAGACGGGCTGGTAGAACGTTTTAACCAGACGCGTAAACAGATGCTCCGCAAGGTGGTCAGCACCAATAGCAGGAATTGGGACCAGCTCCTTCCGCTCGTCCTTTTTGCCTACCGGGAGGTGCCCCAGGCCTCTACGGGCTTCTCCCCTTTTGAGTTATTGTACGGGCGACAACCCCGGGGACTTTTGGACATACTAAAAGAGGGCTGGGAGGCTGAGGCCCTTCCCTCCTCCAATGTATTGGAGTATGTGGCGCAACTGCGCGACAGGCTCACTAACTCAGGCCCCTCCTAAAGGACCACGTGACTCGTGCGCAGGCAGCGCAGGCCCGGTGTTACAACCGCAACTCCGTCCTCAGAGAGTTCCACCCGGGGGATCGAGTCATGGTGCTCGTTCCTACCTCCCACTCCAAGTTGCTAGCTCACTGGCAAGGGCCATACGAGGTTAAGGAAAGAAAGGGGCTCATCGACTATTTAGTTAAACAACCTAATTGTCGACTGAGCGAGAGGATCTACCATATCAACTTGTTAAAACCTTGGAAGGACAGGGAGGTGTCTCCCGACCCTCGTAGGTCCCTCTCCCTATTCACCAGCACGTCTGCCCTTAACCTCGGTGATGAGCTGACACCCTCACAGCGGCGAGAGATAACCCAGGCTATCCAAGCCATCCCCGAAGTAGTAAGCGAGTCTCCGGGCCGGACCTCGCTGATTGCCCACGACATAGTCACGGATCCCGGGGTAATCGTTCGGGAGAGGCCCTATAGACTCCCGGAGGCAAAACGCGCCGAAGTGGAACTGGAGGTGCAACGGATGTTGGTTATGGACATTATCGAGGAAAGCCATAGCCCTTGGTCCAGTCCAATCATCCTCGTTTCCAAGCCGGATGGCTCCTGGAGGTTCTGCAATGACTTTAGACGTCTAAACCAGGCCTCCAAGTTCGACGCCTACCCAATGCCCTGCATTGACAACCTACTCGAGCGGCTGGGTGCGGCTCGATACTTGACTACACTTGATTTGACGAAAGGGTATTGGCAAATTCCTTTAACGGCATCTGCGAAAGAGAAAATGGCCTTTAGCACCCCTAGTGGACATTGGCAATACAAGGTCCTCCCATTTGGGTTGCACGGGGCCCCAGCGACCTTTCAGCATCTGGTGGATAAAGTGCTGAAGCCCCACCAGTCCTATAGTGCTGCCTACCTGGATGACGTCGTCATCTATTCCGGCACCTGGAAGGAGCATCTATTGCAGGTCTCGGCTGTCCTCGCAACACTGGCTAAAGCCGGTCTCCGCATTAACCCCTGTAAATGTTTCTTTGGCTTAAAGGAGGCCAAGTATTTAGGCTACCTGGTGGGACGAGGACAGGTGAGACCCCAGTGTTCCAAAGTTAAAGACATCCTGGAATGGCCCCGTCCAAATACCAAGAGACAGTTGCAGGCTTTCTTGGGGCTGGTGGGGTACTACCGTTTCTCCGAAAGGGCAGCACCCTTGACTAATTTAACAAAGAAGGACGCTACCCTGCATGTGGTATGGAACGACAAGGCGGAACACGCATTCAGTGACCAGAAAAAGGCCCTAACTTCGGAACCTGTTTTAAGGACCCCTGATTTTGGGCTGCCGTTTATCCTCCAGACCGACGCTTCGGACACAGGCCTGGGTGCCGTGTTGAGCCAAAGCGTCGACGGTGTCGAATACCCCGTGATGTACCTGAGCCAGAAACTGCTAGACCGAGAGACCCGGTACGCGGCAGTGGAGAGGGAAGCCCTGGCTGTGGGCCGTGACTTACCTCCGGTACTACCTGTTGGGTCGCAAGTTCACTCTGGTGACTGATCACGCGGCGCTTCAGTGGATGTCCCTGCACAAGGAGTCGAATCCGCGGGTCACCAGGTGGTTTCTGGACTTACAGCCCTATAAGTTCACAGTCACTTATCATCGCGGCAGACTTCAGGCCAATGCCGATGCCCTCTCTCGCATCCACGACCTCTCGGTTCGGTCAAACCGACCTGACGGTCTTGGGCTAAGGGGTTGTGTCACGCACGCACGACTAGGAGGCCATGGACGGATCTTAAAACACTTCGAAAGACGTTCACTGGCGGGGAATGGCGGGATACTAACCTTTCTCCTTTGTCTTCCAGGAAAAAAGACGCTCCGCCATCATAGCCTGCCCGCACTACGTCCACTTCCGCCCTTCCTCCGCCATCTTTCCTGACGTCAGCAGTCCCATCCTCCCTCATGGTTCCTTCCCAGCAATCCTCCACTTCCGGCTCCTCCTCTATAAAATGGCCGCCGACACCTCACAACGGCGTCACGCACATGAACACTTTTGTTTATATTTTTGACCTGTTTTTTCAATTGTGGAGAGTCGACAATATACAGGGCTGGAAAACCCCAAACCTTTTTGTTGTTTACTGCTTCATCTGTTACAGCACAGAAATGGAGAATCACAGCACTCATAAACAAGGCATAAAATTGGTGACCAGGACAAAGTATGGGCTCCTCATGTATGTTGTGAATTTTGTGAGTACCAGATTGCAAGTTGGCTGAAAGGTGTACATCCATTCATATCATTTGCCATCCCAAGCTGAAGGGAGCTGAAGGATCATGTAAGTGATTGTTACTTCTACATGACAAATGTCTCAGGATTTTCTTCCAAGAACAGGAAGTTTATTGAGTATACAAGCCATGCCTCTGGAATGAGATCAGTGTAACACAATGAAAGCCTACCTGTTCTAAAACCGCAGAGGTGCAGACGCTGAAGGACGAGGACAAGGAGGCAGAGATGGATGAGCCAATGCAGGTGCTGAATCGGCTGACAATCCAGATTTCAAGCCATTAACATCCAGTGATACTCATTTAATTTCTCAAGCAGAGCTTAACTATCTTGTCAGAGATTTGGATTTATCAAAAAGTCAAGCAGAACTGCTTAGATCAAGGTTGCAAAGATGGAACCTTTGTCACCAGGTACAAAAATTTCAGCATTTCACTGCTGGTCATGAAGATTTGCCAGAATTCTTCAGACAAGTTAACACTCTGACCTTTTGCAGTGACACTTATGTATTGCTTTCTGCTGTGAATATGATTCAATAGACTGGTGACTGTTTATTGACTCATCATTGTTAAGTTTGATGGCCTGTTTGATGCACATATCTACCTACCCTTCCATACCTGTTGGACATACTGTTCATATGAAGGAAGCATATGAGAACATACAGCTGCTGCTGAAACACATTCAGTACTCGAGGTACAACTGCAATATATGCAACAATCTGAAGGTGGTTGTAGTTTTACTTGGTCTGTAGCTTGCATACACCAAGTACTGTCATTTTCTTTGTTAATGGGACAGCCGAGCAAGAAATTCATATTAAATGATAAAGGATTGGCCACCTTACAGGAAATTGGATCCAGGGCAGAAGAATGTTACACATGTCCCACTAGATGATCCAAAGAACATTTAAGTTGACCACTTCTTAAGGCAATTCAATATTGTAGCGACCCGTGGTCGAGTCTTGAAGTTTTAAAGCTGAACTCTGCTGTGCACCTCTCCCAAGCTGTCGGCTAGCGGATTGCCAGCGTTATGCACGCAGCTGTACCCAGCTCTTTAAGTAGCGAGCACTCGTGTCCCATACACCGCACGGCTACGAGTGTCTCGGCAGCACGCAGCTGTACCCAGCTCCTTAAGTAACGAGCACTCGTGTCCCATACACCGCACGACTCCGAGTGTCTCGGCATTAATTGCTTAGACAAAATCTTAGCAATAATAACAGCTCTGTCCTGTTGTATCCTTTTATTCACAGATAGACAGTAAACAAAGCTCAATTTCATCCGCTTAACCACTGCCAAGGTCAACAGCAAAACGACATTTCTTAACGGCGGTATCTATTTACATTTTACAACCCCGGACGGCGATATCCCAACCCTCCCCACCGGGCTGAGCACAAACACATATAACATTTACAACAGGAAAGACAATTACGAACTTAGTTAATCTTTACACAACAATAAGCTTTCACATAAATTTCCCATAAATTCCCCACAACTATTTACATAATTTACCCACAAGGCGTCACTCCGCCAGCGCTGTCTGCCGGGTTGCTACAATATGTAGATCAATTTGATATTTTATACAAACTCATTAATTTGGTTATATTGCATTTGAGCGGTATTACTTTAATACTCGTAGTTTCTGTTATTTTTGTGATGAAATTTAAACTTTTTTTCTATATTGAGATCGCCCTTTTGAACCCCCCCTGATATTTACTATGTGGTGAGGCATTTGTACTCCATCAACATTAATTATTTCCAGAGACATAATTTTGTCTATTTTTCCAGCGCATCGCGCACAAAAGCAAGGGAACGATGGGAGCACCAGAACTCTGCTCACATCATGTCGCCTGCACCGCAAGCTGCAAGTAGTAAGTCTGTGATAAGCGGAATACCGCTACACTTTCCACTCACGGGACGGAAGGACAATCCCGACCGCTTTTATATAGTAAGAAAGAAGAAGAAGATATCGCACAGTCTGGAGTCTGGAAAATCATCTTTTACCTGGAAAAACGAAACTACAAATCCCATCGTGCATTGCAAAATGGACGGGGCATGTGTGAAACTCCGCGCCTGCGTAGTACTCACGGGACAGAAAGACAATCCCGACCACTTTTATATACTGTAGAAGGATATTTGTGTTCAGCATGTAAAAATCTATTGCTTTCACCAAAAATTGTAGGAGGAAATAAAATTTTCCATAAAAGTTCTTGGCCAGTAGGGAGAGTAGTGTGGTATCATGGCTAAATGTGTCTGACCCTGTGTAAGTCACTTTAACATAACTGTGCTCAAACTCGTAACACAATCTGATCTTAAATGTTGCCTTGAATTCATCATAACAAATCACACTTTTCTCATGCCTTGTAAGTGAAACAAATTTATTTTAAAGATGACACTGATTACGAAATAGAAAAGAAAGAAAAATCTGTCTCTTAAGCATTCATTTCCTTTATACTCGGTCTCATCCCTACTGAACATCTGCTGTTTTTGGCCACAGAAAGTCCCTCAAAAATAAAAGACTTTGCCTACATTCTAGACTTGTCATTCAGCTCCCCCTCATCTCTTTGTGTTTTTTACTTTCTTTCTTTCTGTACTATTCAAAGGGTTACAGTAATTGCCAGCTCTTTCACTCTGATATATTCTGTGGTGCTTGGTTATTTAGAGAGCCCAGTGCATTTGGGAGAAGGGTGTAACTTTCTGTATCTGGTGGTCTGGCATGTCTATATATATATAATATATAACCAGTGAAATCCCATTTTGTTAATTTTGTCTGGGCTTCTGGAAGGGGCTCCACTCTACTCTGGTATCCGCAGAGCACTGAGAGTTACCCCACTTGGCCGCATAGTGACCAATCACTTCTTTCAAATAATTATCCTGTGGGGTATTGATTGACATGTATTAGAACACTATGATCAACAAATGGTATTTCTGAAATATTATTATTAAATATTAAATATTATGCCTATTATAGTGAAATGTGGCAAACTCCTGCATAAACGTCCTATAGTTGGCTACTGAGTGACAGCCACGTGTATCTCAGCACACCGATGTTCAGATTTAATTGATGCTAGAGGGCCTCAACTGTAAGTCTGCTGAGAGGCAGGCCAGTTACTAAAGTGAGTTGTTCAGAAATGACCTACTCTCCCTGCTGGATGCTTGTCTCCTGCACTCAACTTAAAAGTTTCTGGAGTGAACACTAAAGGTGTGATTATACACAAAGTGCGACTCCTACCGAGCGGCAGTTAACAGAGGATTTCTGTTACAATAACTGCACATGGTTTGCCACTGTGACCCTAAAATTTAATCACACCGCATTACTTGATGGAAGGGTGGATGGGCAATCTTCTTATATACTACAGTATTCTGGCTTGCATAGTTATATTCAACCAATGTTTAACTGTCAATGGAAATAGTTACTAGGCTTTCTACAAAATCCATTTGTACATCCATCCATGTGCTATCACATGGTCATGGGTAATATACTGTAGTCTGTCTTGGGAACATGCAGTGTAGGGCAGGAAGAATCACTAAATAATTCTTATGAAGAATGGTGTAAAAGATTTTAAGCAGTTTTTAAATTAGGCATTGTAAATGAGATCATTGCAAAAAAGTGGGCATGATTTCACATTTTCGATATTTCATTGATGATAGTGTTACCATAATACAGTACTAAAGACAAGTTGGAGTCTTCTAGTATTTATTGACCACAGATGAGAGTGGTGAAATATTAATGGTGGCTCTGAGGCTAAGGATTTGCACTGGTAATCAGAAGGTTTCTAGTTTGAATCCCATACACTCCAAAAAAGTGACTCTACCTAATTGGGCCCTTGAGCAAGGCCCTTAACCAGCAATTACTCCATCCTGGGCATGACGTTAATCTGCATCCAGCTCTGCATGTAGGGCCTCCAACCTGCAGGAAAAAACTTTGGCACTCCAGCCACCATAAAAAAAAAACTCACATTGGTTCCATTCCATCTGAACTAGTGTGGTTGTGAGGTGTCACCCGTTGCATGGCTGCACTCGAGTCCTAATCTGGGATCCTGAGTTGGTTTGTCATGTGGTGGGTGAGGCAATGCACTGTATCAGTGCGTACTTCTAACTTCCTCCGATGACAGTCAGAGTTCTGGTGTCAGTAGTTTCTAATATGTTATTAGCACAATGGAAGAGCAAACACACCCAGTTACACTGGAGGTACTGCAATGGGCACTCTCAGACTGTGTGGGGCCAATAGCATGGAGTGTTAGGAGTTAACACCTTCTGGAAGGGTATTTTCAGACGGTTAGGCAGCAGTGTCGTGGGAATTCAATAAGAGTGTTACAGCTCCTGGCAGCTCCAGTCATAGCAAGGAATGATGGGAGCCTGTGTGAGAATTGGTTTCTGGGAGTATGGAAAGAGTTCTTTGTGCCAACCACCTGGGAGATATACTTTGAATAATGTATGTGAATAGAGGGAGTTACTATGGCTGCATGATGCAGAGAGTCAAAAGGAGTTGTCTAAAGTGTCATGTGCAATGAAAAATATGACGGAGAGTAGATTGCAAAGGGTCAGCCATGCTGCAGGTGGGAGGACAATCATCATGAATGTACATATAGGGGTGAATGACTGAATTTTTGTTGGAGAAATTCCATTTATCCTAGAAAACATTGAGTGTCAGAATATTACCATAATTGAGGAAATCAGGAAGGGGCAAATGATGTTCATGGCACCATTTCTTTACATAAATACACAAGTACTTTGTATTATAACATATTTTATACTGCAATATTTTAAAAATGGCCAGCTGCTACTTGCTATTCAGTTCATGTACAACCAGAGTGAAAGCTTGGTTTGCATAGTTAGCAGTAAGTCACTCATTTCCAATGGGCGAAAGACCCCATCAGTGCTGCCCTTTATCACCATTCCTGTTTATAACTTTTATGGACAGAACTTCTAGGAACAGCCTAGGAGTGAAGGTTGTCCAGTTCAGTGGCCTCAGAATCGCATTTCTGCTTTTTGCAAATGATATGTTCTTGCTAGCTTCATTGTGCCGTAAACTTGAACATGCAATCTGCAGTCAAGTGTTAAGCAGCTGGGATGAAGCTCTGTACCTCCAAGTTTAAGTATCTCAGGATCTTGTTCATCAGTGGAGAAAAAAAAAGGAACGGGAGATGGATTGGCAGATCGGAGCAGCGTCCACAGTCATGTGGACGATATGATGGTCAGATGTGGTGAACAGGGAGCTGAACCAAAAGGCAAAGTTCTGGATTTACTGGTCAATCTCTGCTATTACCCTCACTTATCTTTGCTTAGACTGCTGCCCCTGTGACCAGAATCCAAATAAGTGACAGAAAATGGATGGATTCAAAGGCAGTGTTAATTATTATTATAAAAATGTAATGACAAAAAACTATTCAGCCCAAAAAGCTTATCCATCATATTGACATAAAATCTATAGAAGGACTTAAAGTTCCAAAGGTCCGTAAGCTCTTCATCTGGGAGTTTATTCCATGTGTCTATGGTTCTTTAAATGAAGAAAAATTGTCTAACATTTGTGTAAAATTTACCCTTAATAGGTTTCTTACCATGTCCCAGTGTTCTTGTTAAAATATTTATTTTAAAGGATCTGCTATTCTAATTAATTTCATTAAAATTTAAATTTTCAATCATGTCACCTATTAATCTCCTTTTGCTTAAATTGAAAAAGTTCAGCTACTTTAATGTTTTCTCTTAACTCTTACAACTGAGTTATTGACTTGGCTTAGTCACACTTCTCTGGATATTCTCTAGCACTGCTAGGACTTTTGTAATATGGAGATAAAAACTACACTCAGTATTCCAGGTGAGGTCCCAATAGAGCCGTAGACTGTATAGCTAAATCAGAACTCCCGCACCTTGTCTTGTACTCCTCACTTCAGACCAAAGTACATAACCAACATCCATTTCTAATGACTTCTGTATACTGTCTGAATGTTGTTGCTTATGGCTAAGGGCCCTGCCTGGCCGGCACAAAAGCTGGATGGAAGAACCAGGGGAGAAAGCATGGTCTGGGCATTACCTCCCCTGGCACGCTAAAGGAAGCACCCCTGGGTTGCTATGGCTCCATGGATTCCCACAGGGCACGCTGGCAGCTGGAGTTTGCTGCAACCTTGTTGGGTTTCGTGGATGCCACCAAGGGGAGCTATGGAGGTTGTAGAGCCCTGCTATGTTGGGCACCACACCTGGGAGTGATTCCACACCTGGATAGCAGATCACCTGGAGCATTCCCAGGAACAGAAACTTGTGCTTGGTGTGTGCTTGTGTCTGGTTTGGGCGCCTGGTGTGCCCCCTGCAAGCCACAATGTAGAAGATGAAGAAGAGTTTACTATGACTTTTAATTTAATTGTGCACTTAATAATATTCCTTCTCACAACACTTAAAAGATGTTTTGGCACTGAGGATACCAAGCAAGGAAGTGTTTCAGGTGTGATTTTGTCCCTTTCCTCCTGCAAACACATCTTAAGGCCTTCAACTGTAAACTGAGTCATTGTTGTCTCATTTTTCATTTTAAAATTCTCCACAAAGGCCAGTCCAGTACCTGTACTTTCTTCTTCCACAGCCATACCTTTGTATTGTGTGCAGAATGTGGTTTGGCATTGTCTTGCTGAAAACTGTATGGAAGTCCCTGGAAAAGATGTCATATGTTGCTCTAAAATCTCAATTTACATTTCTGCATTAATGCTGTCATCACAGCAGTATAAATTACCATCGTCAAGGGCACTGACACAATTCCATACCATGACAGGCTCTGGTAACAGTTTGGATGGTCCTTTTTGCTTTTGGTCTGGAGCACCATTTCTTCCAAGAAAGATCTAGATTTGTCTGACCACAATACATGTTTCCATTGTGATGGTCCATCCCAGATACCTCCAAGCCCAGAGAAATTGATGCCACTTCTGGACATGGTTAACATAAGGCTTGTTTTTTGCACAGTATAATTCTAAGTGGAATTTGTAAGTGTAACTCCATACTGAAGTGATTGACAAAGGTTTCCCAAAGTAATCCCTTTGCCCATGTGGTTATATCAGCTAATGGTGAGTAGCAGTTCTTGATGAAGTGCCGTCTGAGGGATCAGCGATCATGGGTGTTCAGCTTAGTCGTAATGCCCTCACCCTTTACACACTGAAATTTCCCCAGATTCCTTGAATCATGTAATAATATTATGCATCACTGAAGGAGAAATATGCAAATCGCTGACAATCTTTCTTTTTCAGACATTTCAATAATTTTCTCATGCACTTGTTGACAAACTTGAGATCCTCTGCTCATCTTGGCTCATCAAAGTCTCAGCCTTTTGTGGATAAATCATAATTACAATAGATAGATAATTACCTGTGTGAAATTACATCATTATTTAATTATTTTACCTCATTAATCACCCTAATTTGCACCCCCATCTCAACTTTTTTTGGAATGTGTTTTAGGTCTCAAATGCAGGAATGGATGTGTATTAACAAATGAAATAAAGTTTGAACAGACAAAACATGAAATATCTTGGGTTTATACTGTCTGCAATAAAATAAAAGTAAATTTAAAAATCACTGTGTTTTTTTTTTTTTTAATTTTCATGTTCATACTGTCCCAACTTTTTCTGATTTAGGTTTGTACTCTTGAATTGGTTTTGACTCAGTTAAAATAATTTACTTTATATGTCTATTTTTATGCTTTGTGATTTAGTTTTCACATGTTCTACTGTTTTGTTCTCCAATACAAAAGTCAGCGTCATGCGTTTCACGGTTGTCCAAGATTGTGGATAATTTTTAAAGATAGCTGCATTTATTTTGAAATAAGATTTTTGGCAATGTATCTGTTGACTTCAACTTATATTTAGTGTTTAGGATTTTGCACTCAGTGTTTTTTTCTGAAACATGTTAGGGGTGTCTCTTTCACAAGTTGTTGTTTTTAGTGTTTAGGATTTTGTTGCTTGGTGTAGTCTTTCTGGTTCTGAACATATATTGATTTTTCAATAATGTTTTCTTCTCCTAATGCTCTCTCCTGTCGCTTTGCCTCAGTACAGTTCAAGGATGCCACTCTGTCAGATAGCTTAATGAGTGCAATACTTTTTTTTATCCAGTAGAGGTCAGTACAAAGAAGTTCTTGAAGTTCTGTTGCAAAAATGTAATGGATTGGCAAACATTTAACAAGACAATTTAGCAAATAAATTAATAAGCAATGTTTAAAATGCTGTGGGTATGGATTTTAAAAA
Organism: Polypterus senegalus; assembly: GCF_016835505.1. Lineage (NCBI taxonomy): Eukaryota > Metazoa > Chordata > Cladistia > Polypteriformes > Polypteridae > Polypterus > Polypterus senegalus. The sequence continues at coordinate 112,775,345 of NC_053163.1, forward strand.
GATAAAATGTGCTGAAAGAGCCATCTGAGTGGAGCAAAGAACTGATACAAGAAGGAGAAGGGTGGCAGCCTCACTATTCAAACTCCTTGTAATGAGGAACAATTAGTAGAATAAAAGTGCTGTACGTCCTGAGAGAAACAGTATGCAGAGTGTAGTAGGCCATTAAGTAGGCCATCCCAATGGTCAGGCTTTATTTCATACTGGGAACAATTAAAAAAATCAATGAACTTGTAACTGAAGGAGAGGTCATCCTTGCTGAACTGTTGTATTAGGCAAGTGGGGATTTTATCTCAAAAATGACATCCCTACCAAGTAAATGGAAGACAAATGTAAATCAAAACAGACAATGGGTGCAATTTTTCCAATATCTTTCCTCTAGCACATTGTTCTAAAAGAGTCAACACTATTGGGTAACCAGTGACAAAGGTTCTTAATTTAGCTTTCACTTTCAAAAGTCCATCTTTCAATTTGTTACTGAAGATGGTAGATCACTAATGGTCCTTTGGGAGACTTGACCTAACAGCACACTGAGAAATAAAACACCATTTCCCACTGTTTGCAGAATTTTAAGGTCTGCTTTGAAAGAATAAACAGCACAGTTAGGCAGTGCCGTAGCACGGGACTGGGTTCATTTTGGGGCCAGGCCACTCTCTATGTTTCTAAGTGGGTCTGCTTACAATACAACATCATAAAGGTGTGCGTCTGAAGTTAACTTTGAACTGGCCCAGTATGAGTACAGTAAGTGTGAGTCTGTGTGTGTTCTCTGTGTGAGCTTTGCACTTTCCATGTGCCTAATATTGCTAAGATTGGTTCCCTATAACTGTGATTGGATTAAGTGGGGAGGAAAACGTGTAAATGAACATGAAAATGAAAATCTACAAAAAGGACCAAAACTTTTAAAAATTAAAAATATGAAAATAATACAATCACAAAGAAGAGAAGAAGAACAAATAGCTTATGTCGCAGATGCCTGGGGCGACGACCCGGCCGGGACGCCTTGGAGGACCGGAAGAGGGCATGCGTCCATCTCAGACCACATGGGGGCAGCCACCCTGGTTGCTAGGGGGACCACGGATACAGAGCTTTGAAGCTCAACCCTGTAGGGGCCCGTGGTCACTGCCAGGGGGCGCCCTCATGCCTATGGAGCCCTGGACCTCAGCACTTCCGCCACACCAGGAAGTGCTGGGGGGAAAAGGATCAGGGACACCCGGAGGGCTTCCGGCTACACAGCTGGTGCTTCCACCACACAGGGTTGTGTCGGCGGAGGCTCCTCAGGAAGCACCTGGAGCCCATCCGGGGGTGTATAAAAGGGGCCACCTCCCTTCATTCAGAGCTGGAGTCGGATGGAAGAAGGACTAAGCAGGAGACAAGAGTGGAGGCGGTCGGAAGGAGAAAAGGCAGTGTGAGAAGGGCCTGGACTTTAGGGAAAGTGAGTTGTGTGCACTTTTAAGACTTGTAAATATTAGTATTGTAAATAAACGTGTGGTGGTGAATTTGCCATGTCTTCCTGTCTGTGTCCGGTGCTTAGTCCACACTTATGATAAATGTATTACATTCACCCACTCCATAAACGTAACAGTGTTAAAAAGAAGGAGGGGCAATTCAGGAATCCATAAGGGGACAGGCCTTGTGAGGGACAGGGGCAGGGGCAGGGCCAGCACCACCATTAACACGATTTAGGCATTTGCATTGGGTACAGATCATAAGGGTGGTTAGCTGCATGGGTTAGCCACTGGACAGTCAGTTGGCGCACTAATATGTTTGGCCTTGGGCACAAAATAACCTAGCACTAGCACTGGACTTGGGAAACACCTTTGGCAAGTAGTGGGGGCAGATAAGCTCTCATCATGGCTGTCAGCTGATAGACTGTTGGAGACGTTTGAGCAGCTGAGGTATCTTATTGCACAGTATCTTTTCTCCGAACATTGGTATTCATAATGATATAAACTGCGGGATCTTCATTCTTTGGGTTTTGACAAAGAGTCCAGCAGTGTTTGTGGATGTAAGTCTCACTTTAGAGGGGGAGTCTTGGTTAAAAGTATAGCATTCTTACCCACCATTATTTAATTATTATTGTTACTGTTAGCCATCAGTCATACAACATGAACTTCAGAACAGGTAATCCAATGAAACCTTAGAATGTTCAAGCCTGGCCAATTCTTGGTATTTGAGACCATCTGGAAAAAGTTTGGGTTACTGATGGAAGAGGTGTTGGTGAGGCGCTTACCTTGTGGCTTGAATGTGGATCTCAGTGCTCCAGTGCAGTGATAGGGATAATGTGCTGAAAAAAATCTCATCCCTTCAGATGAGACGTAAGACCGAGGTCCTGACTATCCGTGATCATAAAAGACCCCTTGCCATTTATCAAAAGAAGTAAGATGTTTTAATATTTCCTGCCAATATTGCCCATCATGGTCATTCTGGTCACCTAATCATCCCCTGTCACTCATTGGCTAACTATCTTTCTCACCCATTCACCACCTAATACATGGCAGCCATTGCATAATACAGGTGGAAGCTGCATATTGGTGAAGGTTGAAGTGGCTCCCCGTCTCTATGTAAAGCATTTTGAATGTCTTGAAAAGCGCTGTATAAAACCAATGTCTTCTTCTTCTTAATGAATGAATTCAATAAAGCCATATCCAGATACTTTCAAATTAGTGTAAGTTTCACAAAATTAACAACAGGAGTATGAAACTATATTGTGACTCTTGTCAAAGCTCACTGAGTTGCACACTGGGCCACCTGGTCCCTTGGCAGGCTCCCAACTTGCTGTTGGTGTTTGCTGGTTTGAGGTACCAAGATGTGACCAGAAATGTGCAATTAGCATTTAGAACAGAATGGTGGCGTCAGCTCCATTTGCACGCTGTGGGCTGACATTGCAGAGGGCCACTCAGCATGTCTCTAATTTCATCATGCAGATCTTAATGCAAAATGGATTAGCATCACCTGAACTCGAAAGAGACAAACCCAGGAAAGTGTTTTTGCAGAGATGAGCAAAATGACAAGGCAATTAAAGCTTTGTGCATCGGAATAGACATGCAGGGTTGTCTGCCTTGAAAAGGCACTTGAGGCAGTTTGAAAGAAGCAGAACGCCCATCTTGTCCAGCAGCAGGAAGCCTGTGCTTTGTGCCAGTAATGAATCCCTAGAAATTCCATTACTCACGTCCCTCCCAACCTTGGCTGCTGCTGTTCAGTGATGAGACAGAATCAGTTGTCATCCTGTACCTAATGTGCCACTATCCCTTCAACCAGACAGCTTTCTGCCATTATTGAGATCAATCTGTGCATCATTAGAAGAAGACTGGCAGCAAGAGAGATGATTGTCTCTCCTCCTCTCCACCCACAAGGTAACACATTATGGTATTTGCAGGACTAGTTAGCAAGCAGAGGGGAAACAATCTAATAGGGTCATTGACTTGAGGTCAGTTATTAAACGCTACAGTCCCTGCATCATGTTCTGGACAGGAAAGCAGAATTTGTGAGTAATTAATAGGGACTAAATTAGAATTGCTTCTACACATCTAGATATGTTCAAGACAAACACAAGGGTCAGTGTCATGTGATCATTTATTAACGATTAAGTCAGACTCAACCGATATCTGACCAAGACAGACACAAGGCTCAAGCATTAGTCCTCCACCATGCTCTTTCCAGGTGCATATTCACTCAGTACATATTAATCCAAACTCACTCTTGATTCCTTCCATAACAGACACAAGAATCTGCGTCAAGTGGTCAGTTAGATTGATGCCACACTATGACTTCGTAACAAAGTGCAGATGTCACACTTAATGACTGCGGTTGCTGGATTCTATCACCTTGAGGATGTCAGACTACACAATTTAGAATTGAAAGATATGATGGATTATAAAACTCCCACATGACTTTTCAACACAGTTTCAATTTTTTATTCAGCTGTGAAAATGCTGGAAAGTTGACAGATTTTAGCAGCCAATCAACCTGGAGCACAACAGAACAAGAACTGGCGCATTGTGCAAAAATAAACAAATGACATGAAGAACATGAAGGTAGTGGCCAGCATTGCCATCTTTGTTGGCACTTTTCTTTGTGACAAGAAAAAAAGAAGTGGAAATGTCACAAAACCTGGAAAAGACCACATTTGTGTGGTTATTATCAACAAGTTTGTATTAAGATTTCAAAAAGTAATAAAATAACAGTGGGAGGTCAAGCTTTTAGTTACAGGGCTTCAAAGCTGTGGAATGATCTGCCTGCTAATATAAGAATTGCACCTTCAGTCTCAGCTTTTAAGACCAGGTTGAAGACTGACTATTTTAGTTTAGCAAACCCTGGCTAGAGCTGCTGATTAGCTGCACACCATATATCTCCGCTTATTAGTCATTTGTACAGAAAAATAAGTATCACAATATTTTTAAACTGTTATTATTCCTCCTCTATTCTGTGTCTTTTATCGGTATTTAGATGTGGAACTTGCTGCTACTGCTCTGCCGCCAGGCTGCTCACCTGCATATGAAAAAGTCAGATAAAGAAGCATTGGGATCATCAGATGGAAGGATTTTCTTTTCAGGTTGGAAGACCAGCAAAGACTCCACTATAGAATGTCCAGGAGGGGATTGATGGCCAGTTGGCCGAGGTCTCCAGGACTGTGTTTTTTTTTTACTTTCTGTTTTACAATTTTAATCTCCATTATTGTCAAATGACCCTAGTTCATAAATTATATAATGGGCAGATTTTGCTGCTTTCCATTTATGTTTAATCAGTTTCTTTATTGTTCTCTGTGTGTTGTAACAAATCTACATTTATAAGTGTAGCAGTTCTGTATTTAGTGATTAATATAATCTATATTTGTATTTTAACTGAGAATTGCTCACAGAGCTCTGTGCCTTCACTTAGTAAAGAGAGCTATACAAAAAATAAGATGTATTGTATGCAATGGTGAGTCAGCAATGTGTACAAAATTGAATCTGCATTGAAACTTATAGTTTGCTTTGTAAGACATTTTGCAAAACAAATGCAGTTTCACAACAAGCAAAATTCAAACCATTGATATGAGAAAGAAAATGTTTTTTCCTGGTCTGTAAGCGTTCTCTCATGTTGTTTGTCTATCTGTTTTCTAGAGAAAACAGAAACATCACCACACTCATGTCCTTTCATGTGTACACATTTTATCGAAGTGTTAGATGTATTTTGTGGTTCTTCTAGACACTTGGCTAATTATTATGCAAACCTAAACCTGAGAAAGAAACAATATTGGAGCATGTATATCATCGGTCTCACCTGCAGAAATCAAGAAAAAACGGAATGGGCAATTGCTAGGTAACAGTAAAGAGTCCATATGCATGATAGTACATTTCGCTGAGTCTTCACACTGTAAATATGCAGTGTAGGAAGCACACAGAATGGATGGGCATCCCAGCCAGGAGTCAGGAAGATCCCTTATCTGGACGAGAGTCCACGATGGAACATAAAGGAACCCTGGTTGGATTTAACACCTTCCCTCACCATGAAAGAAGAGAACAAGAAAGGACTGTACCTGGAGAACATTCATTCCCCCCAGGCGCTAGATGGGAGCAGCCCTCCATATCGGTTCCCATTCAGGAACCTGCTGGGAGTTGTAGTAGCACAGCCCTGCTGGGGTCTAGGGGTGTAGCAAGGGGGTCCTGCAGGAAGATGTGCTCCCCAAAATTTGGGACTTTTTTATGACCCAGAAGTACTCCATTGGGCAGGAGCCCTGGCACTGGAAATACTCCCAGGTCTTTAATAAAAGGGACCGCACTCCTTATCTTGGCAAGTCAGAGCTGGGAAGAAGTAGAGCAACACTTGACTGGAGGAGGGTAGCGTGGTGGTGAGGAGAACATTTTGTGGAGAGGAAAACCTGTGTTTGTGTTTGTGCGACAGTGAAGGCATTGTGGTGAATAAACCCATCCTTTATTTGAACCTTGGACTCTTGTGAGTTCATGTTCAGGGCTCACTAACGGCCCGGTTCTTTCACTGCAGCATGTTACATTTTTAAAAAATACTGTGCTCCATTGTGATAATGTGAACGAGAGCCGTCGAATGGAATTGATTGTACTGGTGTGCTATAGATTACCTGCCCTACGCAATTGTGAGTAAACTCAGAAGTGTGAATAAGGCTTTACTGAAAATTCAGATGGGATTTGCTTTACATCAGGAGGTGGAGCAAAGCGGTTATTATTGGAGGACCTCTGTAATTTTAGTCTGATGTGAATCATTCATGTCAGTAACATTTTATGGACTGAATTTTGTAAAAAAAAAAAAAAAACACAAAAAACATGAAATGGTTGGGGCAACATCCTGGTTACCCTGTTTAATTGGAGGTTTTGCAAAAAACAGGCACGCAAGAAGTTGCAGAAACATCTCGCCAGATGAGTGTCTAAATTAGAAGTGGACAAGATGGCTGATTTCCAGGTAATAAAATCACTCAGCAGGAAGGACTGGCCACAAGGGGGAATCGGACAATGGAAGTGACATTAGTGGTGGAATGCCAGTCAGTCTTCCATTTAGTGGAGGAAGAAAGAGAGAAGGCATTAGATCACAGTGCCATCCCCTGGTTCGGCAGCAAATTACCATCATCCAAGCCCTTAAGCTGTCTCCCATTTGCACACGTGTAACACTGTTTACATCTTAGTAAAGATTTTGGTGCCTTTTACATTCTATGAAAGATCTAAAAAAAAACCTACCCCATGTCAGTAAAGTTTAATCATTTGAGGGACTTAGATGGTTCCTCTGGTAATACAGATTGAAGTGGTCCACTACTAATAATTACTTTACCCAATGCCCGAGTGTAAAACTAATCCTATCTGAATAGGGCTTATGTAACTCAAAAAAATCTCTTTTCAGTGAGGTCACATTTTGGAACTGAAAACTAGATTGCAAAATAATTTTTTGTATCAGCTTTGTAAACCTGTATATGAAATTAAATGTAATTGTATGCATTTTACTGCCACCTGAGTGCTTGTTGGTGTTACCTTTCATACACACAATGAGCCCACTTGTGACTTGTAGCAAAATCAGACAGAGTCACTGAGTTGCTCAACATAGAATTTTTATATTTTAGCCAAGGTTGTTGCCCTGGCTTAAGTTTGTTTTATTTAATTAATCTCTTTATTGCTTTCAAATATGATTTTGTGTATTATGTTGTTAATTTAGTTTTTTGTTTATTCATATTCTATGTATCGATTATTGTTTGGTTTATTGATTGTTTTATGTTGCTGTTTGTTAGTGTGTTTTATTATCTGCCCTGTCTCCTGTATGTGGAGCCCAAGGAGGTGGGGCCACTTGATTATGCCTGGAGCTGCAGCCAGCAGTATAAATGGAGAAGTTTGTATGGCATTAATTTTGTTTCCTATTTTTTTAATGTTTGCACTTTCTTGTTTTGGCTCATGCTGTGGCTTAAAAGTAATATTTCTGGCTAGTTAGGTTATGGAAAAAAATCATTTTTGTTCCTGCTTTTCTTGTTCAATTTTTGACATTTTTAAAAATAAATCTTTAAATATAAAGGAACTTCTGTTTGCTTTGGATCCAGACCAGAGTCTTTTATGGTTTTCCTCTATTAATTTTGTGAACATTTTATTACTTAAAAGCCTTTCCTCAATTATTTGGGCGTGGGCAATTCTGAAGACTACCTTTGAGTTGGGATGTGCCTGTCTGTGGTGAGGCCTACTCTCGGAAGCAAGACCTGAAACAAGGGAACAGCTCATTTGTGATGTTTCAAGGCCTGTATTCATTTTTAAGCCTTTGTGTGACAGAATCACAATTATGCTACATGACTGGGAGACATAGAGACATGCTGTTACTATCCACTGCTCACTAGGATTATTGGAATTGGGGTTGGTATCATTTGAGCAATCAACAGAGATTAGGTTAAATATACAGGAGTTTTACATATCTGGATTATCCTGCAGACAGACACAAGGGTCATTGCCATAAGGTTACTTAGTAAAGATTAGGTTAAAGTAAGTTTATTTCTCTTCAAGACTGACATAGAACATCATGTGGTCGCTTTCTAAACATTATTCTCTCATTGTGTTCTCCATCATGCAGTAACCTATTATAGAATTAATGAATCCTCCTAGGGAAAACAGAAGAAGCAGTATCACTTGGTTAGTCAGCAAACATTAACTTCACTGTCATGTTTTGCTCAGGACATATCAGTAAAGTATTGTCATTCAATATAATTTAAGTCAAATACATTCCTATTCCTATAGATTATTCCTAGAATAAACACAAGGCTACGTTCTCTTTGTTCAGCTAACATTATGTCTCTACACCCCTGCCCACAATATCTGGGACATAACAGGCTTTATTTGTTTATACAGTAAAGGTTAAGCAATGTCCTATATCCAGATACAAGTGAGTGGTCAGCCAATAAAATATCAGCCACCCCATCCCCTTACAACCTTCAATCTGCAGGGGATTATACCTGGTATGATCTGTGTACTTATTGAGGTGTGGTCATAAGATTCTGTCGAGAACAGGCCATGGGGTCACTGACAGTAGATTTTGTTGAGAACAAACACAGAGATCACACCCTGGGGCCAGTTAATAAACATGAAATCACTCCTACACCTGACAAGAAATTCTTTCTAGAACAGGAATACGGGTCTCAATCATTTAGTCTATTGTTACTGCCTTAATTTCCATAGCATCCCTGCTCCTCCTCCAACATTGTCCCCAGAGAAAGAAAAGGGTGTCTATTTTCGGTTATCTACTGTCCCCATTCTTCTAGATTCTTCACAGAATAGACATAATGGTCCTTTTCATGAAATCATTAATTAACCCTCACATCAGATTCTTCGTAAAAGCTCCACATGCTCCACTCTGGAGTAATCAGTCATTAAGTATTTAATCAACTAAACCTCTACAGTCAGTTCTTTGAGGTTCTGCCCAGTATAAAAACAACAGAAAGCGTCATCTGCTCAGTTTCCTAACAGAATTCTGTCATGCCCACCAAAATGTTCCCAAGACTGACACAAGTGTTGTGGTCCGTCATCCCCTCACCCCATAAACCTCCATCCTGGTCCTTCCATTATAATTACAGGAATCACTGAGGTGTTGTGTGTTTTCAGGAACTTTAAAGAAAAGAATTGGAGGATTTCTATTGAAAAGTCAGCAGTAACTTGCAGCAGGTGTGCACAGGAGAATAATCTTTTCGTGGTTACCTGAGGAATGCCCTACCACCTCAGGTCGAGTGAGAGCACTGGTGCTTATCTTCTCCTCTCCTATTTCCTCCACAGCAAAGAGAAGACACCCTTGAGTCATTGTAGGCTACCACAGCACAAGGCTTAGCAACTTCTATAGTTGCTAATGTCTTTCTTGTGATTTTAGTTGATTGCAGTCATTTCGCCTTTTTGCCACGGAGCTACTTGCACCATGGTGAACCTTCATATGAGTGATTTCATTAGATTCATTACAGCAGTTCAGTCACAGTGCTGTATAAATTAGTTTCAATATCTGTGTCAATATCTGATGACCAATGTACATTGTCGTCACTAGTTCTCTATTCAACTAACTGTTTAGTTTCAGTTTGTTCTAAAACTGGCTTCACAGCTTCTCATTTATACGTCACTGTTGTTTATATTGATAAGTTACCTTGAAGTGGCAAAATGCACAAAACTATTCATGATTGTTTCACAGCATAATGTTATTTTATCCTGTAGATGGCAGCAGAATACTGTCCCAAATGCTAATCAGACTTAACACTGTACTGTACATTAGATTATAATAGCTACATCCTATGAGACATTTTGGGGTTAACGTTAACTGTATTTATGTAGAATTTAAACCTGGGAGAGTCTTGGGGTTAGTGCAAAAGGAGATTAATTTTTGTTTTTTGCATTTTAGATTTTGATTTGCTAGTTCTAATTCTGATTCTACACTTAAAAAATATTTAAAACGTATTTAATGACACTCTTTTAATTTCACATATTTCTCAAAACTATCTTATTTTTTTCAATCAAGATGTTGCTATGGTGATCTACACAGATGACTCTGTTTGAGACATCAGCATTGGTATAAAAGGTCACCATTATGCACGCCCAAGTCACCTGAGATATGGGTAGAAATATTTCTCATCTGTTATGCTTTGCTTTTTATTTTTTAACCTAATTTTATGACTTTTCACTTTTGTTCTCCACTATGCTCTTTGGCTTCAGAATTAGGCTTTAGCAAAAAAAATAGGACTTACATTTTGGCTACTAACTTTGTTTGGTTTCTGATGTATGTTTCATTTTCTGATCCTTAGTTAAAATTCTCTTAACTTTTTCTTAAAGTATAACAATATCTTGTAATGTAAAGCTTTATTTAACACTAATAAGAAAAGGCTGAGAGATGCGAGAAAAGAGATCCAAAGCACAGTTACTATGAGCCACCATCTTTTATAGGTGCCTTGATTCCCATGACTATAATTTGCTATACTTATTTAATATTATTTATTGTTAAGATTGTAGCATAATACCATCTTGAATTATATCAGCACCGTCATCTTGTGCCATTTTGAATGTATGTCATTGCCATATTGTTTAGGTTGATGAAGTGGTTGTCAGTCGTGAATGATGTACTGTACTGCATTGTGTGATGGCGCTTTACCGTGGATATTAAACATGGAAATGTGATGCAGTCTGCATCCTGGTCTTGGAATAAGCTTATATTGCTATGATTACCTGTGTTTCATTTTTATTTTGTCTTTAAGAACGTCTTTGACTGTTTTTGGCTTAGATGTAACAGTTTTTTTGTCTTTTGATAATGACCTCATGTCTGGTTTTTGGTTACTCTCTTCTTAAGCCCTTAATTTCCAAGTAATATTTTCAACTATTGATTTTAGGATAAGCTTTCTAGATATGATAATGCAAAAGTCTTTAATGACACGATATGGTAATGCACCCATGAAGAGACATAAAATGGCAGCCACCACCCAAAAGAAAAACACAATTCCATTATCAGAAGAGCAATAAAATGAAAATATAAATTTCAAATGCATAATGCAAATGTATAAATATCCTAAACTGAAAGTAAGAGGTTATAATCCATGCTCTTTTGGGCCCATCTATAGAAGGTTCAAGCTATAACTAATGTGCAGGTTCACTGATCCACTGACCTACAACGGCACTGCTGTTTATGATTCCTCCTGCTTTGCCCCTTGTGTTTTCTCTCCTTCCTCTGATTTTTCTTCCTTCCGCAAGTGATGTCCTTGCTTCTCACTACTTTCTTGCCTCTGGGGTCTAAGAATTGGGTTTTAACTCTTTGAGGGCTGAATATTTTTTCCAAATAACTTAGTTTTCTGAAAAGCACACAATGCACTGGTTTCACATATAAATCAACATAAAATGTCTGTTTCTATGTGCTGTGGCTGCTGTTGGCCCCTGTTCAGCATCTCTGGCAACAGTGACTGCGCAGCGGTGGCTCCTCTCTGCCTTCACACAGCAGGTGGGCTATGGTGGCAGTCACAGTGTGATGCAATATGGTTTGTATTTCTTGTCATCATAATTTGTGGTCCTCCTAGGCGAACGCTGCTGTGAACATGTTCAGCACCACGATCAGCTGGGGACCAATAGGCTGATGCTGGCACCTCACTTTTGTTTCCGATATCCATCTCCAGATCACTTGCATCAAACTCAGAGTCCAAAAGTCAGAGTGTGATTCAGCGATAATACGTAAAACGTCCATGGAGTATTTTGCTCTGCACATTTGCTTTAGTGTCGCCAGATGTTGATGCCATTTCAGAGGGTTAGTGACCTCTTCACTACTCACGAGGGCAAATCAATAACTTCGTAACTTTCCTTTAAGCAAAGAGAGTCAAACTAAAAAGTAAGGGCGAGTTTTGTCGCAGTTTACAGCTGATTGTCTTCCTCTACCCCTGAATTTCGACAAAAGTCAACATCAGCCCTGAAAGAGTTAAACTACAGTAAAATGATTTCTTATGTAGGCCTAGAGGTCATTTCTAGAGTCAGTAATAGCTTTAGGAACTCTCTGTACATGCCCCAGACTAAGCACATTAAATGGAGGAGCAGAGTATCACTTTTAGGATAACATGTCTCCCTGTTGCCCTCTTTATGCTTGGAGACTCCAAAACTAATTCCTATTCTCATTTGTTGAACTTCTTCCATATATACAGCATAGTAATAGTTAACTCTGGGTCTGAATTTATCATGTTGGAGCATAGTTCTCACTATTGTTGGTCGTGTCGTGACACTGGCAACCCACTAGAGAATTTTTTGCTCCGACTCCTGTCCTTCAATACACTAAATGTATTTGTGCAGTCATCTGGTCTCAGGAGCCACCCTTAACTGTTTGATGGGTGCAATGTAGTGCAGACTGCCAGACAATTTCACTTCAGAGATTGTATCCATTGGAATGATTTTGGATTGAACTAGCAGGAAACAGTAAGCCAATCTGGTGTTATTTCTGACCCAGAAAAAGCAATGAATTTAGGAAACTTTAGCATGAATGAGCAGGTAGGCGGAACATAAGGCTGACTAGAGCACATGGAACTCCATGGAAAAACCGTTGAAAAATTAGGGATGGGGTGAAGGGTGACCGAGGAAGGAGACAGCAGTTTAAACTACAGAATAATCTTTAAGGGCCATTATTCCTGGCTTTCATTTCCAAAAAACTGTAAACCCCATAAAACCTCTTTGTATCAAGTTTTCATCTCACAATTGTAAAATAGCACGGAAAACAAATTTTAGAGACAATTTTGTAAATGTGTACACAGGACAAAAAGCAGCTGTTTCAATTATCATTAAGTGTCGTGGCTCCACTACCCTGAAAAGGAAAGGACGACAATTTTGAAAGCCATTGGTGCCAGGACTGTCAAGTCATTTACGATGGATTTCCCCTCCTCTAATTATCCATTGGTGCCATATTCTATCTATTAGGGAGCTGGAGTACATCACTAGTGGTGAGTTTTAGGATCTATCTGATATATAAACTGCAAGACTAGGGCATTAGCACCCCCTGAAAATACCTTCATGTGCTCAACAAGCCAATAAATAGGTCTGTGGCCATTGTAGAAAAAATAGAGAATTCAAATGCTTAATTAAGTATCAGTCTTACCTTCAAAAATAGGGGTAATTAATTAAGTAATTAGGTAAGGTTCCTACTTTAAATTTCCTTACTTTTCTTTGGAGGAGGGAGTCTCTGGCCATTAGACTTATATCAAGGTAAATGAAGCTCACCCATTGAAGGAAGCAGAATAATAGCATTTATAGTTAAACACAAGGATTATAGAAATATATTAACTGCATACACATATTGACACAGAAGATAGGACGCAAGACAGATGAGACAGACAACCATGTAACACAGAAGAAACTGGCTACATTTCAAGTTCTAATTTATCTTGCCACAGATAAACAGCTTTGCAACACCAAATCTTTAAGGATGATACCCAGTGTTGCGTTAGAGTGTACCCTTTCTCTTTGCGACGTGGTCCTTTGTTCACCGAGTGCTGTGCTTTCCTCAGTTAGACCTTTTTCTGTGTGAGCTGCAATTTCATGGGGAAAAGCATTACTCTCTCTGGATGCAAGAGTTTAGAGGCTGAGGTTCCCCTTCCTGAAGTAATGACTGCTTCTCACTCTACTCAGACTGGACTCAGTTCTGGCACACAGCTTGGCTTGATAGAGAGGAAATTGTCAGCTTTCAGTTCCCCAAAGGTAGAGCAGCTCATCACATTTTAGGTTTCAGAGAGGGGTTGGTTCAGAGAATGCAAGAGATCATTTTGGACAGGGACAACAAACTTTCCCCAGAAAGATGAGTGCAGTGACTTTTTTAAGTAAGGTGTAAACTCTCATGACTGGATTAAAGTCACTTCTAGTTAAAAATTCAGTGTCTGCTTATAGGACTGCAAAAATATCAGCTCAACTCTGATTTACATCATTGTTATCAGATGAAGACTGGTATGAACTGCAGTTCAGACATTTACTGGAAGGTAGGCGAGGTGTAGCTGGATGTCTACATCCCTGTTAAATGTGCTGTCTAAACAGACCTCATGTGCCACTAAAGCCTAGCAAAATGGGCAATGTCCACTTTGTCCTACACCATCAGAGAAAATATGCAGGTCTAAATGCTCATTTCCTACTATGAAAGACATTGGCATCTTTGTTCTTTTTCCCTCATGTGATTTGGTCAAATCAGTTTGTTTAGATGTGAAGGTAAAAGCCAATAAATACAAACTAAATGTGAGGGAAGGCTTCAATCCAACAGTAAAAAATTTCTACTCTGATGACAGTAGAATCTGTGCACAGGCCATGACAGCTGAATAAAGTTTCCAAATCTCAAATGAGTATGGAATTTACTATTAATGAATGATGTCTCATGCATCACGTACAATTTCAGACACTTGGAGAATCTATGCCAAGGCACATTGAAGTTGTTTTAGTAGCTCATGGTGGCCCTATTTTGGTTTTATCAGAACAATAGTTTTTAGTATGTAATAATATAAATGAAATTAAATCAGAAAAAATTAACTACGGTAAATGTACTTTAAACAAATACTTCCTTATTGCATGATTGAAAGGGAACAAAAGAAACAAGTAATGAAATATTTAAATAGAACCAGAACATGTATGAATGTTAACTAGAGAAACAATAAAAGCAATAAAATAGGAAAAACAATGAACTAATGAGGAAAACAAATGTGAGTAATAATTAACAGAAAAGAATCATCAATTAATGGAACCAAAAGAAAAATAAAACACTCATCATCGTGTATAGTACTAACGGGCGAAAGGGCAAAGAAACCTTCAACCAAAATACTTACAAGAATAAGGCTGTATAATTATAAAAATAAATGTCTCAAAGAGGCAGACTGATTAATACAAATCCAAAATGGGAAGTGCTAAGGAAAACATAACTGAAAGCACAGAAGTAAAGACTCTTACATAGTATTCTCAGGTAATGGTGGCCTTAATGACCTCAGCACCCAAATGTCCTATTTCAGGATGAGGCCTCGTCCTACAAACTTCAGCACCCAACTGAGAATAAGGAGCTGGGTGAAATAAAAAATACAAAATAAAATTTAAACAAGACAACTAGTTGAGGAAAACTAATAAAATGAAAATAGGGTTGAGGAGCTGCTGCAATACTCACAATAACATGTATTTTGTCAATTTATGTCAACATTTCTTTTATTTTTCATCTACCTTGTCATTTAGTGATGCCTTGTAAAACATGCCATATAAAATGAAGATCAAGTGGGTTGTTGGTTGATCATTTGTTTGATTGAACAGGAGCCATAGATAGATAGATAGATAGATAGATAGATAGATAGATACTTTATTAATCCCAAGGGGAAATTCACATAATCCAGCAGCAGTATACTGATACAAAGAAACAATATTAAATTAAATAGTAATAAAAATGAAAAAAATTAAAATAAAATTAATGTTAGCATTTACTCCCCCAGATGGAATTGAAGAGTCGCATAGTGTAGGGTAGGAACGATCTCCTCAGTCTGTCAGTGGAGCAGGACAGTGACAGTAGTCTGTCACTGAAGCTACTCCTCTGCCTGGAGATGACACTGTTCAGTGGATGCAGTGAATTCTCCATGATTGACAGGAGTTTTCTTAGTGCCCGTCGCTCTGCCACAGATGTTAAACTGTCCAACTTTACTCCTACAATAGAGCCTGCCTTCTTAACAAGTTTGTCCAGGCGTGAGGCGTCTTAATGAGATCCTCAGCCTCAGAAAGTCTTGAGTGTCTTAGATGTGCAAGTTTCTTTAGGTTAAGCAGCATAGATAACTGAGTTAGGTGGTGGAATTTTCATCTCTAGGTGAGCAGTGTATCTTGAAAAGATGTGGAAATGTGCAAGAAGCCAATGGAGCCTCCCCAGGCAAGGGTGTCATGTTTAGCATTTACATTTTTTTTTTTTTGCCTTAAATAATTTTTGCGGACTGTGATTCGTGACTTGTTATTAGTCTTTTACTTCAAGGAAACCTTTTGGTATAGTTGTCATGGTGTAATGTTGATTCTATATTTTGTTTAATGGTTTGTTTTAATAAATACTGCAATACTATTTTCTCTCGGGTGTGTATGCTGACATTTTAGGCATCCATTGCCCAGATGGAGTGGCTGATTGTCAGGACTGTATGCCCAGGGTCATGCAGCAATGATATAATGCATGTATATTCTTTACGGCACAGCTAAGGTTGTTGCTCTCATCAAAGTTTATTTAATTAATTTAGACCTTTTGTTTGTAAATACATTTTCAGATTTTGTTCTTATTTTTGTTGTTAGTTTAATTTTTTTAATGTAATATTAAGATTTACTATGATAATTTTTCATTTATTAATTTTGCTATTTGATGTTAAGATGTACACCATGTTTTTGTCATCTGCCCTATCTCCTTTATGTGGAGGCCAAGGGGGCAAAGCCAACTGATGATACAGCTCGAGGACTGCCCCAGTTATATAAAAGCTGAACCTGCTCAGAGAATGCTCAGCTTTGGCACTGCAACTTTGTTTGTTACTTGTGATTTTTATATTTGGACTGGATCTCCTGACTTTTGGTCACACTCACATTTGAAGTGCTCCAGATTGTTAGGTGGATTTGGATGCTTTAGGTTCTTGTCTTCAAGGCAAATCTTCTTTCTGCTGTTTTGTTTGTCCACTGCCTTTGTGCTGCATTTTAGATTCTTCATAATAAATAAATAATAAGAAGAAATAAATATGAAAACTTTGTTTTCATTTGGCAAGAGAGTTTTTTTTTCTTTCTCTTTTTGACATTTGTGGACATTTTTTAAAGTAGTTGGAATTTAATACCCTTAGCCCAGTTTTGGGCTTATGTAAGCCAAAAAGCCACCCTTTTCAGTTTGTGGCTTTAAGTGCAGGTTTAGCCTTTAGTATGGCTCTTTTTGAATACTACTTAGTACAAGACAGTGTCTCCAAGGCTTATTGTGAGAGACAAGACCAGGAGATAATGACATAAGATAGACAACCACAGTAAGGGCCAGGCCAGGCTGAAACTGGAGGATCAAAAAGAAACATAAGCGAACAAGCACAGGAGCAAATCAATAATCAAAGTTAAAATCAGAAGGAGATCAAAAACTGAAACAAAATCTAGCATTTGGCCCACTTGAGTTTCAAACAGCTGCTAAAATTTTTTAAAGCTTATCCAACAGAGGGATACCGAAACATAGAAATGCTGCCATACTTCTAGCGATACTCCTACTGACATCACAGATGTGCTGATCGTGGTCACGTAAAACATCTCCTTAGTTGTATACACAAAAGAATATAACAAAATAAAATATAAAAATGTTACTTTGTTAAAACAAAAACTCCCACAAATCAAAATTACTTGATAAAAAAAAAACAAAAAAAAAAAAACCTCTGTAAATAAAAACATGTAATTACCACGATGCTCCCATTTTTGTGCTTCCTTTTCCTGGATTAAACAATAGCTTTATATTTTGTGCACATGTCAATGTCTGTGATATCAAATAACCATTCTAAATGAAGTAGACTTGCATTTGTTTGTAGTTTGCTTAACGGTTAAAGAATACTGCTACCCACTTATTAACTTTGTCTTTTATTCTGCTATGTTGAAGTTGTGTATTTTAAGTTTGTTGTTTTTGTTAATTTTAAGTTGTTATTATTATTAGGGTCTATGTTACTTTTGTTGATTTCATATGTGCAATGGTGTACTGTCCCTTTCAATGTATTTCTGTTCCTTATTTTTTGTGGGTGGAGTCCAAGAGGTGAGATCACTCTGATGTCACCATTTCTGGGCCCTCCCTCAGGCTATTTAAACTGACTGAGAAGGCTCAGAAGTGGGAGTCATTCATTAAAGTGGAATTCTGTAAGTATTGTCTTTTCGTGGTTGGGTTTTCTGGCTCACTTGATTATTTTATTGTGGTTAAAGTTTTTTGGTTCACATATTCGGAACTCGTTTACATAAGATGCCTTTTGAGCAACTCCTTTGTGCCTAATTTTGCTCTGATGAGCCTTTCTCTATATTTTGCTGTTTTTTGCAAATAAATCCTTCCATTTATAAAGATCCTCTGTTTGCCCTTTAAATACAAGGGTTTATGATCATCCTTCTCTTTGTGGGTTATCTGTTATATTTTTTGGTCATTATTACTGTAGATATTTTGCCTTTTTCCCGTTTTTGGTGTCTGCCACAGCTGAAGCCAGTAGATACCCATAGAGATCTGGTTGAAGTCAAGGTTGCCTCTGCTGGACAGACAGGGTAAGATTCTGGCCATCTCCCCTGCTGTTTTTGGAGGCCTCACCTTATTTTACCTTGAACGAGACTCCATCCATGACAGAGTCACATTCTGGAACTTTTTTTTTTTTTGATTATGCATGTTAACTGTTCCTGATTTATTTCCTCATCCTTGACATGTATATTCCTACCTCCTTTCTTTGGTTCAGCAGTACAAAGAGATTCTATGGCTATTTAGACTGGTCAGATAAGGCAATGCAGTATCATTTTCAATTTTTTGTCATCTACTGAAAACAGACTTTCAGTAAGCATGCAGAAATGGACTGAACTTTGTCTGCATGTACAGTATAGTATGTCAAAACGTCTTGTCAGTGAGAGAATACATTTTTCACCACAATCAAAAAGTCAAAATAAAGTATAGTCCAATGTTAAACTTCACTCCAAGACTATTCACACAGAAAGATGGAGTTACTTGGCAGGATCCAAAATTAAGCTGAAAGCAGATGTTTTCTAAATTTTGAGTTTGCGGCTGCAGATCTCAGCACACTCTCTGGATGAGAAGGCTCTCACTCTTGACTCATATACAATTTAAAAAAAAAACATGACACACACACAGAAAACCAAAAATATATTGAAAGAAATCACTTAAATACCATCTGTCATGGACAGGGTGCTCTGACAGGACTGTTGGCATCAGCTCCATTACTTAGTCTTAATTCATAACCACAGATAAATGTTCCAACATTTTTTGAAACTGTTATTTCCATTAATGTGTTGAAGGAAGTTGCAGTCTACACATGTTGCCAATAAAAAACCGTTTCTTTACAGAATGTCAGTTGATTACAGAACACACTTATTCAAATTAATATACATGCTGTATTATTGAAAATTTAAGAAGTAAGAGAAACCCAACCAAATGAACAGGAAAAGTGCAAAGTCCACAAAAACAGTGAACTGGCAAAGGCCCAGGCCATTGGAGCTGCGAGACAATGCTGTTAAACATTCATGTAAATTAACAAAAAAGCCATCTTTTCTTTTTTGTGAGTGCATTTTCCACTCCTAGTAAAGTGATTTTCTCTTTCCTTGTTATCATGTGACTTAGTGACGCTGCAGAGGCGGCTGCTGTCTTAAAGCTTCAGGATCCTCTCTTAAAGCTATAGGTCAGTGGACTGTGCAGGTTTACACAATAGATAAATGAGTGGATTTGTGCCGTCCACTACTGTGATCATGGTGTCTGAGTGACAGCTGACTTTTCAAGCTTTGTAGGAGCTATAGGTGGACTGATTGGGAAGGCTGTCTGCATGAAGCAGATGCCTGCTCTAGTTTGATAGTAGTGAACCGCGTGTAGACCAAGACTCCAGTCAGGCCTTTCTGCAGTCACCCTTACAAAAAAAATTAATTACTTACTGTATATTTATATGGTGCTGCTGAAAATGCTTTACATAGACTGTGGGGAACCACTTCAACCACCACCGTTGTGGTAGCATCCACATGGATCAAGAATCAGCACTTATTATTGCAAGTGTATGCTCACCTCATATTTCTATTAGATGGTGAAACCGTGTGAGAGATAGTTAGCCAATAAGAGAAAAGGGTGATTAGCTGGCCAGAACGGACCAGGCCATGATGGGTAATTTAGCCAGGACATTGAGATACACCCTACTCTTTTTGAACGATGCCTAGGCACTTTTTATGACCACAGTGAGTCTGGACCTCGGTTTTATGTCTCATCCGAAGGATTGCCCTAATTTGACAGCACAGTATCCTCATTTCTGCACTGGGGCTTGGGATCCACACACATACCACAAGGTAAGCACCTCCTGATGGCCTCACTAACATCTCTTTCAGCAGTAATTCAAGCTTTCCCTAGATGGCCTTGCATTCAGGTTGAATTACATGGGATCTGTTCCAGAAAGCAAAATTAGTTTGAAATCCAGATAAAGTTAGTTAGGATTCACATAAATCTGATTAACGTGATTCCAAAAAACCTGGATTTAGCCAAATCTGTATTTTTGGAAAAGTTTCATTTAGAATTATGTGATCTGTGAAGCCAAAGATGCCAGATAACTCGCTAATTCTGATTTTTGGAATGGGCTCAGGGTTTGTCTATTCCAGAAAGAAAGATGTGACAACATCTAGCTCAGTTAGTAGGGCTACCAATACTCTGGAACTAACCTGCAAATAGCAGGTTTAATGTGAAGGATTAACACTTTGAGGTCATAATAATTATGGAGCAGAGTATCCAATCATAAGCTCAAATGCCATTATTATCCTGTCAGAAATGTTCATCCCAGCAGTGCTTTTTTAAGAAGTAGAAAAACCTGACAAAATGTTAAAAATGTTATGTCTCTTCCAAAATGGACATTTCAACATAGAAGCACAACTCCTTCACCAAATTCATCCCATAACAAGTAATTGGTCCCTGATCAGACATTCTGACATGCCTGGAGAAGTGTCTGCATGAACCGTTTTACATCTGAGACTTTATATTATATGAGCAACCTTGTAAAGCATTACATTTTTGATGTCACACAAAGGGCAGTTTTCTCCATAACATAGGAGATGCCACACATACTGGAAAAGATATCACAAAAGTGTGCCTAACTTTGATGAGCTGCCAACCAGAGACAGAACTAAATAAACCACCATCAAAGAGAATGGTAGGGCAATCAAATTTAAGTAACGCCACACTTTTGAGCAATAATGCCTGATAATAGACTTGCTGGTAGAAGAAGCTGCCTACTTTCAGCCCTTCAGTGGAAGCTATCACCTTTTAAAGAAACAACTCCCCTCTTCAGCGGATGCCTATACTTAATATGCTTAAATAATGCCATTTTTCTTTGGGGTTCTGTAATGGAATAAAGCAACAATATTGCTTCTACAATGTATTGTAGTTAATTTGGCTTATGGCTGAATGAATCACAAGTATGTGTATCAAATACTCAGTACAAACATCAATGCGTCCTCTTACTCATTCTTAAAACAGGAGATGCTATGAACGTAATTACTGAACAAATGCTGAGGTCATATGTCCATGGTTTCAGGTTTGAACAGGGTAAGTTACCACAATGAGTCTTCTGTTGCAGATTTGTACAAGAAAGTAACCTTTAGCTTAATTTGTCATGTAACTACTGGACAATACAGGATTCAGTGCAGGTGGCGGTGGCATCTACCCATGTCCATGAACACCTGGAACAGCGATCCTCACCGTGTGTCCTCTGGACAAGAGAAGATGAAACTGTGCCACAGCACTTCCTTGTTTCTAAGGAAGCTTTACCATTATTTTTCACTTATTCTGCAAAGGATCTCTGAAACCATGTGTCCACTTTCAGTTATTCCTGCGTACATTTTTGTGTTTTTTTTTTTTCTTTTATAGCAAAGAAATTACCTTTTATATTTGGCAAGTAGTCAGCTCGAGAAGCTGAAACTGAACCTATTAAAAGGTAACATTCTAGTGATGGATGTTCTTTTTTAAGACAACCTCACCATGTCTCTTGTCATTTCTGGCAGTACCCAGCCCGCCTTTTTAGTTCCTTGACAGGGTATCAAAGTGTAAGTTGAGCTATGCAGAGATTTGAAAGAGGCATAGAGCATGCTATGAGAAACAATGCATTATTAAACTGTCCATTAAAACCCCAGAATGCAGAATTCATAAAAGCAGTTAAGAATGATTGTCAACAGAAATCTTATATGTGACAGGAAACTAAACAGACTCGAGTCACTCTATTGTACCTGACAATGAAGTACTCAGGGGTTAAAAAAGATTGTGATTAATACATCATTGTTCTCTTCAAAAGACTATTTACTAATAAAAATATTACATACAAATGATTTCAAACTTTTTACCCATTTAAATTAAACGAGCCGCCTCGGAGGTCTTTGCTATGTGCCTGAAGTGACGCCTGTGAAGAGCGCTTTACGAATCTTTGGCGCCCCCCAGTGGCGCCGGCCTTCACCTTCACAAACCTAAAGCAGCTGTACATCTGCGTGATCCCCGGAGGACAGCCATTCACAGTCAAGTCGTTGAATCCAACCTACGGATCAAAACGTGGAACTATAAGTTAATTCGTTTATTTTCCAACATCGATTATTGCAGGCATTGAACTCAGTGATCCACCATCGATCTCTGTCTCTTTATTTTTTATTAATATCAATTTCAGTTCGTTTTTATTTAGCGCACTTTCACTTACGAGCCCAGAGCGCTGCACACTAATTAGAAATGTGACAAATGAAATTCCATCTGTTGCGTCACAGACACATTGTCAAATGTGTGTACTTATATACTGGATCGAAGATATACAGAGGGTGATTTTAAGTACAAATTCCAGGTCAATGGCACTCTGAAGAAGACCAGTAGGTTAACGATGTCAAACAGACAGAATCAGTCTGAAAACAAGACATTAAGTGTCGATGCGGCCGCTGCAAAACAGACTGAGTCACAGCTAAGAAAGAGAAGAGAAAGAAATCGGTGTACTTTTAGTAATATCTAAAGAAAACTATTTACTTTAATTCATTTTAAAACAATATATCCCGCAGGATTGTGCACCAAGTCACATGCTATGTTCTTTTTTGATGACTGTGTTTCTAACCAGGAAATCACTGATATTAATAAATCGCTAAAGGTACCAGTCATTGCTGTGATTGATTATTGGCAGGGATGAGTCTGCCTATAGGAGGGAGGAGGTGGATATTATGGCGCATTGGTCAACAATGTCTCAATAAATATGAAGACAAACAAGATGGCTATAGAACCAAGAAAGAGGTGGGAACACTGCATATACAGTATGTGAGACAAAGACAGAGAGAATTGACTTTATTAATTTGCATTTAAATCAGTGAGAACCTTCGCGGTTTCACACCACTCCCTAACTGGGTAATAAATCACAAAAAATTTGCACTGCCTGATAAGGTTAAAGAAATCTGATAAATCAGGAAGGATCCTCAGCAATTTTTACAGGTGTAGGGAGCATCCTGATCAGTGCTATTACAATCTGGTCTGGAAATGGTTCTGTGCTGAACCGCAAAGCATTGCACCTCTGCTATCTATATCTATTACAGTAGGATTATCAGAATGCACAGAATATTATAAATGACATTACTCATCATCCTTTAATTTTGCCACTGGGCAAACGGTAGGAATGTGCAGTTTAAGACAACAAGACCTTGTAAGTGCTTCTGTCTACAATCCTTTAGACTTCTTAAGGGTTTTTGTACATTGAAGCCCTCAACCTGTTATATTGGTACAGCTTTTATGATATATGTTGTTGGTGGAATAGCAGGATACACAGAGTACAAATTTCATTATATGGTATAAAAACTGGCTTGCTGTGCATACCACAATCAACTCTCAATCTGAATATGAGAGTGAAATGAAACTCCATACGCTCAAGCAGGTGTGTGTTATGGTAAAATTAGTGCTCAGCCTTCATTGATGTTGGCAGGAAGACTGTCAGGGAGTTTAGGTTCCTGGTACTTATGCTCCAGATTTTAGGGAGGCCACAATGTGTATAAGCACTTAAAAGTCCTAAGACATATTTCAAAGACTGCTAATCCATGTTTGCCATTACAAGCTGGGATAGTCCTCTTCCCAGCAGTAGTTAGGGCATGGAGTGTACTGTACTGTTACACTTTCCAGGCTAGTGTCACGCAAGAAATGGAAACAGAAAGAAAACCATTAGGACAGCATTTCTCATCCTTTAAGTATTTGCGACCCAAGTTTTCATAACAGTTTTAACCCCCCTAACATTTTTTTGAAATGTAGATGCATATTTTATTATACCTACTTAACTTTTATCGACATTTATCTAGCTCTATATTTATTGTTCTAGTATCGGAATGTAGTTTAGTTAATTTGTTTTGGTTTCAACAGATGTTTTTTTCATATTTTTGATTCTTGTTTTCTTTTTTTCACATCTTTGCGCCCCCCTTTTTGTTACTTTGTGCCCCCCTAGGGGGGCCCACCCCACAGGTTGAGAACCACTGCATTAAGGGTAGATTCACACCAATGTCAGAAAGTTTTACTTCACACAAAGAACAATAGACACACAGAATAAGTAGATGCTAGAGAGCAGAGGCAATCTGCGTAAACGTTCACTTTGAGATGTATAAAAACTAAACTTGGTGTAAAGCTGCACACATTTTCACAACAGCCTCACACCATGTGTATGCACTTTTCTGCTCGATTTTACAAACAGACAGTGGCCAGCATCAAAGTAGTGCTACTGTTTCGGTGTGGTATCTCTTTTTTACATTTGCATCCATTAAGTGGGATTTATCAAATACACCAAAATTAATTGCATATCATTTACAAATTTAATTCACTTGATTGTAATCAATCTGTAACCATATAATGGTGCATGAAATGGCCAAAGTGTTTCAACTACCATAGCTGCTTTAGCGTTGTAAAAAGATATCAGAAATTGAAGATTTAGGAGAGAGTGTGTATTAACGGATGATGATGATGACTAGCTTCTAAGTTGATTTCGATTTCCAAAAGCTATCCTCTTCGAGCTGTGTGCTGAACTGGCACCGGCTTTACAAAGGCAGACTTTCCCTGATCCTCTGCAAATTCTCTCCACTCTTGGGTTTTTTAACCACAGGAGCTTCTCAATGTGAACTTGCTGATGATTGGGTATGTCACAGACATCCTTGAGTTGCACTATGCCAGTTGTATGGGATGGTATTGTCCACTTGTCATCCAGATATGTCAGATTTCCTTATATTGCTATTGAAATGCCAAACATGAAAGCACAATTTGCAGCAACATCCAGTTTTCCAGATGTAATCCGAACTCAACTGCACACACATTGCTTTTGCAATTGGGCTGGACAATCTACATCAGCCAGAGATCAATCACACATAGAATGAGCTGGCATCGCATCATCTATAGTAGAAAAAGCCTATAAAAATGGCAACTCTGCATAGTTGCTGGTGGTTTTTCTAACTAGTGCAGCAAAAGCAGTCCTTTTTAGGAGAGCGAGTCACCTCAAAGAACCATGTAAAGAGCAGAGAATATATCCGTTATGGCTCTCAGTGCTGATGCTACACTATAAAGGCACCTACAGAGCATGAATTTACTTGTGTAAATAGAAAGCATTTCCACTCTATTAATGTGCTGTTCTATAGTGCACAGAAAGTGGGCCATATTGTGCAAGTATGTAATGTGTTGCATAATGTGGCACACAATCGTACCTTGCCCTAGATGCATGATGAATCTGACCCTGGCCCACCAAATGATCAGCCAAATCAAACAGCATTACAACTTCACTTGAATGTAATTAGTTGAATGTTAAAACTGGTAATTGGATGCATTATTTATTTTTTAACTTTTAATTTGAGATCAATATCACATAGTACAGCCCTTATATTCCTTAGTTCATTGGCCACATCTCTTACAGCATCCACTATTGCATTTTGTGACTCTAGAACAGCGTCCATCAGCACACAACCAGATAATCACCCAGCAGTTTCCAAGGCAGAGATATGTGCAAGCTAGACGGTGCGCTGCAATTCACTTTTTCATGGTGACTTCAATATCTGATCACTTCTTTTTTTATTTTAGGCTTTTATTGTGTGACTTTCTGAACTTGAACGTTTGAGTGTCTCAACCATGCTGTATCATCAATTTCCTTTTGTTGCTTTTACCACTGCTTAAGCAAATGAATATAATGTTTTTCCTTGCCTCCACTTTGCATTGACTGAAATTCTTCTATTTTTCCATGTGCTTTTGCCATTGCCTTTTAACAAAACACTGAACAGAAGGGACGGTGGTGCAGTGGTTAGGAGACCCAGGTTCGCTTCCTGGGTCCTCCCTGTGTGGAGTTTGCATGTTCTCCCCATGTCTGTGTGGGTTTCCTCCCACAGTCCAAAGACATGCAGGTTAGGTGTATTGGTGATTATATACAGTATATATATATATTTTTCCTTTTTATCTATTTTATTGCAATCCATATAAATCAATCAAGTTTTTACAAAAAGAAAAATTGAGTTAAAGAACAAATCGATCCCCACCCCACAGAGAGAGAGTGCAAGCCAAACGGCATGAAATTTAAGACCTGTAAACATACCTAAATTAATAAATTCTCTGTGCTTTATGAGCTTATTTTAAAATATTACTGATTAGATCCTGCCATGTTTTGAAAAAAGTCTGTACAGATCCTCTAACTGAGTATTTGATTTTTTCCAATTTCAATTTCAACATCAGTTTCCCACTGACTTAAAAGAGGAGAGTTTGGGTTCTTCCAGTTTATCAGAATAAGTCTGCGTGCCAACAGTGCAGTGAATGCAATCACAATTTGTTTGTCCTTCTCCACTTTAAGCCCCTCTGGAAGAACCCCAAACACAGCTGTTAATGGGTTAGGAGGGATTGTGAGTCCAAGGCTGTCTGACAGGTAATTAAAAATGTTTGTCCAAAATAATGTTGATTTGGTGCAGGCCCAGAACATGTGACCTAGTGAGGCTGGGACTGGGTTGCAACGTTCGCAGGTTGGATCATGCCCTGGAAACATTTTGGAGAGTTTTAGTCAAGACAGATGTGCTCGATAAATAATTTTGAGTTGTATAATTGTATGCTTTGCGTATATGGAGCTCGAGTGAATTCTCTGCATTGCTACTTTCCACTCCTTTTCTGATATATTAATTGAGAGATCTTTATCCCAGTGACCTCTTGGATCTTTGAAAGGGATGGATTGTAAAATAATTTTATATATTGTAGAGATGGTGTTTAAATCCTTGAGATTGAGCAATATTTTTTCCAGCGTGGATGAGGGTGTAAGATGAGGAAAATCTGGAAGGTTCTGTTTAACAAAGTTCCTGATTTGAAGATAGTGAAAGAAATGTGTAGCTGGAATGTTAAATTTGGAATGTAATTGTTCGTAGGATGCAAAGACTTTGTCTATATAAAGATCTCTAAGCAAGTTAATTCCAAATTTTTTCCAGATATTAAAAACTGCATATGTTTGTGAAGGTTGAAAGAGGTGGTTCTCTTGCAGGGGTACCACAGATAGAAGCTTCTCCGTCTTAAAATGCTTTCTACATTGGTTCCAGATTCTAAGTGAGTGGAGCACAATTGGGTTATTAGTGTATTGCCGATAGCGTGTGTTTATTGGAGCACAGAGCAGGGAATACAGAGAAGTACTGCAGGATTTTACTTCTATTGAGGACCAAGCCTGTGTATGTTCTTCAATATGTGTCCAGGTTCTTCTTGTCTGTATATTTGCTGCATTGGCGATTCTAAATTGTCCCTAGTGTGTGGTGTGGGTGTGGGTGTCCTGCGATGGGTTGGAGCCCTGCCCAGGATTGGTTCCTGTGTTGGCTGGGATTGGCTCCAGCAGATCCCCATGACCCTGTGTTCGGATTTAACGGGTTGGAAAATGGATGAACGGAAGGGGCTATTTATATTGATTTGCATATTAAAATATGGCCATGCTCAGTTATAATAACCAGCCTCAGATCAGTGAATTCTCATTGCCCACCTCACTCGCAAATTTGCCCCGACCTTTGCACTTGACAGAAGCCGATGGTGCAGCGTCAAGTCCCGGTTGGTCTCACGTAGCCTGTATTATGAACTGAAGACTGGTTTAGACTTTACTTACCTTTCCCTTCTTTCTGAACCCTTTATCTCCCACTTATGCTTTTAATATACTTGTAATTAAATTTTCTCAGGTTAGCTAAATACAGGGTACTTCAGAATGATAAATATATATATCGATCTGATTGTATGGGTGGACTCCGATCTCCAGGCTGTACAATAAATGAACTACACACTGTGGTGTAGCGTAAAGGGACTTCGTCTCTGACATCCAAGGTTCGATCCCCGCGAGAGGTGCAGTGGAGTGTGTATGCCTGATGAGCCAAAATAAGGGCGAAACACGTGTTGCGTACTCTGCATTATTTGGCAGTAAAATATGTAATATATATATACAGTATATATATATATATATATATATATATATATATATATATATATATATATATAATTTACATTCTGTATTTTCAGGGCATTTGTGGGCCAGATGGTTGGTGATTATACATATTTCTGTACTATAACTAATATACACTAAAGAGGCCACCCAACTTAAGTTAAAAGCAGAATGTTATTTGGTTTAGAGACAACACCACAGGCTTTTGCTGTCACTCAAAAAAAGTTATCTTGCAATAAATATATTATTTTACAATAGTATTGTGTTATTCGAATTGCATTTTAAGAATTTCCTGAAAATAATAGATGTTCAAGGCTTGGAAAATGGAACATGAGATGACATTTTTAGCATTAGAAAAAATTTAAATGTGAGATTTCCTTAAATTATTGGAAATGCATAAACAGGATTACCTGCACCACTGTCGCAGTAATGAACTGCGTGTTTAACATGATTTTTTCTGTATGTGCTCCAGTGAGCCTTCGGTCAGATTGCAACAGTAAGGACATTGCACACTGGAAGCGTTTAATCTGCGAAACTAAATTCGTATTTCAACATACTTGAAAACAAAATAAAAAACAAACAATCCAAAAAGAAAAATGTTATGACTAGGAATATTTACAAATGAAAGCTTTGATCAAAATTATGTTTAAATCGTTTAAATGATTAAAAATGGCCTAGAACATACAGTAAGTAATTAGACAGCCTAAGAAAATCACATCGCCAACTTGCAGAAGTTTTTCTTTATTGTCTATGTTGCATCAACAGTCTGAGGGGTGGACTATTGTTCTGTAAGGTCGGGCCTGTGAAGGCAGGCCAATGGTCTGCAGCAAAAGGCGGGCCATTGGCGTGTGACGATGAGTATTAATCACTGAGGGCGGGCCAGTGGCCCACAACGGGACTGGACGTGGGAGAAATGGCGCAGGCACCTGAGCGCGAGACACAGACCCGTGAGTCATACATAAGAGTGCAGTATTATACACTCAATACTCAAATCGCAACAAAATTTGAACTTACAATTACTTTTTCTGCGGTCTTTAAACACTCACCTTTACTCACGCACAAAGTTAAAAAAAAAAGTTTAAAGGGCGGAGGGATTGTTGCAAACGTGTTCTCCACGGCCCATTATGAGCAAAAAGGAAAGTTTAGGTTAAAAATTACAATTTATTTTGTATACATTTTTATATATACATTTTTAACACACAGTACTTGGTATTGCTTATAATTTAAACATTGTAAACATTACGCATTGCGGTGTAAATCTGTTTAAATTCAGAGGAAGCAAAAAAAGTGTTATAATGGCAACTGCACTTGCGTATTAATACCCACTGGCTACTGTAATGAGTGTCCTGTGCGATTAGGGGGCCCATAATGCTCCTCAGCTCGACGTGCTATAGAGGGTGTGAAGGCACCTGAGTAACCTGTAATGCAAGGCAAGGCATTAGACCGTAGGACCGAGACACTGGCCCGTGAGCATGCGCCACTCTCCATGACTCTGCCCATTGCCACTATCCCGTTAGTTCGTCCCACTGTCCAGCGCCTCTATCTCGTGTGTGTATGACACTAGCCTGGAAAAAGTAACAGTAGTACACTTACTGCTCTAACCCCTCTTCCTTTTTGGAAGACCGGCGTAGACACAGTTAGAAAGCATAAGTATAAACTCGGCAGGAACAGTGACGAGGCCTTGAACTGAGCCAGTTTGTTTCTACAACTGTGTGACAAAGTTGCTAGCCATTACGCCATAGCATGATGCAGGAGACAAAGCAAATTGTACTAACATATATAAAATGAAAAGATTAGTTTGTCCAAATGTTACATTTAAAAATATAATCTACATTTTTCTGTTGAAAGAATAGATGGAGGTCGGATACCTCGCCTCGTTCTTGTCTCCGTGAACCTTTCCCCTGGTACTCTGGTTTTCGCTTCTACTCAACATCCGAAAGATTCCAGATCATTTTGCAAGTCCACATTTTTAAAGGTTTTGATGTATACAATAATAAATCACTCATCCGTTTTCAGAAGTCGTGTTTTATTTGCATCTTAGTGTGAAAATCACGCGTTTTAAAGTGGATTCTTCAAAACACACAATCGCGGTGCCTTTCAAATCGCATTAACCCGAGTTAGACCGACTTCCCATCTTTTCAATAGATTTTCAAATGTGTTCAGGAATATAGATTTGCATTACTATGACAAAACTTTCTCTGATGTTTTTGAAACTATAAAATACACATCAGCCTATTTTGCGGCGTTCCTGAAGGTGGTACTTGCGCCCGGTGTTTTTAAGTGGCATTGTGCGCGACTCAGTTTGAAACTGACGGGACTCACCACAAGCCCAGCACGTTTAAATACTTCTTACGAGTTCATTGCCGTGCTTCCTTGGTCAACAGTAACTGAACCCTATAGAAACACAACTAAAGACCCTTAATTTGCGACATTTAACCGATGTTCAGAAGGCCAGCTCTTAGATGCATTTCAAGGACACTTCAACGTATTTTAAAATCGTCATTCCTAAAACTAAAACAGTGTAAATTTAATAACGGGCTCCTCTTTATTTTCTACACTTAAATGAATAGCCAATCGCTTAGTCTTCTGATGTGTTTTCGAATAATTGGCGTTTACATGCATGAAATCAGTGCTGACTAAAAGTACATTGTGGTTAAAACCACGAGTCATGTATTGACTTTACTACCCCCACCCTTTTTTTTTGTTAAAATGTAAATTTGAATATCAGAAATTAGATCGAATACGACGCCCGTCTCTACACCATGGCGGTTGGGGAGTTTACTTTTCCCAAAGCAGTCAGAGGGTTTTTATTTAAGTTTAAGTTTAGGTTAGTTATAGGACACTCCGGTTTCAGTTACATGCCACGGACTTGCAATTTGATTTATCGGTTCGCCCAGACTGACCCGGTGCCCTCGACTGTGTCTATTAATGGACTTGCCTCACATGCAGGGTTATTGTTTTCTGCCTGTCGGAACAGGCTGTGGCTTCCCGGGTTCATATGGTGGAGTAAACAGGTAGCGGAAATTGATTCATCAAAAGGAGAAGGAGCAAAAAACGAAACATTCATTTTATGTTAAGAATGTCTTATGCCAGTAACGCCATGAGCAGTCAACTGACTTCTCCTTCAGATATACCTTTACTGAAATTCGAAAATTTATATAATATAATAAGCAATACATTTAAGTATAATAATCAAAAATATGAAATATATATATAAGGCACATCGCCCAACAACTTTCAAGCAAGAAGCCTCAGCAGCTGTTCCTGTTGTTTCTTAAGCAGCACTGAACCCACCAATATTCAAAGAGAGAACATCTTAAGCAGTGAAAAAAAATTAAAAAAAAAATACCACCCCTAGGGATCCCTACTCAACTATGCATGGTCAGGTATCTACTTTACAAGGCGTTTAGCTTAATCTGGAGACTTCCAGCCTTGTCTCACGCCAGTTTTCTTCACGACCTTCCTCCTTGGCATAGCATCCAGACTCCAAAGCTCTTATGTCTGCTACTTTTCACTGTGTCAACCAGAATTCAGAATTCTTTTCTCAACCATCATTGAAAACATTCAGTTTGCACTTTCAGGATTGTGCAATTTTCAATTTAAAACTATAGTTAAAGTACTACTATCTGTTACACACTTATTTTTAGCCTTGTCTTCATGTTTCATTGCCTGCCTGCTCATCTGTTATTTGTCCCACTAATCCGACTTCACCTGGGAGAAATCAAAAAACGATCAACCCATTACCACTTATCAAAACGAAAAAGGCACTTTAGGGGGAAAAATAATAGTAATAATGATAAAAAATTAAACTACTTCAATTAATTGACTGTGCATAAAAAAAATATCCATCCATCCATTATCCAACCCGCTATATCCTAACTACAGGGTCACGGGGGTGTGCTGGAGCCAATCCCAGCCAACACAGGGCGCAAGGCAGGAAACAAACCCCGGGCAGGGCGCCAGCCCGCCGCAAGTCGCGCGCACACACACACGCGGGACAATTCAGTCTTTGGACTGTGAGAGGAAACCGGAGTACACGGAGGAAACCCACGCACACACGGGGAGAACCCGGATCTCCTAACTGCCATGCAGCAGCGCTACTCAGTGTGCCACCGTGCCGCCCGCATAAAAAATATAATCCCAACAAAAGAGAGTAATAATGTTAAAACGACGTAATTCAAACTGTAATTAACATTGAATAATATATAGTGTGGGGCGGCACGGTGGCGCTGCTGCCTCGCAGTTAGGAGGCCCGGGTTCGCTTCCCGGGTCCTCCCTGCGTGGAGTTTGCATGTTCTCCCCGTGTCTGCGTGGGTTTCCTCCGGCGCTGGTTTCCTCCCACAATCCAAAGACATGCAGGTTAGGTGGATTGGCGATTCTAAATTGGCCCTAGTGTGTGCTTGGTGTGTGGGTGTGTTTGTGTGTGTCCTGCGGTGGGTTGGCACCCTGCCCAGGATTGGTTCCTGCCTTGTGCCCTTTGTTGGCTGGGATTGGCTCCGGCAGACCCCCGTGACCCTGTATTTGGATTCAGCGGGTTAGAAAATGGATGGATGGATAATATATAGTGTATTTAGCACAAGTCTCAAACACGTGACAGTTATACTATTATTCTGAAAATGATAATCGACCCTCCTAAAACCTAATTCTACAAGTACCTTAATTCCTGTTAGTATTTTATTCATGAGCTCATAATATTTATGCTATGCTTAAAAACAGGAAGGTGGCTCTTTAATGGCAATTCTTTACTGCGCTGTATGGTTCCTTATGGAATCGTTGCTTGGCAAAGCACCGCTTCATTCTGGAATGGGTTCTTTTCATATGAACGTGATTCTTTTTGGTTTGAAATTTTTTTTATATCATATAGAAAAAAACTGAAATCTACATACAAGGACACTAACAGATGAAGAAAACTTGCATTAAGTCTGAACCTAACCATCTACTCATGGTTATTCACTGAGCGGAACATGTTGCAGATTTAAATAAATGAAGATTCTTTCTGGGACATTCATGTGGATGGGTCTTTTTGGAACCACAAATGGTTCCCCTATGGCGCTGCTTTGAAGAACCGCTAGAGCGTCTTTATAAGAGTGCAGTACGCATGTCGGGTTTTGTTTCTTCAAGGGCGTGCCTATACTGGCATTGTGCCTATATGAGTTATTGGGCTCATGGTTGTTATGACCCTGACCAGGTGACAATAATAATAATCACAAGTAGTGGACGAGTAGCTCGGTTCTGAAACAGAGTGTCCTTTATGATAGAATTTTAACTTCTTACACTGCGGCGACACTACCAATCCGTCCTATCGTTTCCATCAATAAGCTAGGAGATTTATATTATAAATGCTACTTTCACGTCCTTATATAATATTTTAAAGATTATATGAGCCGCTCATAAAAGTCAAACAAATAAAAGTCAGCGTCTATAATATTTGTGACCTTTGTGGGCTTTTAGGGAACTGCCACATTTTTATTGACAATAAAGCACACTTTCCATGCAGAATTTATTTTCTAAATCCAGAGCCGAGCCTCAGCTGTCCTGAAGCTCATTCAGGTTTGTTTCAGAAGCCTCTGGACGCCTTTAGTGTCTAAAAGATACGATTTATGATTTTTCTTTCACGAAGGCTTCATTGTTCTTTCGAAAGTGCTTTGTCGGAGATGCTTGCGGTCTCATTTTTAAATAGTCTAAGACATCTAATCCTTACATCATCGTCCTGAAAACGAGGATCAGATCGCGACAAAACTGCAGATGTCCTGCGACGGAATGGCGTCCAATCCTTCGTTAGCTCTTGGTTTATCTCAAGTGCTGCTTAGAGAAGCTTCAACTCCAGTTCAGGAAAGCTGTCTAATAGTTAAAAAATTCCAGGTATAAATGTACCAAAGTGGTTCTTCAGAGCGATGTCACAAGGGAATCATTTTTGGTTACCAAAACAACCATCCATTTGAAGTTTTCAGAAAGAACTTTTATCTAGTCATATAAGTTAGCAAGTTCCATAAACAATCATTAATGAATAATAATAAATGTGTAAAACACCAATATATTAAGTATTTTAAGGGAACAGTTTTACAGGTTAAATTTAGGTTTTCTTAATCTGTTAGTTTCGTCCAGGGTAGTCTATAAAGATTTCTGTATTGTCAGCATAACAGAAACCTTTTCAAAGAATCATACAATAAAAGGGTATCCTATTTTGTCAATTAATGGTTTCACGAGAGCAATTAAAGAACCAATAGGGTGAGATGTGATGATAAGAGTGTGAAAAGTGAAAGGCCAGAAAGAGTGTTTCCGGCTGCCCATTCCGTTTCCGACCGTCTTTTCTCTTCATTTTTTCTGACTGACTGAAGTTTCGATGTGCGAGAGGTCTTGATGTGTTAATTTCACATGCGCCACACAGGGGCGCTGCGCGATCGAGAGGACAACTCTATCTACTTCTTCATAATTCAAAGTAACGGCCGTCGAGGGGTTTACGTAACACTTTAAAACGAGCAACAAAACGCACACAGGAGCGCACTTCTCCACAAACTCAACACGGACTCCGTGGAATAGACCCTTCATTTTTCGCTTTTTATTTGTATTATTAATTTCATATTAGCATAAGACATCAAGCAACCATAGTTAAGTATAGGCAATGCAAATTGAGCGAGTCCGAGGAAAAGAAAAACTGAAAAAAATAAAAATAATAAAAATATCGATGGCCGGCTGGAGGAAAAATAGCCGTAATTTGAATTTACGAGCTGAACTGAAGAGCGTCGGGATGAAACGACTGGGCATGAGGACGGCCTTTCAAAATCTATAAATCAAGCCCTATGCGCTCAAAATTTAAGCACTTGATCAAAATCAGTCCAAATTAACCCAAATGTGGAATAAAAAAAAAGATGACGCCACCCGTCAAATTCAAGTTCATGTGTTTTAAATTACCGACGCTAATGCATTCCTTAACCCCCGATCTGTAAATTATTACCTCACAGATGAGCAAAAGGGTCCCGGCAGCCCTCATCTATACTTTAAATTGAAGCACCGAGTCCCTCCAAATGGAACAATGTGATCAGTTACCGACTTTATGTTTAGAAATCACTGACTAAATGCTCAAGAAAGTAATTACACTACTTTATAGCCTAGATTTATTTTAGTCTAAGAGCAATTACATTAAAGGGAAAGTTTTGCGCAAATAGACAACTTGCTTTGGCTACAAAGAACCCTGATTCAGTTGGAAAATGGACTCCATCAAAAATTTAGCAGATTTGTTTTGTTTGAGTTGGTTGTATGCCCGCCTATTTATTAAATGACAGACTACACCCACCACTCTATTGGCTTGTGGTAAGTGCATTTATTGGCCCTGTCCACTTATTGAACAAGACATGTGCTGCAGCACCACAAGTCTGGTAACAGAGTTCTTTTTGTGGAACCTAACAATATCCCTCCCAAGTGACCTACCTTGCCTGTCTTAGTGAATCGGCTGATTACAGAACTTTGACAGGAGGCTTCGATTTTAGCTTCCACAGCATGAACTTAGAGCATTTGACGACCTTTATGAAATACAATCTTCTTTTTCCTTCTGCCACTCAAAGTATCCATGGCTTTTGTGCTCTATTTAAACAAACTTGAATAAGCTTCAAGACACCAGAGACTCCACTCCTGAATTTAGAAGGTAGAACTGAAAATGTGTTACCTGGAAGGTATACTTTATTGTCAATAAAAGTTGTAAGCAGTGCTGTCTTTGCTATAAGGATCAATGGGGCACATCCCTGCCAGATGTTGTGCAAAATAAGTAATAAGATCATTTCAGTAATTAACTTACTACTAAAACATTTATGTCAACCGTCAGTTTCATCTTCTTAAGCAAATATTTTCCAACTTTATATCATAAGCTCTATATAACTTCCTACCTAGAAAAATACATATGTATGTGAAATTGTTTTCAGGTTGGGTTCTTTAAGACTAGTCCTATTGGCCCTGCAGTGTTCCAGATTTTCTCTCAGGTGTATGCGGATATGTGCGAATGGATCATTTCTGTTGAATGTTACAGCCCATCAGTCTAAGCATTGAAATAAGGGTTGTCCTATCTATCTATCTATCTATCTATCTATCTATCTATCTATCTATCTATCTATCTATCTATCTATCTATCTATCTATCTATCTATCATCATGCACTTGTATTTCTGGTTGAAGCCTTTCTCAGTCAAGGCTATACAGTGCAAGCCAGTGAATTAAAAATCCAGTAGCATTTGTTCCCTTAAAGCAGTCCCAGTGATATGAAACAATATGAAAAGAGATCAATATGAGGAATACATCAAATCAAAAAACATTATGTCAAATGGAAGAGCGAGGATTAGCATCCTGATCTTCAGTTACCATTGAGGAGGTCTGTCTGCCAGAGCTAAATCTGAAAAAGGCCACCACAGAAGCCTTGCAAATGCTTTTTCTGCTTTGTGGAAACCAAGCCAGCCATATGAGGCCCTTGTTTCAAAGATGCATAGAGTCCTAGTGCAGTACGAAGTTTTATACAATATTTAGAAAGACATTTTTTCAGTTGTTTATTGGTCTTATGCTGTCTAGC
Organism: Polypterus senegalus; assembly: GCF_016835505.1. Taxonomy (NCBI): domain Eukaryota; kingdom Metazoa; phylum Chordata; class Cladistia; order Polypteriformes; family Polypteridae; genus Polypterus; species Polypterus senegalus. The sequence continues at coordinate 112,811,982 of NC_053163.1, forward strand.
AAACTTCTGGTCACTTAATAGCTATTGCTGCTACCAGTCAGCCCCAGTCTTGTGTTCGAAATGCGTTTGCAGTCAATTTGTTCTTTCTGTGCTATTGTGGCTTTATCCTTTTTCACCTCATAGCCGTTTGATTCTAAACATGAAGTTTAGATTGTTCATAGCCAATAGATTTTCTGGGGTAGTGGATGGTTGTGAGGCTCTCATTTTACTTAGTGCCTAAATCTTTGTATCTGGCCATATTTCATCAGATGATGACAATGCCAAAAAGACATTGTGGTAACAGACAAGATCCCAGTTAGATTAGGTTGGTACCAGGGGTCTTATTTAAGTCCTTACCTCTTTAATCTGGTTATGGATGCATTGAGTCAAAGTATAAAAGGCCAGACCCCATGGTTCATGCTTTTCGCTGATGATATAGCAACAGAATAAGAGGAACTGGAGAGGAAGTTGGAAGAATGAAAAATGGCTTTGGAAGATAGAGGAGAGAAGAGAAATAAGAAGAAGACTGAAGGGGAAGCAACTGAAAAGAGTGGATACATTTAAATCTCTAGTATCAGTGGTAGCCTGAAATGGAAAACTAGATGCAGAGAGAACTCACAGAGTGCAGTGTGGATGGAACAACTGGATGAAGGTATCAGGAGTATTGTGTGATCAAACAATTAAGGCAAAGGTTAAAGGTAAAGTTTTTAAGACAGTCATAAGACCAGTAGTGATGTTTGGAGCTGAGACATGAACAGTAAAACAAGAGCAGAAGAAGAAGTAAAATGTGGCAGAAATGAAAATGTTGAGATGGATGTGTGGAGTTACTAAAAAGGACAAAATAAGAAATGAGACAATCAGAGATACAACAAAAGTGGCATAGATATCTAAGAATGTAGGGTGATGTGGTATGGACATGTGATGAGGAGAGACGATGGATATGTGGATAAAAGAGTGATGGGAATAGAAGCACAGGGGAAGAATAAGTGAGGAAGGCCAAAGTGGAGGTGGATGGATAAAATAAAAGAAGATCTGAAGGAAAAAGGCCTTGACTGAGGAGGAGGTGCAGGACCGAGCTGTTTGGGAGAAGGTTGATCAAACACATCAATTCCATATAGAAGTGGGAAAAGATGAAGAAGAAGAATAAGATGATGATTCCAGAAAGGAACACAATGTACTGATGCCAATCAAAATAGATTAGGCATCCGCTTCCCATTGTCTGATTATGAATATTGTATGAGTTTCCAGGTCTCGCTAGTCATAAGCAAAAGAGTGACAGATATTATGAGTTAAGTAATTTAATACTAACATTAGATGAGTCTGCATATGTAATGGAAAATTCTGGTATGGCCCCATCAGAAAATGCATACCAAAAACTTTATGAAAGCTCACAATGGATATAAACCCTATTAGTGATAGTAAAGGCTAAAGACTGATGCATATGGGAGAAGACTCTCATTACTGATTGTGAACATTTGTGTGGACTAATGCATGCGGGAGAGCTGCCTCATTATTAATGGTGAAAGTAACAAACAATGTGCACACACACAGGGACCTTGTTACTGGGTCTAACACACATGGGGCAGCAGGCCTCATTACTAATGTTGGATGTTGCCACTCTAATGGGAATGGGAGTGGGGCCACCTCACTACATACACTAACACATGGGAGTAATTCTCATTAGGAGCGCTGGAAGTTACACAGCTATGTAACACACATGGGACGTCATTACTCCTAGTGAATGTTACTATAGTAAAAGTCACTCTTGCTTGTCCACCCAACATGCAACAAGTCACCACTCCATGGTTAACAAGAATGTATTAAAATACAGAACTTCATTTTATTTATTAGAACACACAAATCAGCTTACCTGATGTACTCCTCTGTTTAATTGCTATGCTCGCATTTTCTAAAACTCTATGCAAAATTCATTACAACAATTTCTGTACTCCTAGGGTTGAATGAAGCTGAACCCAATTTCAGCAGCAACAATTGTAAGGCACAAGTCATCATTGGATGGAATGCTGCATTAAGTGCGGGCTTTTATTATTATTAATGTTATTGTTGTTTTGGGATTGAGCTTAAGAATAAGACCTCCAACTTAATTCCCTTAGAAATGTATTAATGCAGTGGATTCAGAAAGTATTTAGTACTCTAACTTTAGATAAACATTATTGTGCTGTAGATTTAATTTAAAATGGATGCATTTACCATTTTTGCTGATCAGTCTATATTCAATAACTCATAATGACAAAGTGAAAACATGTTTTTAGAAAGCTTTGCAAATATATTAAAAACTGAAATCTATCTTTTATAAAGGAATTCAGAACTTTTGCTGTGGTACTCCAAATTGTGCTCAGGCGCCTACTGTTTGGTTTAATTCTCCTTGAGACGCGTCTGTAACTTGACTGGAGCTCATCTGTGGCAAACTGAATTGACATCGTTTAAGAAGTCACTATCTGTGTACAGTATGTGAGGTTCACAGTTCACCCTCCATATCAGGAGAAAAGCCAAACCATGAAGTCCAACGAACTCTGTACAGACAATTACGATCAAATTGTGGTGAGTAATAGATTAGGGCAATGGTATGAAACCATTTCTAAACCTTTCAGTGATCCCAGGAGCACAGCTGGCTCAATAATTGTAAAATGGAAGAAGTTTGGAACCACTAGGGTTAGCTGTCTGGCCGCAATGATTAACTGGGCATGAAGGGCCTCTGTCAGGGAGGTGACTAAGAACCTAAGGTTCACTCTGACAGAGCCCTCATCAGTCCTCTGTCAAGATGGGAGAACCTGTTTAGATGGCCAAAATCTCAGCAGCACTCCATCAGTTGTAGAGTGGCTAAGTTCCTGTTGAGGTTTGCCAAATGCCATTTAAAGGACTCTCTTATCCGATGAGACAAAAATTGAACTCTTTGGGCAGAATATCAAACACTATGTCTGGTGAAGAACAGGCACTGCTCATCAATTGGCTAATATCATCCCTATGGTGTAGCATGGTGGCAGCATCGTGCTATGGGGTGCTTATCAGGATCAGGTAGACTGGTCAGTCATGGGAAGGAAGAATGTAGCCAAATACAGTCAGGTCTATAAATATTCAAGCAGTGACACAATTTTCATAATTTCTCCTCTGTATGCCACCACAATGGATTTGAAATAAAGTAATCATTATGTGATTGAAGTCTAGACTTTCTGCTTTAATATAAGGGGTTTACCAAACATTGTATAAGCAGTTCAGGAATGACAGCCATTTTTTTGCATAACTCCCTATTTGCAGGGGTTCAAAAGTATATGGACATTTGGCTGACCAGCTGTTCCGTAGCCTGGTGTGAGCAAGTCCCTCATTATTTCATTAACTGTTAAGTAGGTAAAAGGTCTGGAATGAATTCAAAGTGCGGAATTTGTTTTTGGAAGCTGTCAATGTTAACTCTAAATATGAGGTCCAAATTGTTGTCCATGCAAGTAAAAACAGGCCATCACTAGAGAGATAGCAGAAAAACCAGGAGCTGTCAAATCAACCATTTGGTACATTCTTAAAAAGAAGGAACACAATGGTGAACTCAGCAACACCAGAAGGTGTGGAAAACCACAGAAGACAACTGTACTGTCCTTGGTGAAGAACAACTCCTTCACAACATTTAGCCAAACCAAGACCACTCTCTGGGAGGTAGACCCATCATTTCCAAAGTCTACAATAAAGAGAAGACTTCATGAAAGTAAAGAAAGAGAATTTATCACAAAGTGCAAACCACTAGTAAACCTAAAGCTATGTCAGAAAAACATTTTTTTAAAACCCTGTCCAGTTCATGAACAATTTTCTGTAGTTGAAGGAAACTAAGAACAACACTCACCAGAATGTTGAAAAGAGAAGAGTATGGAGAAGAGAAGAAATGGCTCAAGATCCAATGAAAACTACAGCATCTGTGAAACATAGTGGAGGCAGTTTTATGGCATGATCATGCATGGCTGCCAATGAAAGTCAGTCACTAGTATTTATTGATCATATGGCTGCTGGCAGAAGTAGCAGGCTGAAATCTGAAGTGTTACAGGGCAATACTATCTGCTCAGGTTCAGCCAAACGCCGCAAAACTGTGAGAGCAACACTTCATAGTATAGATGGGCAATGAGCCAAAATATATTGTGTTTGCAAACCAAGTGCTTTTCAAGGCAAAGAAGTGGAAGATTCCTCAATGGCCAAGTCAACTAACAGACCTCAGTTTAATTGGAAAGTCCAATGAACAAGCAGCAACTGAAGATACCTGCACTAAAGGCCAGGAAAAGCATCTCTAGAGTGGAGACCCAGCACTTGGAGGTGGTTGTGGGTTCATAATTCAAGCAGTAATTGAATGTAAAGGACTTTCAACTAAGTATTGAAAATGATAATTTTATTTATGATTATTTTAGTTTGTCCAAATATATTTGAACCCCTGAAAATGTGAGGAACGTGCATAAAAATGTCAGTATTTTCTAAACAGCTCATACAATATTTTTGTTCAACCCCTTGAATTAAAGTTGAAAGTCTACAATTCAATTACATCTTCATTGTTTTGTTTCACATCAATTGTAGTGGTGTACATTGTCAAAATTATGAAAATTGTGTCACTGTCCAAATACTTATAGACCTGGACCTGACTGTACAGAGAGGTTCTTGAATGAAAACCTACTCCTGAGAGCACGCCAACTCAGACCGTGGTGACAGTTTACCTTTCAGCATGACAATGACTCGGAGCATAAAGCCAAGACAATGCTGGAGTAGCTTCAGGACAAGTCTCTGAGTGTCTTTGTTTGGTCCAGCCAAAGCCCACACTTAAATCCCATGGAACATCTGTGAAGAGACCTGAAGATGACAGTTTACAGATGCTTTCCATCCAATCTAATGGAGCTTGAGAGGATCATCTAGGAAGAATGCAATAAACTGCCCCAATCCAGGTGTGCAAAGCTTGTAGAAACTTACCAATTCTGCTAAAGGGGCTTCTGCAAAGTCCTGCATTAAGGGTCTGAATACTTAAATGAATGAAAGCATTCTGGTATTGATTTAAAAAAAAATTGTAAGCCTTTCTGTTTTCACTTTGTCATTATGGCTTATTGCATGTAGATTGATGGATAAATATGGAAAATCTATCCAGATCCAAAAAGAAATCTACAGCACAGTAAAGTACATTAAGTGAAGAAGTTTGAATCATTTCTGAATCCACTGTATATCCACATACAGTACGTTGCTTTCTTCATCTATTCCAAATTGTATGCTATAGTATTTTGCAAAATATATCTATTGCTACCACAGTCTAACTGGGTATAATAATGGAGACTATTTAGGCCAGGTGGATAATGGAGAACAGCTTGGGTAATAAACTTTGCAACCCACTCTTACACAATAAGAAGGTGTCATAAATACAAAAGAAAAAATGGAGGAAAAAGTATGACTGTTTGTTTTTGCTAAAGTGCACAACAGACAAAACTCAAATGTCAAATGTAAAAATAAATGCATTTAAAAAATGCATAAGTAAATAAAAACGAAGATGCAGTAGGTCATGGGACCACTGCTCGGTACTTTCTAGCTGATTCACAGTACAGGGCCTTCCACTTAATCCCCTCTTCTCCCCACTAGTGCTTTCCAAGGCTAAGCCGTATCCCACCCTAAGGATAAACCACTAATCAAACCCATAAAATAAGAAACCAGTGTTTTTCTCTGCAAGTGCCAAAAAAGCGTATCTCAGATTTAAAAAAAAAATACAGTGAGTAATACGAACATAAACACAATATTCTCTAACACACTTAACCCAATTCAGAATCTTGACAACATCAGGGGCAAGGTGGAAATCAATCTTTGACAGTGCAAAGTCCATTGTAGGATTATGAGGCCAGTTTAAAGTGACCAGTGAGCCTGAGGATTGTGCCTTTCTGGACTTGGGAATAAAACTGGAGAACACAGAGGAAAATCCATATAGACTGTGGACCACCAGGGGGTGCACCGCCGCCCAAACCTGAGACAGACAGACATATGACACAAGTTCAGGGCACACTTTTTTATTTTATTTTTATCTTTTTTCCCGTTCCCATGTACAGCACAGTCACAAACACAGAGCACACTTTTCTCTTTTCCTCACCTCCTCCTGGCAAGCTTTGTCTTATCCCTCCTGACTGTGGCTCCTGGAGTAGTGGCTGCTAGCCCCTTTTATAAGGCACCTGGAAGTGCTCCAGTTGCTCGTTGGTCTACTTCCAGCAGCACTTCTGGGTGTGGTGGAAGTGCTGCAATCCAGGGCTCAACAGCAGCTGCAGCACCCCCTGGCAGTGCCCATGGAACCCAACAGGGCTGCACCAAACTCCAGCTCCCATGGAGCCCTGTAGGAGTCCAAGTCACTGCTACAACCCTGGGGGGCTGCCACGTTGTGTTTCTGGGGAGGTAATAGTCTGGATATGCTCCCTACCCCAGTCCTTCCAGTATAGAGGCATCCTGGCCAGGCAAGGGCCCTGGCCGTATGCCACAAGACACAAGGAGGACATTCAAACTTTATGGAGAAATTTACTAGATGCAGGATTTGTACCCAGGATAAATGAAGAGGTAACACTAATCACTATGTCACCATTTCACCCGATACTAAGATCGAAACTAATTACGGTAATAGGAATCCCTCAGCAGCTGGAGGAGACTTACTACAGTCGGAGTGTTATACACCTAGGGGTGGTAGGGCCTAAAGTGGGCCCAGTGTGATATCCTTTGCCAACAAAGTGACAGCCAGTGTCTCTCCAGAAGCCACACCTGGCACCTCCTGCCCCTCATTCCAAAGAGTCTTTCATCTCTATATGCTATATATAAAATCCAACATCATTTTCTCTGTCTGTTTGCTTTTCATGAAAGAACTGCTTAACGGATTTAGATCAGGTTTGTCCCATAAATTGCAATCTGGTTGATTTTACGACTTCTTTCATTGCGCTATGTATCATAATTTACTTGTGATAACAATTTATTTGCACAAAGCCGAGAGACACACAGTGGGCCGAGGGGGTGGGGGGGCTACTCACTTACATGGCAGCCTCGGGACATTCCTTACCTCTGCTTAGCTAGTGAAAGAGAGAACTACTTAACAGATTTAGATCATTTTTTTTCTATAATTTGCTTGAACATTCCGGCTAATTTTGCAACTTCTTTCATCACGATAAGAATCATAGTTCGCTTGCAGGAGCAATATGTTTGTGCTAATCCGAGACAGAGGCTGGGGCCCGAGGGGACGAGGAAGCGTGACATCAGGAGTGGGGAGCCAGGCAGGGACCTCCTCACTGTCCTGTTTCACTATGACATGGGAAGAGCCATGGGGGACGGCTAGTATTTTCTATAAAAAGCACATACAAGAAATAATTTCCATTGAAATACAGAAAACATTCGCAAAGGTCTTTCTTTGAAAAATCTTCTAATTTTTAATTTCACTTTTAAATCATACCTGCTTATTTGTCCTGTGTCATGAAAATACAGTTTTAAATATAGTTCCTAAATTACCTGAGTACATTAGAGGGCCAGCTCAGGCTGGGTGGTTGGGAGACAAAGTCAGAGAGGCGAGATTGCGTTGGTTTGGTCATGTGCAGAGGTGAGATGCTGGGTATATTGGGAGAAGGATGCTAAGGATAGAGCTGCCAGAAAAGAGGAAAAGAGGGAGGCCTAAGCCAGCGGTTCTCAAACTTTCGTATTTTGCGTCCCCCTCCTTTTCTACGTGGAAAAATTCTGTGCCCCCTGCATAATATAAGATAGATGAGAATAACCCATGATACAACTAACAGAGGTACGATACTCGTGCGGTGTCGCGGTATCCTATCATTTTTACTTCGATAAGATTTGCATGTGTTTGGCTAACTTCGATGAAATTTTGTGAATAACTGTTAAAATGCCTTGTATGGTTCTTGGTAGTAATTCTAATCCCAAAAACAATGAATAAATTATTTATTCTTATTTCATTATTTTTTTAAGTAAAGAAACAATTAAATATGTTTTAAATGTTTAAAAATCTCGTAGACGAGGACACCGATGAAATCAATCTGCGCGAGACGAACGTATTTTTGTCCAACGAATATTATACCGCCGTTAGTTGTATCATGAAAATCACCAAATACGCAGTAAATTATTTAACTCAATTTGGCAATATTGGCTACACTGCCAATGTGGTGCAGTCGCGCCGCATTATCACCTGATCTACTGTTACCCGAATGTTCGCGACAGATACCGATACATCTCGAACTTTCTAGATTGAAAATGCGCGACTATAAAAGCAGCAGCTCGTCACAGAAACAAACTTCAAATAGAAAAGAAGCTCAGAGTGTCTATCCCGAATATCAAACCAAACCTGGACAGGCTGTGTACTTTAAAGCAGGCACATATTAGTCATCAGATCTATGCCTTAGAAATGCTTTATTTTCATTTTAGCTATAATGCATTCATTGTGATTATATGCTTGCAAATTAAAATTTGAAATAAAAATGTAAAAAAATAATTTTGATGTCTTGTTCATTTATACGACGCCCCCCTTGTACAGCTTCAGCACCCTCCCAGTTTGACGCGCCCCACAGTTTGAGAACCTCTGGCCTAAGCGAAGGTTTATGGATGTTGTGAGAGAGGACATGCAGGTGATGGGTGTGACAGAGCAAGATGCAGAGGACAGAAAGATATGGAAGAAGGTGATCCACTGTGGAAACCCCTAATTGGAGCAGCCGAAAAAGAAGAAGAATCTGGATTTCTCTGGGGGGCTCTGATGGACTGAAACCTCATCCAGGATTGGCCCATGCCTTTTGCTTAATGCAGCTGGGCTCAGGATCATGCCTTTTGTGACCCTAAATTGGCTTAAGTGGGTGTGAAAATGTTGCTGTCAAGCACTTAGCGTCAATGTGGATAGAAACTATCCAAAATAAAGACACTGTACTTAATTTGTCTGATTATTCTTTCATTAGTTAGTAAAGAAGGAGCTCTTCTTAATGTTAAAAGGTAAAGCCTTCTATTGTGAAGTCAAGGAGGGTCTCATTGTTGGTAGTGAAAAGCCTTGTATTGTACAAAGCAGAGAGGTCTGCTGAGGTTGAGCGTTACTGCTTCCTAAGGAGAGGGATGCTTTTTGTATCTTATTCCTATTCACTGGCATCACTTATGACCCTATTTTGCAAAATTTAAAACAGATTTGCAACTCTTATGGGTTACCATAGCAACTGTAACTTATAAAGGCAAGGAGTATATTCTTTTATGCAGTCTTCATCATTTCTGTGACATCTCCTTTTTTTCTGTTTGACCCCAGACATTTGAATGGAAAAGATTCAGTGCAGTGATTTTTTTTTTTTTTTTAGTCAGAAACTGCAAGCCCATAAATACAGCAGGTGGCAGCTTTCCACAGCTTTACTCACCTTCTCATTCCCCACTTCACTTTGGGAGAAGTGTTATTTGCACCTCTTAGGTCTCCAGCCCAGTTAAACCTGACATCAATGACAGGCAAGGAGTGGCAAGCAGTATCTCTGACTGGCACAAAGAAAACCAGAATTTCATTAAATGGGACGAGTAAAAAAATAAAGTGGTGTCCGATTCATTAAAGACTGTCCATTGTCTGACTATGTTAAGAACTCCTAGTGCATTGAGAATACATACTGTACCGTTTCTTCAGAGGAATTGCCAAAAAAAAAAGAAAAAAAGAAATCTTTCAATTGAAAGCTGATTGCAAAAGAGATTTTTTTAAAAATTCTTAATTTCCACATTTCATTTTAAAAAGCATTGCTGTGTCAGGACTGGGAAATTCAAAAGAAGAGTTATCTGGAAGGTTAAGGGCTTCATTCTTAACACCTAAGAAATGTCATCCCAGAGCTCTGATTTTTACTACACTCTTAGCTTAGACTGGCATTTCTTGATTTTCTATTGTATGCTTACTGCTTGTAGCCTTTCAAAAGACAACATAAGTTAACAAATTATGAACACAATAAACACACTGGTCAGCAGAGATGAGATTGGATGATGTCTACTCTTCGAGTTATTACAATGGTCCTGTTTTCAAATGACTGAAGGGATGAGGCAGACTGCATGTCCACTTGCAGGTGATTCTGAACCAATGGTCCCGCTATCCCACTGAACTGTAGAGGGTCATAGGAACACAGGCAGAACTGATAACCTTCTTCAAATTATGCCAGGGAACTGAACAGAGCCTGGTGGCAACTTTGATAAGTGACAGGACTCTTTTGGACACTAAGTCCTCTAATATTGAATGACAAAGGGATTACACACTCAAAGTCCTGGTGGCTGGATACCCGTTCTAGAAATCTGTTTGCTGAAGGATGTAACTGTCAGGTATCTCACAAATAATATCCACTACAGCAAATGGAGGAGGGCTTCAACAGCAGGAGGGGCAGGTTTTAGTTTCTACACTCATCTCACCTCGATTTGAAACAGACAATGTGAAATGTGAAAATGAAAACACCTCAGTAGTCAAGGTCAAGCTAAAATGATGCATGACGAAGGCTCACTGTAATAGAAGGGAAAAAAATAAATAAATAAAATTGCTAAGTGTTCTTTAGAGCATTTGGAAACATTTAATAAGAATCAGGGAGATATAAATAATATAGCTAGTGGTGCACTTGTGACCTGGGTGTATGTAACAAAAGAGTAAAAGAGTACTCCGCAGAAAAAGGACAATGATGATCATGAAAAAATCATCCAGTCCAGCGTTTCTCAACCTTTAAGTATTTGCGACCCGTGTTTTCATAACAGTTTTAATCGCCCCCCCCAAACATTTTTTTGAAATGTAGATGCATATTTTATTATACCTACTTAACTTTTATCAACATTTATCTAACTCTATATTTATTGTTCTAGTATCAGAATGTAGTTTAAGTTAATTAAGTTAAGTTTTGGTTTCAACAGATGTTTTTTTCATATTTTTGATTCTTGTTTTCTTTTTTTCTCATCTTTGCGCCCCCCTTTTTGTTACTTCGCGGTCGCCCCACAGGTTGAGAACCACTGATCCAGTCCATCCATCCTAACACGAAGGTAAATCAAAAAGTAAAGGCAATTTGAAAATTATGCAGTAACTGCAATGGATAGAAGCTGATGCAATACGCATTTATGATGGCTTAGGGTTAGTTTGTACACACACATAGAACATTACTCTGCCGTTAGTCTAGTGCAAGCCAAGATCAAATGAACATGCATGCTCCACTGTGGGAGTGCACCATTGTTGAACAGCATGCACGTTTCACCCCTCTACCCTAAGAAATGTCACTATTGATCATTGTTCAACAATGGTGCAGAACCACAGCCTAAAATCCATGATTGTTTGAGCTTGGCTCCAACTTGACTAACGGCAGAGCCATGACCTGTACATGTTCAAGGTACCCTTGTGGTGTATTGCTTCTGCTTCTATCCATTGTGGTAATTTTCAAATTGCCTTTACTTTTTGATTTACCCTTGTTAAAGGATAAATGTCTGTGTGTTTTGTCCAGTTGGTATGTCTCTGTCATTCCAACAGATAGTGCTTCACAGACATTAACACTGCGTTTATGAGTCCCATACCAAATGGCATATAACGGAGACATATGCATTGCATTTATCATTCCAACAGATGGTACATCACAAGCATTTGTGATACTGCATTTTATTACTACAAATGTTTGTCATGCACCTTCTGTTGGAGTGGCAAATCCAATGCATTTTACTACTAACATGCATTACAAAAAAAAATTCCATAGATGGTATACTGCAAATATTAGCATTGATCACTAAAATTTCAACCAGTCTTAGATGGGTAGCAGAGCTAGATATTTTATATAGCACCTCCTAGGACAAGAGGCTTTAAAAAGTATTTATGTTGCTGACACATGAAAGATTTCGACATGACCGCCTGTGTCGGCACATGAGAACATTCCATTTGCAATCATTTCAACACATCTCTATTCCAAAGTTAACAGAGTTTCTGTTCTGCAGGCCTCGCATAGACCCTATAAATAAAGGTTAGGACTCTTTTGATTCCTGGTCATCATCAAATAAATAAGGGAAAACAGTGATATTGAACTTGTGCTTTCAAGATTTATTGGGTCACAAACTCTTTAGCTCTGTGCCCTTCACGATTTATTACACATGCTGTCTGGGAAGTTATTGGGCAGGCTGCCTTCACTGTGATCAGGGCGTAGTCAAATTGTAAAGGGGGGTTACATGTACATGAAATATATTCACCATATTATATACAGCATATAATTATTGTAAAGCACCCTGTTCTTTTAAATGGAATTGTGCTCTATGTATTTATTTATTAAAACTATTGTAAATAAATAAAATTGTTTCCATTCTTATTTAACTATAAAGCTGGTAGTTTAAATTACTTGTTCAGTGTCATAAAGTGATTCAGCATTTGGGATAAAACTGGTGCCCTTGTGATTTAAGTCCAAAGTCAAGTAGGCTTCGATGTCTATACCTGTGCCTCGTCTCCTCTCAGCTTCTTATGTTCTTTTACTGGTAATATATATATATATATATATATATATATATATATATATATATATATATATATATATATATATATATATATATATACAGTCATGTGAAAACATTAGGACACCCTTTGAAAGCATGTGGTTTTGTAACATTTTTAATAAATGGTTATTTCATCTCCGTTTCAACAATACAGAGATTAAAGTAATCCAACTAAACAAAGAAAACTGAAGAAAAGTCTTTTCAAGATCTTCTGTAAATGTCATTCTACAAAAATGCCTATTCTAACTGAGGAAAAGATAGGACACCCTTGCCCCTAATAGCGAGTGTTACCTCCTTTGGCTGAAATAACTGCAGTGAGACGGTTCTTGTAGCCATCTACCAGTCTTCGACATCGGTCTGAGGAAATTTTACCCCACTCCTCAATGCAGAACTTTTTCAGCTGTGAGATGTTTGAGGGTTTCTTGCACGTACAGCCCTTTTCAAGTCACCCCACAGCATCTCAATGGGATTCAAATCTGGACTTTGACTTGGCCATTCCAGGACTCTCCATTTCTTCTTTTTCAGCCAATCTTTGGTTGATTTACTAGTATGTTTTGGGTCATTGTCATGTTGCATGGTCCAGTTCCGCTTCAGCTTTAATTTTCTAACTGATGGTCTCACATGTTCTTCAAGCACCTTCTGATACACAGTAGAATTCATCGTGGATTCTATGATGGTGAGCTGACCAGGTCCTGCTGCAGCAAAGCAGCCCCAAACCATGACACTTCCACCTCCATGCTTCACAGTTGGTATGAGGTTCTTTTCTTGGAATGCTGTGTTTGGTTTACGCCAAACATGTCCTCTGCTGTTGTGTCCAAATAATTCAATTTTGGACTCATCTGTCCAAAGAACATTATTCCAGAAGTCCTGGTCTTTGTCAACTTTATCTCTGGCAAATGTCAGTCTGGCCTCGATGTTTCTCTTGGAAAGCAAAGGTTTCCTCCTTGCACACCTCCCATGCAAGTTAAACTTGTACAGTCTCTTTCTGATTGTAGAGGCATGTACTTCTACATCAACAGTAGCCAGAGCCTGCTGTAGTTCTCGAGATGACACTTTAGGGTTTTGGAGACCTCTTTTAGCATCTTGCGGTCTGCTCTTGGGGTGAACTTGCTGGGGCGACCAGTCCTGGGCATGTTGGCAGTTGTTTTGAAAGCCCTCCACTTGTAGACTATCTTCCGGACAGTGGAATGGCTGATTTCAAAATCTTTTGAGATCTTTTAAATCCCTTCCCAGACTCATAGGCTGCTACAATCTTTTTCTGAAGTCCTCTGACAGCTCTTTTGTTCTCACCATGGTGCTCACTCTCACTTCAACAGTCAGGAGCACACCAAACTAAATGTCTGAGGTTTAAATAGGGCAAGCCTCATTCAACATGCAGAGTAACGATCTACTAATTATGTGCACCTGGTGTGATATACCTGTGTGAGATCTGAGCCAATTTAAGAGGGAATACATGTGAGGGTGTCCTATCTTTTCCTCAGTTAGAATAGGCATTTTTGTAGAATGACATTTACAGAAGATCTTGAAAAGACTTTTCTTCAGTTTTCTTTGTTTAGTTGGATTACTTTAATCTCTCTGTATTGTTGAAACGGAGATGAAATAACCATTTATTAAAAATGTTACAAAAACCACATGCTTTCAAAGGGTGTCCTAATGTTTTCACATGACTGTATATATATATATATATATATATATATATATATATATATATATATATATATATATATATATATAGTAAAAATAAAACGTCTCCTTGTGCTTGTACATGGTGCTTGTTATGGACAGTCCACGACTAATGCAGAAATCCAATAACAACTCACCATTCTGGTTCAGATCTGGCAGGCCATTCCTCCCAATCACACCCCTCCAGGTATCTCTGTCATTCCCAGTGTGAGACTAAAGTTAATTCAGTCAGCAGCACCCTTTCGACCACCTCATCCACTTTCTCTAAGAAGGGTGAATTATCCAAAGAGTTTTCCTCTCTTCAACTTGTAGCCACATTGAGTCAACACTCTCATCCACTGGAGAAAGCTCCAAAATCACAGTCCTGACCCAGAAGCTTGTGAGTATCCCCACACTCACCCAAAAACTTCCACACATGGCAACTCCAGAGCAGTAGAGAGACCACCCCCAATCAAGACCTCTTGTTCCAGAACCCATACTATGTGTGGAGGTTACACCAACTATATCCAGCTGGTACTTGACACCCCTTGAACCAGCTCAGGCCCCGTCCCCACCAGAGAGGTAATGTTCCAAGTTCCCAAAGCCAGGTATACCTGCATATGAAGGAAATTATTTTGTAATGTATTTTTTAAATGTATTTTTCTGTATTAATATAAATAGATGATCAGTTTTATATACTCGCTGAGCAAATTCTTAGGACCGCCATACCAATACTGGGCAGGGCCTTCTTATGCCATCAAAACAGCTTCAGTTTTTAATGGCATTATTTCCACAAGATGTTGGAAACCAACCTTTGAGATTGTGGTCCATATTGACATGACTGCAATTTCTGTAAATTTGTCAGCTACACAATCATGCTGCAAATCTCCTGATCTGGTGACTTGGAAAGCCATTGAAGAACATTGAACTCATTGTCATTTTCATGAAACCAGTATGAGATTACTTTTGCTTTGTGATATGGTGCATTATCATGCAGCCATTAGAAGATAAGTAAATTGTGGTCATGATAGAATGTGTATGGTCAACAGCAGTACTCAAACAGGCCATGCCATTCAAGTGATGTTTGATTGGTACTAATAGGCCCAAAGTGTGCAAAGAAAACATTCCCCACACCCTTGACACATGGCAGGTTGGGTGCATGGATTCATGCTGTTGACACCCAACCCAACCCTACCATCTGTGTGCCTCAGCAGAAATCGAGATTCACCAGACCAGATTACATTCTTCCAGTCTTCAGTTGTCCAGTTTTGGTGTGCCTGTACCAACTGTAGACTCAGCTTTCTGTTCTTGACTGCTAGAACAGGAACCCAATGTGGTCTTCTGCTGTTTTAGCTCATCCACCTCAAATCTTTATATGTTGTGCTTTTTAAGGTGCTTTCCTACTCACCACAGCTGTACAGACTGGTTATCTGTGTAGCTGTAGATAATATCGTTCTGTTCAAACCAGTCTGGCCATTCTCCTCTGACCTCCCTCATTAAGACATTTCTGTCCACATAATGGCCACTCAGTGGATGTTTTTCCATTTCGCACCATTCTGACTACACTCTAGGGACTGTTGTGTGTGAAACTCCCAGGAGATCAGCAGTTACAGAAACACTCAAACCAGACATTCTGGCACCAAAAAGCACACCACAGTCAAAATCACGGAATTCACATTTTTCCCCATTCAGATACTTGAATAAAGCATTAACTGAAGCTCCTGGCCTGCATCTGCATGGTTTTCTGCATTGCATTGCTGCTGACATGTGATTGGCCAATCAGGTAATTGCTGTCCCTAATAATTTCTCATTGAGTGTACATTCTCATATATATTGCTGTTACAGAACAAAGGATTACTTCCATCCTCACCTAAAAGATGGTGTGAATTTGATCATGGGATAATGATCTCATATGGACTGGTCTGCCTGCTGTGGAATGCTCTGCCTGCCACCATAAGAGATGCCCCTCTGGTCTCCGCTTTCAAATCCCGGCTGAAGATTCACTACTTCAGTTTAGCATATCCTGACTAGAGCTGCTGATTAACTGTACAGACTGCATCTCTGTTGTTAGTCATTAACACTAAAACATAAGTAACATGATAGTTATAATTTGTTAATAACCCTCACCTATTCTGTTTTTCTTCTTGGTACTCAAATGTGTCACTTGGTGCCACAGCCTAACTGCCAAGTTGTTTTGCCTGCTTAAGGTAAAGTCATCTCTGAAGGAGGATCGCAGGAATCATCAGGTGGAAGGGTCCTTTCATCGGATTGGCTGGCCCAGCACTGACTCAACTGTGGAATGACCAACAGGAGGAGGCAGCTGGATGGCTGAGGTCTCCAGGACTCTGAACAAATCCAAATCATATTATGTGATATCATCTACTGTTGAATTCTGCTCTGTACTTGTAATGTTACTATTGCACTATATTATTATATTATTACTTGTGTTCTGTTCTGTGTATTATATTGTATTGATGCCCTTCTTTCTGACACACACTGCACACCCAACATACCTGGAAAGGGGTCTCCCTTTGAACTGCCTTTCCCAAAGTTTCTTCCATTTTTTTGCCGACATTGTTTTTTTGGGAGTTTTTCTTTGTCTTCTTAGAGAGTCAAGGCTGGGGGACTGTCAAGAGGCAGGGCCTGTTAAAGCCCATTGCAGCACTTCTTGTGTGATTTTGGGCTATACACAAATAAATTGTATTGTATAAGGTTTGTAGTTAAAGTTTCTAACCTTCCAAGTACTTCTCACAGTTCATTGGATGATTAAATATTTGTTAGCTCTCTTTCTTCTTAAATTAAAATTTCTGAGTCACTCAGCAAACAGTTAGGTATTCATTTAATTTCATTTAATAGATCTACTGGACAACAGCAAGTGAACTCACTTTCTGCTTGAGCCAGTCTGACCCGACAAAGACATAAACTTATACAGTTAGGTCCATTAATATTTGGACAGAGACAACGTTTTTCTAATTTTGGTTCTGTACATTACCACAATGAATTTTAAATGAAACAACTCAGATGCAGTTGAAGCACAGACTTTCAGCTTTAATTCAGTGGATTGAACAAAAAGATTGCATAAAAATGTGAAGTAACTAAAGCATTTTGTTAATACAATTCCTTTATTTCAGAGGCTCAAAAGTAATTGGACAAAATAAATAACTGGAAATAAAATGTTCATTTCTAATACTTGGTTGAAAACCTTTTGCTGGCAATGACAGCTTGAAGTCTTGAACACATGGACATCACCAGATGCTGGGTTTCCTCCTTTTTAATGCTCTGCTGGGCCTTTACTGCAGTGGCTCTCAGTTTCTGTCCAAAGTGTAGTCTTCAACAAGTGAAATGTATGCTCAATTGGGTTAAGATCAGGTGACTGATTTGGCCATTCAAGAATTTTCTACTTCTTTGCTTTAATAAACTCCTGGGTTGCTTTGGCTGTATGTTTTGGGTCATTGTCCATCTGTATCATGAAATGCCGCCCAATCAATTTGACTGCATTTAGCTAAATCTGAGCAGACAGTATGCCTCTGAACACTTCAGAATTCATTCAGCTGCTTCTGTCCTGTGTCACATCATCAATAAACACTAGTGTCCCAGTGCCACTGGCAGCCATGCACGCCCAAGCCATCACACTGCCTCCACTGTGTTTTACAGATGATGTGGTATGCTTTATGTGCTGTCCCACACTTTCTCCATACTTTTTTTTTGCCATCATTCTGGTAGAGGTTGATCTTGGTTTCATCTCTCCAAAGAATGTTTTTCCAGAACTGTGCTGGCTTTTTTAGATTCTCTTTAGCAAAGTCCAATCTAGCCTTTCTATTCTTGAGGCTCATGAGTGGCTTGCACCTTGCAGTGCACCCTCTGTATTTACTTTCATGCAGTCTTCTCTTTATGGTAGACTTGGATATCGATATGCCTACCCTCTGGAGAGTGTTGTTCACTTGGATGGCTGTTGTGAAGGGGTTTCTCTTCACCATGGAAATGATTCTGTGATCATCCACCACTGTTGTCTTCCATGGACGTCTATGTCTTTTTGCGTTGCTGAGTTCACCAGTGCTTGCTTTCTTTCTCAGGATGTACCAAACTGTAGATTTTGCCACTCGTAACACTGTAGCAATTTCTCAGATGGGTTTTTTCTGTTTTTGCAGCTTAAGGATGACTTCTTTCACCTGCATGGAGATCTCCTTTGACCGCATGTTGTCTGTTCACAGCAAAATCTTCCACATGCAAGCACCACACCTCAAATCAACTCCAGGCCTTTTATCTGCTTAATTGATAATGACATAACGACGGACTTGCCCATACCTGTCCATGAAATAGCCTTTGAGTCAACTGTCCAATTACTTTTGAGCCCCTGAAATGAAGGGATTGTGTTAAAAAAAATGCTTTAGTTACCTCACATTTTTATGCAATCTTTTTGTTCAACCCACTGAATTAAAGCAGAAAGTCTGAGCTTTAACTGCACCCGAGTTGTTTCATTTAAAATTCATTGTGCTAATGTACAGAACCAAAATTAGAAAAAAATTGTCTCTGTCCAAATATTTATAGACCTAACTGTATAAGTTTATGTCTTTATCGGGTCAGACTGGCTCAAGCAGAAAGTGAGTTAACTTGCTGTTGTCCAGTAGATCTAGTAAATGAAATTAAATAAATACCTAACTGTTTGCTGAGTGACTCAGAAATTTTAATTTAAGAAGAAATTCACTGTGTCAGTGGAGAAGCAGTTTTACGTTTAATTAGTAAGGTTTTTGTTTTTTCTTGTATTTGTGTGTTATGTTGAGGCTGACACCCTTTGTCTGAAAGCAGGATGTGTGACCCCCCATCCAGGACTACGCGATAGCTGACAGTGTAGAGGCTGGTTCTGACACAACTGAGCATGGGAGCGACTGCAATTTTCCTGTCGAGGTGGCTCAAGGATGCATGTGTCATAAGGCTGGCACGCCAGGGCTCATTAGTCACCGGACTCCGAAAGTTACTGTGGGGCTGCATTTAAGGTTTATTAAATGTGACGTTTTTGCTTTTTGAAGTCCAGTTTCTAAGAAAGCACTGGGACATGAAGGCTTGAAGTTGTCATCTGTTATGCTTCGGATGACACACACTTATCCCACAATATTTTACTGCTTCTATAAAACAGATTTTGAACATATATTTGGGTAATTAGTCCCATCCCTCTGCACTGGAGTATTCAGCCACATTCAGCACATGTCGGGAAGCTGGGAACCATTCTGCCCAGCACCAAGGGTTGTCCTTCCCAGTTACTCTCTACAGGATGAAAAGGACCATGTAGTTTCAGACGTTACCCGTCTGTTTAAAAGTATGTGGCCAAGGGCACAGTGGTAAATTAAAGTATTTCATATTTATCCTCTCTCTTCCTAACTTCAGTGCACCTTCATGGCAAAGTTTAGAGTGTCAAAGCTTATCTAAAAGGACATGCAACCTGAAACATAACTGTCACCACAGTTCAAAATATCAATATCTATCTTCAGAATATGATTTAAATATTGTCGGGAATGCGGAGCTTTGCGGCAACAGCAGGCTCAACAAAGGACCACAGCCCTCCCGGGATATCAGCGCGGTGGGGAGAAATGGCTCCATTCTGACTGAATGAGCCTGGTTCTCTGCATTGGGAGGATGGTACTTTGATATCCCATTACACACCATCACCCCCCTTTCCTCCCCTCCCCTCCCCTCCCAAAAGCTCTGCGCACTTCTCCGATTTACGCGTTATAAGATTTAGGTGAAACCTTGACAACTCCGAAATTCGTTCTGCAGGGGGGTGATCGTGCATTCAATTCTACTTTAATATAATGTTATTGAATAAATTAGTCGAGGCGCCAGTTCAGGAGAATTATTTCCGAGGAAGCAGAAACCTGCATGACACATATTTCGAAGTGAAATGAAGAATGTGCCGCCATATGTACATATTGATATTCCTTTCATTCTCATCACACGCGCGTTTATGTATCTAATTGCAGTGAGCCTGCTACATCTTTGCAAGCGGCTGTCAGTAAAGAAACATCTCCTTGTCATCAACTTATTCTTTTCTTTTCCCTTCCTCAAGAAACCTGTAAAATTCCCTGTAATTAATCCTCGCCGCTTCTGTGTTGCACCTTAATGCGGGGCAGGGGATTGTTTTTTGGAGAAATTGCCTTTGTTCCTTATCCTCAAGAATAAAGGTAAAAGAAGAAAAATGAAAAGCTGTCACCCTTTCTTACATCAGCATTTGCTACTCTTAAGTGAAAAATGCTCCGTCTTGACAATAATTTAGAAAACAAAAAAGAGAAGAGACAAAGAGTCAATAGTTTTTTTTTTTTGTTTTTTTTTTGCGAAGCCCTCAGTTTATTATCTGTGTTTTAATGTTCCATCTCTCGCTATCATGCCCCCTTCACCACCACCACCAATAACTCCCCCAACTCCTCCCTACCCCGTCCAAAACTCCAAGTCACCTTCACAGACATAATATCTCAGACACTGGAGGAGCACAACTATGAATTATTGACTTTCCTTTAAACCAAAGACGCAGATGACACTGATCTCGTATATCCTGCGCATCAGGCTCTCCATAAATAGGATTTTATAGTCGCAGGTGCGCAGCGCAGCTTTTCTCCTAAAGCTGGAGCAACTGGTAGTAATGAAGAACGGCCGCTTGTTCGCCCAGCGCATCAGGCTGCACTTGGCAAGAGCAGATATCGATTAGCCGGTTTTCGAGCCATTCCAGTAAAAGCCTAAGCTCTAATAACGGCTTCGTGAAAGTCACTTTTAGTATTTACTATAGAGAGAGCGCGAGGCGCTGCTCCGCCAGGAGAAGCCCTCGAGCCCCGCGCCGCTGCTCTCAGCGGCTCGCGGAGAAGGCGATCAATTTATTTCCAAGAGTTTACCCTGAGCATCTGTTTATTCGCTGTGAATTACGGCAGTTTGTATTATTACGGAAGGGAATTTAGATCAATCTCTACAATACCTTTCATCATCCAATTACTTTATGCAAGGACTATGGTTTATCAGAAACCACGTGTAGCACCTCTGACAGAAAATACAAGAAAATAAGAATCAGCATATACAGGGTGGTCTAGATCTAATTATGCAGATCCAGATCGTCTGGGTGACTTTGATTTATGTGGGGACGATTCCAGTTCGGCGCAAAGACGATCCTTCATGTCGTCAGTTCACACACTTCTCGATGGTCCGGGATTTTTCGCTTGATTTTCTATGTAATAAACTTAATAAGTTATAGCGTAATGAAAATTGCATAATTAGATCTGGACCACCCTATAGAAACCCGTTCACCTGTGCTGTGTCCATGTAAGTGAGCCACACGAACCAGTTATAGAGCGCCTCGCACGCGAAATGATGGTTTTTGGTCAATGCGCATTCATTGTTGAACCTGATGGTGATAATACTGACATCGGAGCGTGTACCATGAAAATCAAGACAAGGTCTTAAACCAAAAGTTAACTGACTGCCAAATAAATCAAGAATTGTTGACCTCGGTGCACACACCTTTAAAATATAGATGCTAAAGGGTGCAATACCAGAAGGAAACCATTTTTGGTTTCATTAATAACCGCACATGAAGGTTCCAAAAAATAACTTTTTATTTAGATCCTTAAGAGGTGTAGTGAATAACCACAAATATGTGATAACAGATTGTGAAATGCATATACAGTATAGATTCATAATTTAAGCAGGACTCTTATTGCTAGCACATGCTTATTTTATGGTTTTCTTGGTCTCTTAGTGTCTTACTTGGTCCTGTTCTACACATTAAAAATTTCGCATTAGCCCTTTGCAACTTGATATGCAAAGAATCCTTCAGAGAATGAGGTAGTTCTTTGAGAAGCAAATAAGAAGTGCACAACCCAGTAAAGTGCCATTTTAGAACCGTTATTTTTTGTTGTGCAGCAGGTTCCAGTTTATTAAAATAGACTTCACTCAGACCGTGCTTTTAACTTAAGAACATGCAGGTGTTTCCAAACATTTACACCGGTAATCCAGGAAAAGAGACTACATCGAGAACAAACGAACTTCTCGAAAACTACATAATTGAAAAAGGCTCAGTTTTACGTTTCTCCACAAACACTAATTCATTCGCTCCTGTTTATCGCTATGTGGCTTTGAAGAGGAAAAGCAAACCTTTACATGTATGGCACACTCGCCCGCACTCACGCCTTCCTTAATCCAGGTTTATACTGTACTTAACCGCGTGAAGCCGCCGCGCAGACCGCACCGCAAAGCGCGTGCGCGGTGAGTGACCAAAAAATGTATATTTCGTAGACGCATTGATATTCTAAGGTGACAGTGTTTGGTCAACGTCGCATATCTAACAATGCAACATCAGTGAATGTGAGACTCTCCTTACGCAAGTAGAGTTGTGCCTGCTTTTACTGACTTTAAGAGGAAGAAAAGAAAAAGGTGCAGTGTCAGACCTATTAGCCAAAAGCGGTGAAGGAAGGGCGAGTTTAAGATCCTCGCGAGTGGAGAACCTATGTGACGCGCATATGCATTTGAGCAGATATATCTGCATGTGTTCCTTGCGTTTTGATGACGTTTTGATGCCCATCGTTTATTAGATTTGCCACCCCCTCTAAGTTCACGGCGTCACGACGTTACGAAAGCGTCAGGTATAAACCAGTCTTTAGGGGTACTGCGGAAAAAAAGTGAAAATGAATAATATTTGAACTGCGTAAAAGTCCACGAAATCGGACAAGTCCGAATCTCAACGATTCGGGCGACGTCAAGCTAACCTTCGGCAGCATCACGTCTACACTGCCATACGACATCCATTTGGGGAAAGTTTAGACGTGGACCTGAATATCTTTAGCTGAGAAAACAGTTCTCATTATACTATATATTTACATAACTATCCGTGTATATTCTGTTATAATTTGAGGTCAGAGATTACTAAAACCGCAGGCTGATTTCAATGTGGGTGGATTAGCATAGTGAGCCCGCCCAATTCGTGCTGCGAAGACTTAATTTCGATTATTGTATTGTTGCTTTAACCTAAATTAAGGTGCATGAAAAGGCACAAAAAATGCTCTTTGCCTAGTGAAAAAGAAAGCTTTGGATTTCAGTTCTTTAATCTTACCAACACGTTTCCAGAATATGTACATTTCCGCATTCAGTGAACAGGAAGTGTACATGGCAGATATCCTTCTGTAGCTCCCCATGAGTATTGTTCTTATATTTTCCATCAGGCTATGTCCATTTCTTATGGGACAGATAAGCAGTGATCATATCCATTTAAAAGAGAGATAACTGACAGATCAGATATACTGTATATTCTAAAACATTTCAAATAAAGGAGACATAATATTCAATTACTGGATTACAATGGACATGGAAACTGAGCTCTGGTCATAATCTTCAGGCCCCTGCCCAAAACATTCAACACACTATTCTTCCTTAAGCCAATTTCACATTATATGCAATGCCTAGCCGTTGGGTATGTCAGATTTGCCAACTGCTGTTACTGATTTTGTTACTTTACCATTCCAACGTACACAACTGTGAGTTGCTGGGTAGCTGACATTTAAGGCCATGTCACATTTTTCTACTATTCCAGCCATTTTCAGGGATAACTTTCATTTACATAATCTTAGCTCTTTCCTGTGAAGTCGTTCTCATAATGCAACATCCCCAGTGATTCATTCTGTTCAGTTCTGATTTTGTCTTTAGTCATTGGTGCAATCCCGAGTGCCTGACAGTTGGCAACCAATAGATGCCAGTGATGAGGAATGAGGGTATTGTGGTCATCAGAAGCAGAAGAGAAACTTTTCTGTCTGACATTTCATGTTTTAAGTACCATGACATTCTCTTTTCTCCAAGAAAATGGAAAAAAAGAAAAAAGGGGCAAAATTGTGCTGAACTTATACCATAACTATTTAACTTTTCATAAAGCAGCACTTCTGTCAGGCAGCACGTTGTTGGCTGTGAGTATAAGAGGTGAGCAGGACTGGAAGTTCGACACCCAGTCAGTAAATTTATCATGTCAAGTGAATATCCGTCATGTAGACTGACATGGCCCAGAGATGAGATCAGCAAACAGTCGGCAAGTCTGACATACTTAACGACTAGAACAGGGATCTCCAGCTCCTGGTCCTGGAGCATTACTGTGGCTGCAGGTTTCCATTCTGACCGTTTTCCTAATTAGCAACTCGTTTTTGCTGCTAACTGACTTCTTTAACCTTAATTTTAATTGTCTTGTTTTTTTAAAATTTCAGTCTTCTGAACTGCTTAATTTTTTTCCCTAAATTCCAACAAATTTCACTCCAACCAGTTTTTTAATTAGAAGTGGATTCTTGTAGTAAATTAACCTGTTATTTAATTCCATGCCTTGTTGCTGCTTTCATTCTGCCACAGCAGGCATTTCTAAAACTGTCAATTTTGCTTTTTCTTAGAATGCTGTCAAAATGTTTTGTGGCCCTGAGAAGAACAACATTCGTGAGACCTTCATTTTACTTTATGCTCAGATATTGTATGAAGGCCACAGGTTAGCTGATGATGTTTTGGCTTGTTTTGCATCTCATTATTTTTCGATTCTAAATAAGTTAAAAAAGTAATAATTAAGGGGACTGAGTCCTAAAGTCAATTAAAGTTAAGAGTTAATTAGCAGCAAAAACTGGTCCCTAATTTTAAAAATGGATATAAATTGGAGACCCCGGCATAGAAGTCACATAATGTGACATGACTTAAGCAATGTTTGATTTAACAAAGATGGCTACCTTAAGAAATTAATCAGTGACAAAGTGACACCCCTTTTCTGATTGTCTTTCTGTGGCAAATGCCTGTGTGTTCTTTGCTTTACAAAGTTTGCTCTCCAAAATGTAACCTCAGGATTATCATGCACACGTTCTTTGGTTAGGTTACTCCACACCCACAGTCTGCTAAAGAGCATCAGCCAGAGAATATCCTTTTTGTTCTTTAACCTCATGGACACAGGTGACTGAACAATGCACAAGTGCCAAGAAAGAATGGCAAACCTGGCCAGTGAGCATTGCTGTGATGAAGTACATTACACTATTGGTGACCTTGGGATGCTCAGGAAAGCAAGTGCCACCAAAATATAGAATCTTTACCCCATGGGACACCATGACAATCCAGTTTACTTTGTTGAGTTATTATTAATTACAAACAATCATAGATTGTCATTAATAACTTTCCTAATACACCTGACCACAGCGTATTTAACTACTTTAATGGGGTAGGTAGCTCATCAACAAAATATGACCAGATAACTAGGCTGCAGGAAGGAGACCCAGGGTATCAGTAGCCTTATTGGGTTTAATGAGTGTTGAAGATAATGCCCCATTAGTAGGTCACTGACTCTTCACTGAAGGCCAAGTGTTTTCCCACAAACATAAAGAAGGTAATAAGGATATGCAGAATGTAAAAACTAATTTACAAGTGGAAGCAAATGTGTTTCAGTATTTGAAATGGAAACCTGGGAATTGAGATGCAGATGACCTCAAATCTGCCAGAGAATTGACTAGCTTGATGGTTTCATGGAGAAGTCCTTGAGTTCCGGATGCTTTAGATTTCAATGCTGCCTCCTGTCAAAGTTTCCTGAAATGTCAGCATAAAACTGAGACGTGAATACACTAATGGGATGAAGGTGCTCAGGACAGAGACAGAAAAAACAATGTGAGCGTGAGAAATACAATTCAAGTTGCCCCTGTGGCTTTGCAGTGGATTTGTCATTGTATTTGCATGTGCTTCTCCATCATTTTTAACACCCCATTTGTCATGTTCTAAAACATTTATTTTTGATTTCTGGATAATGTGGTTTAACTTTTATAGCAGCCATAAACAGCAAAAGTACACCACTAAAATCTCAGGGACAATCACCCACAAATATGAGCAAGCAGGGTGGCTTAATAGCTAAGATATTAGGCTGCAAACAACAAGACTCTGGGTTCAAATTCAACACCGATGTAATATATAATCCTGAACCAATCATTTAACCTAGCAGGAGTCAAACTGTAAAAATATGGAAACCATCATACTGTACACTTCAATCAAGCATTTATAAATAATCCCAAATCCGTTTTCAATTAAAATAGTCAATAAGAAACTGGAAAGGGATTCAGGAGAGGAAGTACACATGCAGTCCCCTCTGTGTTTAGTTATCCCCGAGTCCCACTGTTGGAGATTCAAATCCCATTAGATTAAGAAAAGATTTTCTTTTAATCAATTGGGAATGTCATCTTGATTCATTTTCAAAAAATTGCTCAAAGAGATGATAGCAGTGTGCTTTGCTGCTAAAGTCATTCTGTTCCGAATCATTATCGGGTTTACTCCCAACATGCCCAGCCGCCTCAGGCCACTGTGGTCATTTCAGAGAGAAAACAACAGACTCAAAAGCAGATGGGCAAAATAAAATTAATAACATTTAATGTTCCTTTTACATTTCACTAAAAACATAAATGACAGAGCCTCTTAACTTTATAGGGTGTGAGCTGGTGGTAATAAACTACACATCCCGATTCAGATCTCAATCCGTATTCTGCTGCTGAGTAAGGAAATCCCACTTTTGTTTGTCTTTCAGAGAAGACTGTGGCCCCAATGGCTTCAGTTTTGAGATAATTTCCTGAGTCAATTATATCCTATGTGGGTGTTTCTGGAAATGAATTTAAAGTATAGTCTATGTGGATAAAGGATTTTAAATCCCAACTTTGTTGATTGGAGTCATCACACCTTCTATTGTCCTCAGTGATGGATATATTTCTTGTCTGATAAATTATTTAACCAAGTAGATTCTTGGCTCGACTCGAAGCTTCAATGTGCTCCAAGTCAAATCATTTCCTGTGAACTTCACCGATGGGTTTTCCTCTAATAATGGAAGGTTCTGAACCCACTGGACCCTAACTTAACTTTAACCTAACCTAAGTGTGTCCTTTTATATGTCCCTATCAATTAAATTATTTTAACTTACAAGACTGTTCCACATCTAAACTAGTTTAGTGAGGTAGATAGTAGAACTTTAGTGACCTTCAGAGCTATACTTGGTATTATTTTGGAAGATTAAGTGGATAGGTCTAGTGAGCTTTGTTGGTTTGTATAATCTTGTTTAGATTACCCTGATGTTCTAATGTTGTATGCCTCTGAGACCTGCCATGTTATCCTTCTTTTATCAATATAAAAGCTTTGTCGTCCAGTGGATGAAAGGTTCCAATCCAGAGGTTGCTGTGTTTACTCATCTTGGCTCCTATTGACTTCAGAGCTGACAATATGCCTAATGTGTATATGATTGTAACTCTTAGCCATTAACCTCCATGGAGTCTCTAAGCTAAGTTGCTTCAGTCCCTGGTGACTTCAGACTATACAGTCTGATTATTAAAGGATTTTAAGATCTTGGTCTGCCACTAACCTCCAGTGGACCTCATATCACTTTCCTCATTTGAGAGGTGTCTAGTCATATAGAGAATGAAGAGTCAGAACCCAGCTGATTCCTGATTAGACATTAAACTCAAGTTTGTCCCTGAGTTAAATATTTCATCTTCATTTGAACTTTACCTTACAGGTCAAGTGAATAACATGTTCGAGCCTGGTATACTCCAAATGAATCATCAACTCTCAGTACATTCCTGATCTTCTATAGTGCCCTTTAGCTTTTCAACCATTAAATGCCCCTGGTCTACCTGAATCAAAGTAGTGCAACCCTCACTTGACCTGACATTTTAAAGAGACTTTGTAGTCAACTGAATAAGAGAATCATAAAACTTTTGGTCAGTCATTGTCCTCCTTCTTTAAGCAGAGGCTATGTGGCCTAAGTGGTGAAGGGTTTTGTTCCCTTAGGCATTTTACTCAGCCAAGAATTTTCACTGGTGTGGCCAAATCATGTCATCTACTAGCATCTTTCAGGAGGTGCAACAGGCTTCAAGGTGTTTCAGAGTCAAGTCATTTCACTTGCCCTTTTCATCCAGAGAAGGGCTTGTCCACCACTTGGTGAAGCTTGTAAACATCATAGTCTTCTGAATCACGTCAGTTTCCACTTGCTTCAATTAGGCATTATTCAGAAATGAACCTGTTGTCAAGCAAATGAGGGATATTAAAATTGACTGACCCCTGAGTCAAATTATTTCATCTCCCCTTCCTTTTTTAGTAAAGCATTTGGCTTTCAAAATGGTAGATTTCCAGCTACACTCTTCACCTTCATCTAATATGTTAGTCAATTTACTTTATCTTTCAGTGCCCTTCCAAATGAGGTCATTTTGGTCTTATGGCCTCAGGACTTGTAACCATCAGGTTCTTGAACCACTTGCTGTGTCTTGTTGAGTGAAATGTCCTCTACTCCTTGTACTTTGCCCTTTAGAGGAAGACCTGTGGTTAATGATAACGTCTGACTTGCTGAGTGCTGTGGTTCTGCTCACCCGATGAGGTGTTGTTGGAAGTGAATCCCCAGCAGATGCTGAGGTGCAGTTGCCGCTCTATTTTAGAGGTGACTTCGAAACTCGGAGTAGCAGTAAAGCCTTTAGGGATTACAAGGTCTGTTTGTTACAGTAGGAGTTGAAATTTGGCAGCCCAGCTCTGGGATTTGGAGCCAAATCTTTGAAGCAGCACTTAAGTAGGAGCTGAACAGTGCGGCATCGCTGAGCGCCTGGCAAGCAGGCAGGAGAGCAGAAACAAACAAATACTTCTTTTTCTTCTTTTTAATTTATTTATTTTGTCTTTTGTTCTTGTGTAAATCATATCACTTACAAGAATATCATATAAGTTACTCATAAAAGCAATTTGCCTTGGCAGTGGTTCAACAGTGTTATGAATGCTACTCCTCAGGCTCGGTCTTTGCCACTCACTTGTTTGGTAGTATACTGGGTCTTCCTCTTCTCCTCAAAGTGCCTCCTTGGGCTGTAGCTTGGTCTGTCCACTAATTTCTGTGATATTTTCCTGGGAGTCTTTGCTTCTGAAGGTGCTCCTTAAAACCCCCCAACTGGGCCTGTCAATTCACTTTTGTGGTGCTTTGCTAAGACCACACACTCACACTTAAAGTGTGGCTCTTTAGACTTCTGTTTTGATTTGTGTTTTGTGCAATATTTTATTGGGTATCTCTCTACTCTTCTAATCACCTCTTTAGGCCTCCAACTTTTCCACACTACTCATTTGTGTGGTGCTTTTCTGGGACTGTCCTTCACCCTTCTCTGATTATCTGTATGGTATTTTGTTGGGACTTTTGCTGCTCCTAAAAGTACCTTCTTAGAATCCTGGCTAGGCCTTTTCTGTACCTTTTATAGCACTTAGCTGAGAGTCCCACTTTTCCTATGATTGCCTGTTCTTGAGCCTGGATTGGTCTGCTTGTTTATTTATATGGCTCTTTATTAAAAAAATAAAAAGCTCCTAAACATGTTTCCTTAGACTTCTGGCTAGGCTTGACTGTTCATTCTTTCTGGTGCTTTTTGGGACTCCTATTGTTTCATTATTCACTTTCTCAGACCTTTGGACAATTCTCTCCGCTCAATATGCAGCACAGCAACTGGCGCCCCCAAAAAAAGTCAATCCTGAGAGTTTTGCCTGGTCCTGTATAATCATTTATGTGGTGCTTTATTAGGACTTACTCTGCTCCACTGATCACCTGTTCAGCTACATCATTTGTAGGACACTTTATTAGGACTTCTGTTCCTCCTAGAATTGCCTCTTGGCAACCCTGGCTAAGCCTATTCACTGTCTTATGTGGCATTTAATTAGGACTCCCTCTGCTCCTGTGATTACTTCTTCAGGCCACCAACTTGGTCCTTCCACTCATTTGTGTGGCTTTTCACTGGGACTCTTTGTGCTCCATTGATCACCTCCTCAGACCTTTGGCTTGGTCTGCCTTCATTTATTGTAAGCGACAGTACACTGGGACGACCTCAAATCCTAAATGTGGCTTCTGAAACTTTTGGCTGGGCATGTGTGGTCATTTATATGGTGATTTATTAGGATTTCTCTGCTCCATTGATCACCTATTCAGACTTCCAACTCAGTCTGTAACCTCATTTGTCTGGCACTTTATTTGGACTCCTTTTGCTTCTAAAAGTGCTTCCTTAGGATCCCGGCTAAGCCTACTTATTCACTTATATGACACCTAACTGGGGTTCCCTCTGCTGCTATGACTGTTTATTTCATGCCTCTATCCTATCTCTACTTGTTTGTGTGGCTCTCCATTGGTACTTTATTTGGCACTTTACTGGCACCCCTCTACATCCTAAACATTCCTCCTGAGACCTTTGGCTGAGTCTGTGTGGTCAGGTGCTTTATTAGGACTTGCATTCCCTCCACTGATCATTTGTTTAAACCTCCAGATCAGTCTGTTGTTGTGCCCTTTGTTGGGGCGCCTTCTGCCCCTCTTTCTTTGTGTGGCCTGGCCTGTGTTCAAATTTTTGGTTGCATTTTTAGATTTGCATTGCAGTGGCTGTGTGCTTGTTTAAAAAGTTGATTGTTCTTGCACAATTTTGTTTTTAATGTTATTTATACCAAAGAGTCTTTATAAAAATGTATCATTACAATTTTATCATTGCTTCTTTATATATCTGGTGTCTATATCTGTTTTTTTTTAGTGGATGGTTACTAGAACCTGATAGTGGTAGACCTGGGTGCAAGTAGGAAACCAACTTTGTATTAGGTGCCAGTCTGTTAAAGGACACACACTGGCACTGTGCTAAATTTAGAATTGCCAATTAACTTACATAAACACATTTTTTGGCATGTGGGGGAAATTAAAACAATTGAAATAAATGGAGGAAAGACAAATAAACACAGGGAGAACATGCAGACTCCACATGACTAAATGGGTTTAGGTATCAGATGGCAGATAAAAGTATTTCTGTTTCTGTGTTGGTTTTATGTTTTTTTTTTTAGGAAAATTTACAAGTTTTCCTGCTACATACATTTCACCACTTCCCTGTATCTTAGCAGACTGGATTATAAATCATAACATGCAGCATATAAGATATTTTATAGTACTTTAATACTGTAATAGAGATTCGCTCCCATGGCACAGCTGCTGTGATTTTAATATCCTTCAGAGGAGTAAAGGAGAAAGCAGGTGTGGACCAGTATCTGTCTGAGTACAGGGGACTCTTGCTTAAATATCCTTCTGTTAATGACGCCTGATGAGTCCTGGCCTGTAGCCTTCTTACCAAACCTTGATACGGTAGAAGATAGCTCAATTATGTTCAACATAAGGGACTCACTTTGTGGAACTCCAATCATCCATCCATTTTCTGAATTCATTCTATCCTTTTCTGAAACAAGTACTAAATGGAAAGCCATTCCACTGCAGGACACAGCTACCACACTTACTCATACCAGGGGATTTTAACTTGGCTAGTCTCATACTAATTGAAAACCTTTGGAATTTTGGAGGAAATCGAGACATGGGTGGAAATAAGCACAAATAAGTGTGCAAGGTATTATGTCCACATAAGAAGTCTTGCAGCCAAGAAGTGAACTATTATGGCCA